>NW_022757135.1:0-42434 GCF_011630105.1 Anneissia japonica
CTTATTTCTTTGTTTATTTATTCATTTATTTTATTGTTATTTTACATTTGTAATCCTTTTTCATTTTTTTCTTTTGCTAATTTATTTAATTATTTACAGAAGTTAAGCTATTCCATCTTCTTTGTTTCTTTTATGTATTGAGTCTCTAATGATCAGCTTTGGCTGGATGGACCACCCTCACAAAATATTGTTAAAATAAAATAAATATATAATTAAGTTTTAATATTTCAATAGGAAATTACAAGACAATATTTTGTTGACAAATAATGACTTTCCTATATATTTAAGTTGACATTTAAGTTGACTGTTAATCCATTATTGAAGGATTAAGTAACTAAAAAGCAACAATTAATTTTATTGAATGGTGATTTCTTTCTTTCTTCCTTTAAATGAGGTATATTTTGATTAAGGTTTAAGCACTTTAATGTTATTATATTATTATTTATTGATGTCATTTAAGTAATTGTTGGCCTACAGTAGCAAATATATTTGAATATATTAAGTTGATTGACTGGATAATTGATTGATTGATTGATTTTACAGGTTCCTCAATGGAAAAATATCAAGGCATTACCAAGGTAATATACTTTTTTTTTTCTACTAATCAGGACTTGTGGTGGTTTCTTTATTATTATTTTATCTCCCTTTTATACTTAAATGCACAATTACAGGTGCTGGTAATTTAATGGCAGGGTATAGCACATAACAAACAAATTGTTTGATGTAAAACGTTTAGACTTTCATTCCGACTTAATAAATAATGAATTCTTATCAGTTTTTAAGATATTTTGATGTTTTGATTTACAGTATGTAAGAACAAAGGAATCCAAATTAAATTTTTTTTTCGATAGATGAAATATTAAAATGCTGCTTTTACCGATTCTTTTTCAGTCCTCATAAAGATGTGATTCAGAAGGTGTCATTCCTAAAGAACACGTCACGTTACATAGCAATTAGCAAGGAGGGCTGTATTTCAACTTGGGACAACCAACTACACCGTCAGAAAACCATCAAGGTACAAGCAACTAATATAAGTGAATAAACTTTTAAAAATGATATAAACCAGAATTTAATACTGTGTAGGCTTGTGTGTAAGACAAGGCACTAAAATAGCAAAGTACGAAAAAAAAAGGAGTCATCTTATATGCACAACATAGACATTTAAAAAAAAAAAATCATGTTTGTCTTATTTGGAATCTGAAACATGTGGCTTTACTACTGAAGTGAAGCTACTAATTGTTAATATGGTCACTGTGTACGCTTGACAAGCCGGAAATGAATGTCATACAAGGCAATTGTTGTTTAATTCGTCAGGTAAGTTTTGATTAACGCTATATAATTGGTGATATAATGAAATCCATGAACGCTTACCAAGCTGAAACTTATCTGGCAATTTGAAGGCTAAATGCAGGTTTGGCTCCAGTGGATCATATCGAAAGGAGGAATTCCGACGGTGAAATGGGGAAGTAGTCTTATACATCCGACGAATAAAAATCACAAAAAAAAAATCTTCTCAAACTCGATGAGGGTCATCGTATACATGGATCGCCTTATATGAGAATATACGGTACGGTATATTAAGTGACTTGTCATCCTCCAAAAATCCTGTTATCCTCCAAAAATGATTATTTTGAATAAAACTGAAATATTTTATTTAGCTTGTTAACACGCTTTTGACCTTTAAAAATTTGCTATTAAAAAAAAAAACATTAAAATTATCACTGGTCGTACTGTTTTTAAATTACTTCGAATATAAATACATTTTCTTGTTTTTTGAATTATATTTGAACAGATTCACAATGAGTCAGTGAAGCCGCGAGACATGTGGGTGACAACATTTGCAGTTCTGCAAAACATCAACAAAATAGCTCTTGCATTTACAAGTAAAGAGATTGGTAAGAGAATATACATTACAATATACAACATAAATACTGTATATTTCTTGTGAAGGAAAAGTTGTAATATTTTCTTTTTTTATATTTTTTTTCAGCTTTCTATGACTTAAGTTCTAAATTAGAATTTAATTGTCAATACAAAGTCACAGGCCTTGAGCACACACCATTAAGCTTGGATTACTGGTAAGAAAATTACTATTTAAGTATTGTCCTTTTAATGAAAGCCTGTATATTAACATCGTCATTATGATCATCAAATTCATCATCAGCAACAGCAACCGCATCATCATCATCATCACCATCTCATAATCAATATCATCATCCTCATCATCATCAGTGTCGTCATTACCATCATTGTCTTCATCATTTCATCATCATCATTATAATTATTGTCATCATGGTCATCATCGTCATTCTGTAGCAGTTCAAAGCACTGCAGGTTGATGACCTCACAGCTTTTTCATAATCTGAACCCTTTGATATTTTGATTCACTCAATTTTCTCTATTAATTATATCTTCCATCTTGGACCTACTTCCTTCTCCTAAGATTGGAATTTGCTACCTATGCATACATCATTCTGGCCCATCTATCAATTACCTAAAATAAAATTGAATAAATTTAATCAATTGCAGGAGTGATCCTGAGAATGCTAATCAAGCCACAATGGTGCTGGGTGATACCGGTGGCTTTGTCTATGCATTTCTCTTTCAATCAGTGAATATATCTTTGTTTGACCGCCCACACCAACCTGCAGGAGAAAGCCAAGGTAATCACTGAATGTTAGCATATTATTAAATCATTATTATTAATATCATTGTGGTCTGTAGCCTAGATTTTGATAGTTGTATTATGATCATCTTTACTCACAAAATTATTGATTTTATCATAAACATTAAATAACATTCTATGTATGTAATTTTTTGTATGAATACTGTTGAAATTCAGAACATCATTTGGCAAGGAAATAACTATAATATTTTCATATTTATCTGATTTTATTATACCTAATTTATGCAAATACATAATTCATAGTTTTCACATAATTATGAATGATTAACATGATTATTGTACAAAACAAATGATTCAAGTTTAATACCTCAACTGAAAAATGCTTTGTATTTTAGAACAAACAATCATGGTTGACTTCAAGAAACTTCATAAAGGAAAGTTTAAGAACTGCAGACTTGTAAAACATAACGGACATAAGGATTGGACAAGGCAAGGTTAGTCTCAGTCAAATTAACCATGAAAATGAATGAAAAAATTAATTGAATAATGAATGCAAATATTGTAGTATAATGCAAATAAAAGAGGAAGAAAATAAGGATAACTTGAGAAAATCAATAAAGTAATTGGAACAAAATTTTTATAATTTTTATGTGGAGGAAACTTGATTTATAGTATAGTTAGCCATGGTTTAATGGTATAAATTGTCTTTAAATTCTTTGATTTATTTGGTGTTGTTATTGTTTACTTGCAGTTAAGTATGCTGATCATCTTGAGTGCTTCATCTCCTGTGCTACCACTTACGAGAATGCTTTAGTACTAGGCTGGATAGAAAAGGCAAAACAGAAAATGAAATTGTAAGTATGATCTTTGTTATCATTGAAAGTTATTTATACACAGATAGGTCCATGTACAATATTTGTTTATTGAATCTCATGTATTCCTATATTTTTTTTAAGTTAATAATAGTACAGGGGTAAATTTGTCTATAAGGTAAGTAATTTGTGTGTACACAGGTAGACAATCCCTTACTATTTCAAAGCAGTTTAAAGGCCAACTCAGACAGCGTCGGCCGACGCAGCCCGTCTCGATTTATCGTCGGGGACAGTCTTAAGCCGTCGTGAGAAATATTAAACATGGTTAATATTCTACTACGCGACTGCCACCCACGCACACCATTGTGTCTGCGTTTAACTCACACACACCCGACGCGACAACAAATCGCGTTGGGCTGCGTCGTACGACACTGTCTGAGTTGGCCTTAACATGCACAGATGTACCATATGGATTTTTCATTTTATTCCAGAAGATGGTGTGTTTGCTAAATTTGTGTGTGTTTGCTAAATTTCATTTCAGAATATTTGAATTTGAGGATGATTCCTATATTTTATACACATATCCAGAGTTAACTTGATATTTCTCATTTTCCAGAACCACATTCAATATAACGCAAGGTGTAAACAGCTTTGACTACCACAGCGCTGTCAACCTAATAGGTGAGTTTAAAGATTAGTCAATCAACAGGGTAATGTAAACATTTTAGAGTATTATTATTTAGTATGCCTTTGTTTTATTTATTTGATCTTTTAATTGAGTAACATTCAACAACTGCTGATCATTTGAGCCTCATACAAATTAAAAATTAACATTAAATTCTCTACATAAATATTATTAACAACAAAAATATAAAAGTAATTATAAAATATAAATTATATAGTAGGCCATGAGTTATCAAAGAAAATTTATGTAACTTATTTTTAATTTGTATACATACAGAAGAAAAGGTTCAGTTATATTTAACCTTTATGCTGATTGAAAATGTAGCAGAAATCACTCCACCCTGTAAATCTCCCTCCAGGGTAGTTGACATTTGGCATGTTACTATAGCAACTTGATTTCATTACTAAGAAATGTTTTTTTTCTGTCCTATGTGTCGCTTTCAAGCTACCTCTGGAGTGGACCATCATGTTTGTTTGTGGAATCCATATGTGATTTCTAAGCCAGTTGGTGTAAGTAAACATAAAGCCCTGTCCACACTATCAAATTTGATTTGACAAAACATGTGACATGCCTAAATATGGTCATGATGACATCACATCATCACCATATATAGGCACATCATGACTATATATGGGCACATCATGACCATATATAGGCACATCATGACTATATATGGGCACATCATGACCATATATAGGCACATCATGACCATATATAGGCACATCATGACTATATATGGGCACATCATGACCATATATAGGCACATCATGACCATATATAGGCACATCATGACCATATATAGGCACATCATGACCATATATAGGTACACCATTACCATATATATGCACATCATGATCATATATATGCACATCATGACTATATATGAGCATACAATAGTTTTTTTGTCAAAGAAAATGTTATAGTCTGAATAGAGCCTGAGTTATAGGTTTGCATTATGATGATAATATATAGAGACAGGGGTATTATTTAAGCAGTTTTTTTTTTTTACATCATAATTTTTGGTCCACATTCTATCGAAATTGAAATAACAAAGCTTTACATGCTGTAATAGTTGTGTTGCAATATGAGGCATGTTGTGGCAAAATGGCTAAGTTGTAGCAAAAATTGAAATTTAAGTTTAAGTGATCTTTAATACGAGGGGTCATTCATTGAAATTGGACATTTCAAGCCTCGGTTATTGGAAAGTGAAAGTACCACACTCTTATTGTCAAGATAAACATGATTTTGAGTAATTGCCTTTCAAAGTTTAGAATGAACTATCAAAATAACATTAAATAAACAATTTGTTGACCACTTCCAGAACTAATACTTTGGGACATGATTAATAAGACATCAAACTGTTGATCTAGAGTAAAAAACAAATTTGGATTTTTAGGCAATTTTTTGAGCTCCCATATTTTATAGCTCATTTACTCAATACTGGTCTGTGCAACAACTTAACCATTTCGCCACGACATGCCTCATATGCATCTTTATGATTGAAATACGAAAATGAAAGTAAACACGAAAACAACTGTAAAAGTTTCATTCATCATACTTCTTTATCCAGGTACTACGTGGACACATGGCGCCCGTGTTACATGTACAGTTCAATGCTTTACGCATGCAGCTCGTCAGCTTCTCCAAAGACAAGGTGTTGAGAGTATGGGATGTACAACTACAAGTGTGCTTACAGCGAATGGCAGGAATGTTCCCAAAAGGACCAGAAAGTATTATATTTATGTTGTATTTTATCACCCTTCCTCAATCATCCCTTCCCTTATGAAGCAAGTGCTTGGTATATTTGCAAAATTATTAATTTGTTCAAAACAAGTATGCATGGCTTCAGTCGGCTACTGAAAAAAAATTGTAAATTGTAAAGTTTTAATTGATAATTTCTCTTGATAATACTGAATAATAAAGTGGATTAATTTTTAATTTAATTAAACACTTCAAAACATCAGTTTACCACTTTCTGTAAATCCTAATTCTGAACTGAAATTTTATCAATCTCATGTTGATTCATGTTTTATTGGGAATTCAGGAGATTTTCCTACATTACATTTCTTTCATCTATTTGATAGTGGCCACATCTATGTTCTTCCACGAGGACCGCAATCGCCTCTTCGTTACATTCAACTATCAACTGACTCTCCTAGAGATGAAACCTGAGGTCAAAGATCGTACTCTTAGTCATGAGAAGCCAGTCACATGTGCAATTTATAACTCTACGTATAATCAGGTATGACATTCATCAGAATTTTGAATTATTGAATGAGGTAAAACTTATATGAAAATATGCATTTGAATGTGGGAGCCAAAAAACACAGATATGTCTGGTGTAGTATGGTAAAAAAAACCTTTAATTAAACTCGTAGTTTAAAATTATCTAATCTTTTATCAATTTTCAATGAGACCCAGGTCAAAACAATTCAGTTTGTTAATGTACAGACATTTTACTCCTTAAATTGATTAACCAGTTTAATGGTCTGTGCAATACAGTAAACATACTGATGAGGACAATTTTTTCCCAATCTGATCTTTAATTGTAAATTAGCAAAAAAAATAGGGAATTGAATTTTTATTTTATTTTTTTAACTCATAAGGTGAGACTTTTTTTATTCCTTGTTTGGCATATTTATTTTTTTTAAGATTATCAGAGGAGGGCGGAATGAAAATAAAAATAATTTTTTTTTCTTATTTAGCAAGGAGTTTTGCCAAAAACGTCCAGATGGAGGAGAAAATAAAATGTTATTTGTGAATGTGATGATAATAATGTTTTGATGGTTAAATGCTTCAAATGTATATAATTAAGAAGAAAAATACATATTTTATCTTCTTTTATTTCAAGTCAGCGAAAGGCATAAAAATGAAGAAACATTTTAATTTTTTTCTGAAATTTCCACTTTTTCGTGGCGGCAGGTGCGCTAATTTGCCAAAAATAAAATTTTATTTTTATTTGAAATCATCAATATTTGCAGTCGGCGGGTTCACTAAACAAGGTATAAAAAAAGTCTCGCCTAACATATAGTGCATCTTAAAGGTCAAATCAAAGGTTGAATTTAAAGTTGATTATAAGTGTTATAATTTTTAGGTTGTTAGTGCATGTCAAGGATCTACAGTGATTGTCTGGATGTTGGATACTGGACAGAAGGCTAAGCAGTTCCTTAACTGTCATGGTAACTCGGAAATCACAACACTTGCGTTTGATCAAAGTGAAACCAGGTTCATGACGGGTAGTACAGATGGTACAGTTAAGGTAATTAATAATACAAGATTGATACATTTAAATAATGCTTGTTTATCAGGTGAACTTTTCACTGACACTATGTTAAATTTAATATAATTAATATAGATCTCAATTTGAAAAAAGATATGATCTTAAGATGAATTTATGAAACGTATATTAAGGAGAATGAATTCCATGTAGGAAGGAAATAATACTAGAATGGAAAGTTCTCTAGTTCATCCATGGTGTACACAAGAACATAATCAATCAATCAATCAGTCAGGGATCTCTGGTCTCCTGCAATTAGCTGGAATTTCTCTGAAATGGGTATCACAATGTGGAAAAAAAAGGAAATAGTCTGAGAGTGCCATTTGCGGCCATCTAGAGGTGCCATAATCATGGTGGGACTGATGTGGTCTACACCCTCCTTCTGTGAAAGTCCCTCCCTGGGCCCCCTCTATTTTGAATTCTTGATTTGCAACTCCAGATCTCTCGGGATTGACTTGGGACCCCTGAATCAATCAATCAATCAATTACCTAACTTTTTTGGAAACAAGTCCATATTATGTATAATAAAATATGTTGTTGATTAGTCTAAATAAGATAACATTTATTGTCCAATAAAACAACTGGAAATTTGTTTTCCTCTGGCAATACAAAGACGCAAAGCAATTACAGTTAAAATAGAATTAATAAAAAATGTTAAAAAGGTCAAAATAAAGGATATTTGAGATCTTTAACTTAAAAGGGTAATTAGAATAAGATTAGTAAAAGTATTTCAGAAATCGATCTTTTTAAAATAAAGTGATACATACAAGACATTGACAATTTTAAAATGAAATATATGAAAACTAAAAGTATATAAGGTAATGTAAAGTGAATCATAATAAAATAGTTATCACTAATTTGAGTATAAACTATATAGACCAAGATTTACAATTTCTTTTGGATTTTTTTTTTTAATCAGATTTGGGATTTCAATGGTCACTGCCATAACATGTTGAATGCTGGGATGGGTACTGCAGTTGATATCTACCAACTTCTCACCCTGAAGAGGTCTATGCTAATTTTAGGCTGGGACAGGTAAGGCTAATTGTTGTGTATAATGACCTTCACAATCAGTGCTTGTGATATTTAACAGCATATATTAAAATCCATGCAAGTCTGTGGAACTAATCTAATTATTTTTAGACTAACTGTTTATAAGATGATATAGGATATTTTATAGCTTCAAAAAATAACTTTTAGTAGTAAACTAAGTGTCATTTTAATTTGGAGAGAATTGGCTATAGCATGGTTGGTCATTGTGGTTAAGTGTTGTGATGTATTTATCTATTAATGTAGATGATTTCAATGGTTGATATTAAAAAAGAGAAATGAAGAATCTATACGTGTTACTATCATTAATTTTCCACAGGTATATAACAGTCTTCAGAAATCAACAGTTAAATCAATTTCATGTTGAGCCATCAGATTGGAAGGGTGGGCAAGTAAGTGAGACACTTTTCTTTATAAATTTTTGTAATATTTTGCAAAATAATCCAAAGGTTTAATTACTCTATGGGCCTTATTATACTGCCCTCACAGGAGCATCAAGATGACATTTTGTGCGCATCATTTCAACCTCCCAGCACACTGGCTACCGCAAGCTATGATGGCGAGATTGTCATCTGGAATACTAACTCCGAGGTAGCCTCAAAACATCTGAGAGAACGATTCCTGAAGAAGAGCATGCGCTCTCGAGAAAAAACAAGACTGGTAAGATTTTTAGGATTAGATGTATGAGCACAACAAGACTTCCATATATGGTTGTAAGTTTTAAGAAAACAATACTTGTAGTGTAGTATGTGTAAATAAACAGCATTTTGAAGTTTGAATGAGTATCTTACATCATTGCTGTGGTTTTTTGTTACAATTGTCCCACCTTGTTTCTTGATACAGACTCTGAAAAGTGAGCCAACTTTTCTCAGCACATCAAAATTCACATCACAGTCAAATAGGCGTGGGTCAAAGTTTACCAATCAAGATGATGTCCAGTTGTTGCGACAAAACACAAGGCCAGTCAGCAGTTTGAGTGAAGAGAGCGTAGATGAACAAGTAAGTTTTTCAATCAACAACTAATTATAATTGATACGACCAGGTTTTCATTTTTTTCTCCTCATTTTTGTGGTGGGGAGGGGGGAGAAGTTACTTTGTTTTTCATATTTCAAAAATTGTTTCATCATATTACTGTTTGTTTATTGGAGTTTGAACCAGACAACTGACTAAACAGGAAGGGGGTGATACCATGAAAGTCCACAGATTATGATACATTATTTATACCTTCATCTTTTTTTATCTTGTAGAATGACTATATAATCACTAGAGTTGCATTCCTTGAATCTCGGAAGAACTCATCGGCAGCTGGGGGTGCTAATCTTGTCTCGTGTGGGGGTAACGGCTGGGTCAGGTTCTGGAACTCAAGCAAGAACAAATTAATAGCGGAGTTCATAGCGCATCAGCATGGTAAAGTCTGTTATTTAGTTTGATTTATTCAGTGCAAAACTTTGACAAACAGAAGACTCATTCCCATGGGGGAATTCTTAATCAGCTTGTCTGTGGTATTATATTCAGAATTAAAACCTAGGAACTTGTAATTGGAAAACTGAAATTGAAACAAGCAAGATTATCACATTCTACACTACAGAGAGATTCTACCGCATGCGTTACCAAATAGTTCAACAATAGCATAGCAGGAATTGGGTTAAAATGGTGTAACAATAACCACTGCCTTTTTTTAATTATCATTTTATTGAGGAGTTCTAAAGTATATGTAATAAACAAGGCTGCAGTGCTGTTAACAGACGTCACTTAGCAAATTAACCCATTGATTTGTGTAATATGTAATAACTTCATTGCATATATTATTGTTCTTCATTCTAGTGGGTCTATTAGTGATGGCTGTTAGTGAAGATAACCACTTTCTTGTAACGGGGGATAATGATGGAACCCTCAAAGTTTGGAACATTCAAGAGTATTGCTTAAGAGAATCAGAAAGTCTTGTCACACAACCACCACGTAAGTTAAGGGTCACAGTAAAGTTATGGAAAAGTTAAAGTTAGTTAAACTTAGGGTTTAGTTGTACTTATTTTCATGCACAAACAAAAGATGCTTTTTATACTAGAAGACCTATATTGTAAAATTTAGTAAAGTCAAAAACATTTCAGTACTTGAGTACTGTTTTTTTTTAAATGTTACTGTTACATAAAAAAATATTAAAAGGAATAATATATAGTAACAATCAATTATATAATAATAATAATAATTTGGATTTGTAAAGCGCAAAATACATAGGTCTATATGCGCTAGAAATTTGCAAATTAAAATAAACTAAAGAGATGAGTCTTGAGACGATTTTTAAATATCTCAACGAACAAAGATAGGCAAGCTATTCCACACCTTGGGAGCAGCAACGGAAAATGCTCTTTCACCATACGTTCTTGTACGACATAAAGGGATGAATAATGTAGATGAACTAGATGTAGATCTTAACGCTCTAGAACAAGTGGTGGAGCGAAGTTTAATATACTAGTTATAGATTATAAGAATTTTGGGATGATGATGATGATGACTTATTTTTCCTCCAGCTTTAGCAGCCTCCTGGCAACCTCATGTCGACATGATCAATCACATTACGCTGTGCGAGAGGAATGATCGCTTACTCATCATAACAGCCTCTCTTGATTGCAGTGTCCAGTTGTGGGATATCTATGGTAACCAGATTGGGGTGTTTGGACAGGTTAGCTTGGTTTATCTTACCTAAAATTAATGTCTTCCCAACATCAGCCTGCATTCTCATTCACTGCAAGAACATGCTTTCCACAGAACTGCGTTTTATAACCTCAAGGAAGAGGCGCATTATAAATACCTATAACAGTACCATAGGGGCTTTCAGTACAATCAGAGCTGAACTAGGCTAATTAAAATATATAAAATCAAGGTACAAAAAGGTAAAAGTACTTAAATACAAGACAAAAAGAAAAAAATTCCAACAATAGGAAATACACTTAAAAAGATAATTTGGGGGCCGGATTTTAAAGATATCAATCACAAAGAATACCGAGTTAAAACATTAAAATTAACTTAATCAACATTTTAGCATATCTGTCACAAAAGTTGACTTGCACCTAAACACCATATGTTTTGCATAGTAACATAAAATTTCTATTCTTAGGAGGATCACTGGAAGATTGAGCCATATGTCCCACCTCAAGATGAGCAAAATCAAAATGATGATGAGGTAAGCAAACAATAATGTACTATATTTCACATTTTTTTAATGAATTAAATTGGAAGTACAATGCCTCTTTAAGGTAAACATGCTTTAGAACCATTTCATTAAAAAGAGGAAAAATGTATTTTCACATGATTAAATGACACTATTATATTTGAGGGATTGATGCAACAATATTTCAATACAATTAGAAATGTATGGATTATGTATATAGGATTGGATTGGACTTATTCTGTGTAAACACTAAGGATAGCCCACGAAAGTCTAGAAGAAGACTTATTTCCAGTGGGGTCCTTTTGGTGGTGATTGGGCAGTACACCAGGAGACAATCCCCTACTCTTTTCCGAAGACTGTACTGCGTTCTTTAAGGTGCACATGGGCCATAAATGCACACATCCGAAAGACAGTGCGCTATTGTAACTTGTATTTCAGCCCTCCATCTGAAACACAAGGAGAGGCAGCAATGAGAATTGAACCGGGAACCTAGAGATCTCCACGGTTCTGCGCACACACAGTGGCTACCACCAGATTAGCTGACTGAGCTAAGCCGCTCTCTCTATACATGTAGGCCTTGAAAAGCACTGATGCTCACAATGAAGATGGAGGAAAGCAACAGTGGCCCTGAATGCTTTTGTCAGTCCTCGGCTCTCTTATTTTATATATGTATATATATATATATATATATATATATATCACCACCTGATGAAGGGCGATGCCCGAAAACGTTTGTGTTTTTTACCATTAAAAGTTACGGCTACTCTACCCTTTGCATCTGTCTCTTATACACATCTAGATGTGTATAAGAGACAGGTCTTTTACCAGAATCATATTACTGTAATCCATGTGACAGACCTATTTACTTCTTAGCTAGTTTCGTAAAATCAATAAAAAGTAATTCATTGTCAAGCCTCGTGGCTCATAGTGGCTGGAGCTTATCCCAGTTTCTGTAGCATGAAACAGATGAGAGTGTGATACTCCCCTTTGGTGGGACTCTGGTCCACCGCATGTAACTCACAGCAATTTACTGATACCCACTGATACAGCTGGGTAGACTGGAGCAATGTAGATAAAGTGCCTTGCTTAATAACACAAGCAAAATGCACAGCAAAGGATTGAAACCCTGACCTCGAGGCTGGGAAACCAAACCATTACCGCTGCGCCAAAACTGCTTTCACTGTCTCTGAGAGTTATATTTCCCTGTAGGGCATTGAATAAACAATATAAAAGAGAAAATATACATTCTTAATAGTGATGATGGATTTTTGTAAGTTGTAATTAAAATAAATTTCTTGCTCATGATAAAAGCCAGTAGGAACAAAAGAAGATGAAATGGAACAGCCAAGTCAGGTAAAATATAGAATGTGCTAGTCTTTTAAATCCTGCATCTTGGAACTTGTCTTGCATGAAAAACTAATTAATATTAGCTTGTGTGCACAACTTCTAACATTTCTTTTTACAGTACTGTACAAAGCTTTTAAATTTTTAGAAATAGTTTCTATGTTGATAGTTTATCTTATTGCAGTTAATAATTTTAGATTGTAGTTATTTCAATAAATTGTTATTTTTAAGAAAGGCCAAGTTTTAGACATTTTATTTAGTATTTATGTAAGTGCTTGGTTTCTATAAATATTCTTCTTTGGTAGCTATTGGTGTTTTAGTGCATGGCTTGCTATAGTGCAATCAGGGAGATGTAAAAAATATTTTTTTTACATCTCCCTAGTGTAATAATATATCTTTTCAGACTGTCCAAATGTTCAATAATTTTAGCAACCTTATTTAATTCAGATGATAATCTAGCCTCTCTTATTGGAAGCACTGATGCTCACAATGTAGATGGAGGAAGCAACAGTGGCCCTGAATGCTTTTGTCAGTCCTCGGCTCTCCTCTTATTTTACATATATATACTGTATATATATATATATATATATATATGAGGCATGTTGTGGCAAAATTTAAATTCAAGTTATTGGTATTTCAAATACCTGAGTATGTGATCTTTAAAATGAGAGGTCATTCATTCAAATTGGACATTTCAAACCTAAGTTATTGGAAAGTGAAAGTACAGTACTCTTAGAGTCAAGATAAACAGGATTTTGAGTAATTGCCTTTCAAAGTAATTTGTGCATACATTGTTTAATAGAATGAACTATGAAAAATAACATTAAATAAACAATTTTCTTAACCACTTCCACAACTAATACTTTGGGACATGATTAATAAGACATTAAACTGTTGACCTACTACAGTGAAAAACAAATTTGGATTTTTTATCAATTTTTTGAGCTCCCATATTTTTAGCTCATTTACTCAATACTAGACTGTGCGACAACTTTACCATTTCGCCACAACATGCCTCATATATAACTTCGCACCATTCTGTTTTTTCAGGATCTATTCTTGAAACAAGTTTGTTCCCTATTTTTTGGACAGTCTGTCTTACCACAAAAAAAAAAAAATAGGTTCTGCTTCTACATTCTCTTGCTTAGCTATTATAATGAGTACTATCGATTCTATAATAAATTATAAGCTTTTTTTGTCTTATTTTGAGTCCTATGAACCAGTGCAGTTGCATTACCATGTAAATCCCTTACTAAAATGTAATTCTGTTTAGAGAAAACCATACAGAGCTGATAAGGGATATAGATAAATTAGCATACGTAATGAAAGAATAAAACTTGTTTATAAATATTGATTAGATCAGAGGAAAACATTGATTCCTTTTTTGGTAACAGAATGAGAGTTGATTTATAACCAAATGAAAAAGTTCAAGGTGCCAGTCAAAATCTGCAGGGAACATTATCTGGTATAATGATTGATGGTATCCTGCACAATACGTCGCTCACATCACAAAATAACACAATGTAGATTGTGTTAGTTCATGAAAACAAGAAAACGCGTCAAAATAAGTGCGTATTGGTTGTCAAGCACTTGTATTTTTTACCTCACAAAAGTCGGTAATAGCAACAGCGCATATTTTAACACTTTTTTTTGTTAACAAATTAACACAATACACATTCATTGTTTTTGTTTGTGATTTGAGTGATGAATTACCCCCTTTCTCTTTGCTTTTATATTAGATGGGTAATTCTGACAGCTGTGATTCAGCAGATGACATGGGAGGCATGGACGTTGATTATGACTCTCTACCTGAAGGCTTCTTCGAACCACTAACTAAAGTGAGCACGTGGGGAAAGACGAGACTTGGTAAGGAAAAATACACACATAATGATGTTTTTAAGTGTCCACAAATTTTTTGTTGGTGCCAAATATTTTTGAAATACATATTTGTTAAATTTTTTATTATTAGTCTCAACTGCATGACACTGAATTTGAAGGCAAGAGTTTACATGTTAGACTTCTATCAAGATCATTTAAAAAAAGAAAAAAGTTGCTGGAACTATTCATAGAAGGCTGTGCTTGATATTCCATGTTTTTTTTTTTACCTCTTAAATTTTTAGGTAAAGGCTATCAGGAAGTTAGGTCAAGGAAACGAGAGAGGAAACAGCCTGGGACCATCCCAGACTTGCCGTATTTGACATCAGAAAGGACAGGGCAAACACCAGCAGGCCCTTATGGAGTAAGTAATCTGCTTTCTCAGTTGTCATGATAAAAACAATTCTGAGTATCATCTGAGTAAAACTGGCCCTAATTAGAATTGGTTTTATATATTTCAAGTTTGTTGTTTAATCATTTATAAGCGTAGCTCTACTAGATCTTAAACCAGGCAGTCACTGTGTGTTACAACAGTCGTATGAGAAATCCAACTACGCTACCTGTGAGCAAATAGATAATGTGACGTCGTCTAGTCATTTTATTGGCGGCAGTCTGAACGAATGGACGCATTGTTGCATTGCATTCTCCATATGCGTCGACTGACTACCATAGGGCACAGCGACACCTGGCTTTAAAATATTCAGTGATTATAGAGACAGGTAGAAATTAAGAAGAATAAGCCTAAAATACATGTTTGGAAAAGTTTTTAAGAAAATGCTAAACATATTTTTTAATCAATAGTTAGAGAATGTTCTGTTTTTTTTTTCTTTTTATAACTTACTTTTGATTAAAACCCTATGAATCCAAACATAAATTATAATTGTAATTATGCTGTATTCATTTCATATTTTCAATATCATGTCGTGTCTTTTTTAAATCAGGAAAATCATGTACCAGTTCTTTGGACTCAGGTTTGTATTGCATTGCATCATGGTACATTGCATCATGAATAATTGCATGATACCGCAGTCAAATTAATATTGCTTAGAATTTATCCACTACAACTTTTACATATAAATGACATGCAGCTTGAACCTGTGTTGACTATTGTGATGCCATGTGGTCATGCTATTTTAAGTTCTACTAAGATGTTTTAGATCATATGTTTTTTCACTTTTTTTTTTTTTTGGCCTGTTTTACTGGTTCAAACGTGGCTGCATCAGTTTTTAATTGGAATCTGATTGCACAGCTCTTCATATTACTCCTCTTGTGAGAATTACCAGGATAAGGAATAGTGTATCTCTTACATGTTGATACTGGCAAATGCACAGTGGCTACTGCAGCTTCCCCCCCCCCCCCCCCCCCCCCCCCCACAACCCCAACAAAAAACAAGGACCCATTTAAAATGGACAATAGGGGGAAAAATTTAATTACTATAATTTTTCATTATTATGCCCGTGCTAAACTGTATGTACCATTACCAACAGCTTGAATATATAACATGTACAGCATACTATATATATATATATTGTGTGTGGTATAGCACATTCATTTCATTCATGTACAATATTTTAATTGAATTGTTTACATCAGTCATCTGTGTATTGAGTGACAGATTCAGAAAGAACTACATGTTCCACTGTTTTAACAATTTTTCAAAAAAATTACTGAAATAAATAAAAGTCTTCTGATCCAAAAAAAAAATCAGTTGTAGTCATTTCATCTTCTTCTATCCTGTCTTATTAAACTGAATCAAAATGGATTTGTAAGTTGAAAAAAAGAAGCTAATATGATTGAGATACTGTTTCTACCCCCATGACCCTTATTTAACCATTGTCATAATATATTTATTATTAATATAAACACAAATATTTCATCACCATCTTCATTTAGTTTTTAAGACATCATCGCTTCAGTTGCATGTATTTGTTCATTGAACACTTGTTTTTAGGTACTGCTCATGCTTCAGTTTATAACTCTACAACAAGTATGAAATGCATGATTTATATTTATCTGTTTTGAAAATATTTTGCTTCGTTACAAACCAATAAATTTCTTTTGTTTTAAATATGCAGTCACTGGTTAATATTGTTCTTATTATATACTACATATATCCAAAGCTTATATGTTCTTTTTAAACAACCATACAAAATAGAAAAAAATAAATAAATAAAAAAATAAAAAAAATAATTTAAAAAAATAAATAAAAATAAAAAAATTAATAGATAAATAGATTGAACTTTTAGGAAAACCTTATACTCAGTCCCTTAGGGAAAGAATTCTAAAATATTGCTGCTAGTAACCAGCACATAAGCTTTGGAACATACAGGTATTCACTGTACTTTCTTAATTAAATAACATTGATAAAGTTCCTGGCCCAAAAACACATGCAAGTGGCCTGAAAGAGAATCGAATCAATCTTAAAGGAGACATTAGCGCTACCACTGCACCTACCACTCCCACATTAGAGCTCATCTTAATTTAATTCATTGACATTTAAAATTGAGCTATCATTTAAAGCTCATGTTTTAAATTGATCCTACAGTTATGTTCATTTATCTTTGAAATTGAGCTCTCTTTAAAAGTGCTTTTAATACATTCTTTGATCTTAGGCATTAATCGTGAATGAATTAGACACAGTTGGTACCTTGAAGAGGCCAGATTTTGTTGTCCATCCTCATCGGTATTTCAGAAACAACGAGGAGGAGGGGAAGCAAGACACCAAGCTACCATCAATAGCCGACGGTCAGTCTTATCATTTAAATCATTGAATATGCACCTCTCCACAATTGCATGATTAATTATTATTGTTATTCTTTATTATAATTAACTATTATTAGTAATACAAATAATGTTAATTTATTGGATATAATAATATTCATATGAAATTCCATTTATAAAAATGTACAAATAAAATGAAAGTTAAATGAACTTAATTAAAATTGCACAAAGTTTACAACATAACAGTATAAGATAAAAACGTAGGAACAATGAGAATAAAGACTGGTTTCAGTGGGGTACAGTGAGAGTACCATGAAATAAGCACCATGTTGTAAGTATGTACTATGAGTGTTTAATTGATACTGAAAATCTATTTACAGAACTCAAGACTGCATTTGACGAGAGAAGTCTCTTTCCAAAGTACATCCTAGAATTTGAAGCGAAAATGAAAACACTGCACAAAGGAGAAATTGAGGGAGCACTTAACACTCAGAAGAAAGATGGGCAACGCTCTAAGTCTAGGACATGGTCTAACAACACAAACTTCACATCATCAGTGGCTAGTATACAGAAGTCCAGTACAAAGCCTGCAAGACTCACTCCAATTTTAGAGAAACAAAAAATGCCTTCACGAGTGAATGAAAGTATGTGAAATTGGACTTTTCATCAATTTTTCATGATCAGCTCTTCATGCAAATGGTCATCAGAGGGTCATCAGCTATGCTACTTCGCTAGATGTTTTCATGTTTTGAATGCAACACCATTATCATTTGAATAATGTGCCTGGATGAGCAACATCATGTGACCAGTGATTTCAGAGATCTCAAAAGAAACATCAGCAAATCCATACATTTTGCCTGTACTGTTGTATTGTATGTTTGCATTGTTATGTCATTGAGTTGCCGTCATCATTCCTGTCATTTTATTGGATCATCAAGACAATATGTATAGTGATGTCAGAAGTATTAAGGCCAATCCAACTGGATCCATACATTTGCCTCATTTATATACAGTATTGCATGTTTTATCATGAATTTGTTGTATCTCCCATCATTTTATTGGATGATTAATGCCATGTGACTAGTGATTTATCAAGAATGAATTTAATCCTTACATTTTACCTCATAATTGCATATTTGAGACATTGCATCATTTAATGATTGTATGGAGGTGCAATAGGCAGGCCCGTAACCAAGTTCATGGGTTGTTTCCTAAGTTTAACTCAGAAGTGTTTCTTTAATAAACATAGTTAAAATATACTATTAGAGTAGTAAACTACCGTATTCAAAAGGGGAGTTCGACCAAAACCCCCTCCCACTGTGGCCATTCCAAAGCAAAAAACGTAACTGCACAAAAATATAATATAGTTACATTGTTTCAATTTCCAATGGACGGCTACATGGTTACGAGCCTAAGTTATGATAAAGGGGGAAAAACGCTTTAAATGTTACAATGTAGGGATAGTTAAATCCAGTTTAAATATGGGGCTAATGGTAACAGTTATGGCACCTAGTACCTCATCCCATCTACATACATGCCCTTTCACTTGCTATCAAATATGATTACATTTTCAGTTGTCTATCTTATATTCCAGTGTTACACAGTACGGATGATAACGCAAAGAAGTTACAACCTTTATTTCAAGGTCGACTCAGTGCACCACGACCATCCAAGGTGTTTGCAATCAATATGGAGGATTTGATTTATGAATATTGATAAAATAATAAATCAGAATTTTTTACCACACCAATTCAAAAATTATCAAAGGCGCACGTGAAAAATAAACCAGACTAAAAAAGCTTTAAAAAATAAGAAAATTTTGAGCTTTTTCTTAAATAGAACTAAATTTGCAGACTGCATAACAGAAATGGATAACTGGTTCCAGAGAATTTAGAGACATTTAATATTTATGTTAAACATGGAGTTCAGCTCTGTGGTTTAACTCTTTTTACATTGGTTCCTGCAAGAAGATATAAAATATATGATATAAAGAACAAAACTCCATATTATCATCCCAAATATGGTGTTGGTAGAATTATAAAGAAAACAAATAATGACGACACTAATCATGTTATTTGGTGTTTTTAGTCAATATGTTGCTGTGTTGACCTAATTTTATTTAAATTAATCAGGTCATTGATGTGGCTACCGCATGTCTTGATAAAGATACTTAATAGATCCAGTACCAGTATTGGTATATTTATTATAGTATACCGTAAAACCATGAATTGAAGTCCTCTGGGCTTAATCTCGAGATGAAGCCCATCTCGAATTGAAGCCCCCCCTCTTTAGTTTGCAAAATTAGCCTCGAAAAGAAGCCCATGGGCTTCTTTTCAAGATAGCGTGGGCTTCTTTTCGAAATAGTACAGTACATACACTGTACATGAATTTAAAAAATTAAATTAAAAAAAAGCTTGGTTTATACAGTAGTTTAGGAAAGACTTTTTTTATCCTTGTTTTGCGTACTTATTTTTTGAAGGTCATCGGAGGAGGGCGGAATAAAAGTAACATTTTGTTTTCTTATTTAGCAAATAGTTTTGCCAAAAACATCCAGATTGAGGAGAAAATAAAAATAAAATTTTATTGGTGAATGTAAAATGGGATGGTTATATGCTTTAAATTTATGTAATTAGGAAGAAATATACATATCTTACCTTCGGAGATTTCAAGGCGGCTGAGGGCGTAATAAAAATTAAAATTAAAAAAAACATCTGAAAAGAAGCCCATCTGAAGTTAGCAACAAAAAAAAAAGCCCAGGGCTTTAATTCGAGGGTTTACTGTATCATCACTTTTAGCCACAATCAGTCTACTGCAGGATAAAAACTTCAGCATGCTGCCTCCCAAAAACTCAGCTGTAGCACACAGATACTAGTTTCTCTTTTAATTACTGAATTATTTTATTATTTTGTTTTGAATTATGTCCTCAAGTTGAGTACTGTATGCTATTTTCAACTGTATATTTAATAATTGAATGTTCTTGTATAATACAACATAAATAAAACGATATGCAGTTTGTATTTTTTGTACAAAATTTATTTATTAAATGTTAAATAACAATTGAATGCAACATGTGTACAGAGTGTGTAATATTTTTTGGCTGACAACAAACCATCATACAGAAGATATAACTTCCCTAATTTCCAATGCAGTTCTGTCACACAATCACTACCCCATCATAGCATTTCTTTGCCATTTAAATTATAACATGTACACAACTTGTATGAGTATACTGAACATGATATAAAATACACAAACCAGAAATGATTACAAAAGAAATTAGTCGGCTTATCCGATCCAGATAAGTATTCACAAAATAGACCCCCAAATTTTTGCTACTGTAGTTTTACGAATACATTTACTGCCAATGATGATAATGTTCAATAACAAAAACTGTTCAGGAAGCCACAGATGATGTTCTTTCTAGAAATTTTTTAAACATGATTGTGAGCGTGAATGATGATTAATTATTTCATAATATACAACTAGGAGTAATTTTGTAGACAATTATACCGTTGATTCTTTTATAGGCATTTATACAGTATACAACCTAGGACACCTTCATTGATATTCCAGCATAAGAATATAGTCGAGAAACTCATGTGCCAACATTTTTTAAACGCCTGTGGGTACCTCAAAATTGCTGCAACCATGTTGAAATTAAATGCATACACAAGTAACTAGAAGCATTGGCAGCTAGATGTTTTTGAATATGCATGAGTTCCATGCATATGTATGATCATCGGAGTTGACAATAGAAGGAACACAAAACATTCATATACCAGAAGCGCCTGTTGGTTCTTCAATCACTTTCTTCATCATCGCTAAATGCTAATGCTTTCAACTTCTTCTTTTGACCTTCGTCTGATTTTGCTTTCCTCTTCTTTGATGTACTATCATCACTCTGAGTAAAAAAATACAATCATAAATTAGTTGTAACAGATAGTACGGTGATTTTCTTCTAATTTTAATTATTCAGTAACAGTAGCTTATCTAGAGGATGTGCAGGGAAGGCAAACCCCCAAAAAAGAGGTCACCTCCCCAGTTGAAAATGTTTGAACAACAAAATATCAAACTCATCGAGCCCTCACTTCACCTCCCACCCCCACCAGCCTTCTCCATTTCAAGACTATTAGATACCCCACTTTTCAGTAGTACAGTGTTCTTGATGGAGTGTTCTTGATGGCTGCAAGTGTTGTGTGTGAGTGGTTTGTACAATGGTTTTGGCTTAAACTATACAGTTTCAATCACATGCTAGTCTGTTGTTGATATTCATAATGTATATTTGTCTCTCTTCATCCAGTTTCCAATGAACAGGGCAATGACGTAAAGTAGTTAATAACAGTAATGTTCTATGTTAAATGTTTGTACATGACTGGAAATAATCCCCTGGGAGCAGTATGGGCATGAGGGTGATGATGAGAGGTTGGGCTGATAGGGAAGAGGCAGGTTTGATAGGACAATGCTAACTGGGGAAATATGATTTTTAACTACTGTATATGAATAATATTTTTGCTCAGCATAATTTCTAGTGGAAGAGGGGTCACCTGGGATGCACACTTTTTTCTGGACCCCATAGATAGGTTGTACACTATGTCACTGTTTACATTGAACATGGTAATACTACGGAAAGCATTTTGAAACCTTTCTGTGAAAGGGGATACACGAGTCCCAAATCTCCCGGAACTCGCAGGGATTTCCCGGAAATCAAGACGGCCTTCCGCATTACTGTTAGCTAGAAGTATCTTCTGAAAAATAACCCATCTCCTCCAAATTTTTAATATTTGCATGACTTTTTATTACTTTATTACCATATCAATTGTCTCGCGGAAAGTCAGAGCCACTGGATATCACCAAAGCCAGCAAAATATAATTAGATGTGTTAAGAAAGGTCATTTAACCAAATCACCAGGAAGTCACTTCTCCCAACTTATGACCCCTGGGGCTATATAAATGTAAAAATCATCAGCTTTGGAAGTTCATTGCTTGCTTACCTCATCTTCTCCTTCACTGTCTAATATTTTGGCTTTCAATAATTTTTCCTCTTTGTCAGATTCCTCCTCGCTTCCTGAAGTATATACCCCTGACCCTGAAAATCAAATATCAAGATATAATAATCCCATTCTGTGCATGTTTCTCATCATATTTGTAGCAATATATTTACAGTGGGTGTGGTCATTTAAATTCTGGTAAAAATAAATGGCTTTAAAAATCATGAAACAATACGAAAATACAGCTGGTAAAAGCAGAAGAAACCTGGGACAACTATATAATTACTTTATATATTAGGCCAGACTTTTTTCATACCTTGTTTAGCGAACCTGCTGACTGCAAATATTGATGATTTCAAATAAAAATAAAATTTTATTTTTGGCAAATTAGCGCACCTGCTGCCACGAAAAAGTGGAAATTCCAGAAAAAAATAAATTTTTTTCTTTATTTTTATTACGCCCTCCACTGTCTTGACCTGTAGTTGTCACATGACTTACCATATAATGGTCCAGGCTGTTTAAATCTGTTCTTGATGGCTGCAAGACTTACACCTTCCTCCTCATCATCTCTACCTTCCAGGTATGAGCGGGTTATGCCTCTTTGGTGTCCCTTTTCTCTGACTCTCTTCTGTTGACTCTCTCTCTTTATCTGTAGTCTTAACCGTTCCTCTTCTTTCTGCAAAAGGAACATTTGTTTATGAATGGAAACCAAACATTCAGACATCTGGTTCTGCCTCACCTTCCCTCTGTGGCTCTAATATGCTCATTTCTTATCTTACCTTAATCATCTCGGCTCTGTGGGACTCCGGATCTTGACCAGCCATAGGCAGCACTCGGATCTTCTGGGTTTTGGAGCATCTATCAGCGACTGACAATGTCATCTTACGATGAGTGGCACTGTTTATTGAATGTGGTCTGTAAAAGTAAAGAAAGAGAATAAAGGTTAGAAAATGATCAAATTTGTCCCGGTTACTGAATGAATTTGACTTAAACACAGCTGACTTAAACAGGGTTGACAGCAGTTGGACTTTCTGTGAGTAATTTCACTCCACCACTGTTCGGAATAACACAGCTTTGCCTACCTGAAGGAGAGTTTGGTTTTAAAGACAGCTTGTCCCTGGAGTCCAGTTCCCTGACGAATGAACAAGTGATTGTGATCACCTTGAATGGCACTTCTGTAAACATCAAATACCTCTTGGCCAAGATGAAGCGACATGCTACAAGAAAAGCCAAAAAAAAAATGCTTATAACATTAATAAATAACAATGATACCAATTGTAACATTAACTATAAAATTAATAACACTACATTTTGTAATGCATCATTTTACAGTATAAATTTATGATCTATTTAATCCTTACTTTTTAACAATCATTTTTGAATGATTTTTTTTCTGCGCATATATTTAGTTATTTACCTTCCATCAGACCATCGGACTATCCTTGCATTGCTCTCTCTGTCAATTTCAATTCCTTCTTCGTCATATATCTTCCTCCACCTAATTGTGTTTTCAACCTGTCAATCAAAGTTTTAGAGTTATTACAAATACAATAAAAATACCTGAATTGAAAGAATTTATAGTCGGTGTATGATATTGGGGGGGAGAGGAGGGTGGTTACGTACCTTTAGTTTTAGCCTTGTTCTACCTTCTTCATCCAGAATCTCATCCTCTTCAAATTCATCTTCAAATGTATTGGGATCAAAGGGCCTTCAAAGATCAGAAAAACAAAAAGACACTAAATTCAACTTTCAACTTTTCAACTAAATACTATAGTTTGCTCAATCAATCAATCCTTATTTATTCAGCTATAAAAACTTTTTAGTTAGAAACTATTATTTCTCATATTATTCTCATATATTCTTCAAAACTGATATATAAAAAAGAAACAAGAGAGGTCCTCACCTTGTATCAACACTGAGAAAATTAGGTAATTTGACAAAATGTAATTCATCTCCAAGGTCTGTTGATAGTTTTGGTAAAGAAACATCAATTCTTGTCTCTAAAACCTCTTCTGGTTCCTCTTGCTGGCCTTCCTCCTGATCAACCTACAAGAAGGAATTAATCAAATATTTTTACTTTATACCTATTCAACAATGTTTGACAGGGTGGCCCTCACAGCAAAACCGACTAAAATATCACAATTACAATTACATAAAGATACCGGTAAAATCATAATCTGACAAAATACAGTAATACCAAAATTAATGACTGAACCACAAAAACATAAAAAAAAAAATTATATTCAATTAGTATGTCCTCTTTCTTTTTTCTGGGATGGTGGTGGGACATTATGACTTTAGTATATTTTCCTGTAGCACCAATGCAAGCAGTGTCAAATCTCTTGCAATTGGGTGGGGAGAAGCAATGATGAGTTTTCCCAAAGGACATAAATAGGTCAATCTAAAACTGGAACCCCACACCTCTCTCAGTTGGAAAACCAGAACCTTCCACTAAGGTACATGCTTATACTATTTGTCATTAATGAACCAGCACCTGCATTTGTTCAGCATCCTCTGCATCACCGCCAGCAAGCTCTGCTGCAATTGCATCCAAGTCCTCATCGTCATCATCAGATATGTCATCTGCATCTCCAAATAGTCCTTCCTGAGTAGCCTGACCTAGAAACAGTAAGAAACAAATGTTTACTTGATTATATTTTTAATTGAAAGATTACTTGTGTAATGTAGTATTAAGGTTCAATGGTATTAACTTGCATAACCATTGGAATCGATACCCTTTAACATTTTAATGCCTTAAATTGGTTTGACAGTTTTAATGGTCAACTTGAGTATACAGATAATCTAATAATATAACTGGACTTTGTATAACTTTACCCTAGTCAGTTGGACTTGGCCTTTCTGACATTATGAATCTATGATTGTCAGTTTTGAGCCTAAGCTCTGAAGTTTGTGATATATCTTAATTAGCAGTTTTTTGGTAAACAAGTTACTATAAATCATAGAGAAAGAATTTCTCTATGATCCAATCAGAAATGGGGTGACTTACTTGAGACACACCCCCATTACCTAAAGTATAATAGGCAAACACCCCCATATCACTGAGTCAGTAGTCAGTAGATTCAGTTTAGTAGTTAGGAGTACACAGAAGAAAAGTACAGAGCTGAGCTGACTCCACTCTAAAAGGGTTCTCTAACATCTGAAACCTGGAGTTTAACTGATTGTAACCAACGTATAGTTTGTGTGAATAAAAGTTTGCAGTGAACTAAAAGGAACTGTGCATACTACTCATTAAAAGTCACCAACAACTAACCGATATTTAACACTTGACTTAAATTTACAAAGTAAATAAGTAATACAAATATAGCTCATTAGCTCAATACAGGTTGTACACTTTCAGTAGAGGGTTTAATATTTTTATATTATTCTTTGCATATTAATCTCTTTTTTAAGACATCTTAATTTAATTAGTATTTTATTATATTTGTATCTTAATTTCCTTGTAAAATACTCTATAATAATAAAGTATATTGATCATTTATTATTATTGGAATGACAGAGTAAAAAATTACCAAGGTTTTCTTCTTCATTATCTGAATCTTTCTCATCACCATCATCATTGTCCATAACTGCTTTTCGCTTTGGTTTACGTCCAATTTCATTTTCACTATCATCACTATCTTCTTTTCCTAAATAATAGCAATAATAATAATAATATCTTTACTACTAGAGATAAAACAAATATCTTTACTACTAAAGAAAAAAAACAACAGAATTTGGGGTTATTGTGTAATCTCTCTTTAAGTTTGTTTTCTTTGAGGTTTAATTAAAAGGCTAATTTACCTGCATCTGAGTCATGCTCCTTTCTGCTCTCTCCATCATCCTCCTCTGCTTTCTCTGCATCAGATCCAACAATGTCTTCAGCACCTGACACAACTTGATCGCCGACGTCTGAGCTCGGTTGTTCTTCAGCATCGGAAGCAATCTGCTGCTCTTCTCCTAAGACTTCCTGATCCTCTTCAGCTTCATCCCCAGAATGGCCTTCTTCAAACTCATCCCCAGAAACTGCAGGTTCTTCTGCCTCAGACTCATGCTCCTCTTCAACCTCAGACTCTGCATCCTCTTCACCACCAGATCCTACTGGTTCTTCCTGCTCCTCTTCACCAGAACCAACTTGTTCTTTATCTTCATCTACTTGAAGCTCTCCATCTTCGCCTCCAGAAACAGCATGTTCTTCCTCTTCACCTGAATCTAGCGGTTCTCCAGTTTCTTGAATCTCATTCTCTACATCAGAATCCATCTGTTCTGGTTCAGACACTGCTTCCTCTCCAGACCCAACCTCTTGCTCCTCTCGCTCTTCTTCTGATGCATGTTCTTGTTCCACTTCTTCACCTTCTGATTGTTCTCTTTGAGGTTCATCATCGGAATCCTGTTCTCCTTCCTCATTTTCTTCAACTTCTTGTTCAACTTCTTCTTCCTGCTCTACATCCCCCTCTTCAGGTGATTCTTCGCCATGTTCTGAACTGTTGGCATTTGATTGTACTTCTTGTTCCTCACCATCCGATTCTGCTCTTTCACTTCCCGATTCTTCATGCTCCTCTGCTACATCAGATCCTGCCTGCTCTCCACCAGACTCTTCATTTACAGAATTATCTTTAGAAAAATTATAAAAAAATACAGTATACTGATTAAATTTATTGTCAGGTTTGCTGTAACTCAAAATGTATGTTGTACCCAAAATGTATGTATTCAGAATTAAGTAAACAGTTTTAAACAAGCTGCGCATTGGAACTAGTTTAACAAACATGTAAATGGTTCATTTGATACATGTCAAAAGCAAGGCCCAACAACAACGCTGCAGTCAGGACAGAAATAAATAATAATAATGCTTCTTAGTTTATGGGCCAGTACTCACAATTTCAAAAATATTTTGGATTATAGCCAACAACTAAGAAAGGAATATGCCGTAATTCTAGGCCTAGCCTAGGCGAATTTTACGTAGGCCCACTAGCTTAGGGATCGTCTACGACCCTCGGCTCCGCCTCGCCTCGCTCAGCGAATGACACGCTGCCAAAAAGATAGTCCTTTTTTGTGTCATGAGCAGGCCTAGGCCTAGCCGAAAAATTTAGGCAATTGCTATGCTTTTTAAGACAAGACCAAGTATCTAAGGAATACAGATAGAAAATAAGTAATCATCTTGTTAGACGATTTTACATCATAGACCTAAAAGCAGATAATAATAGACAACAAAACGTAGAGTACCTTCGTCGCTATCACTGTATGCTTCCTCATCTGCCATTTTCTTTATCCCTGATTGTTTGGTTTGTTTCACAATGCTACAGGTACATGGCCTATTCGTGTGTACATATCTAGTTTAGTAATCTATCAAATTTACTACAATCATGCTCCACTTTTTAGGATATCGATTTGTCTTTTTTTTTCTTAATTAAAATAAGTGTCAGTTGTGGTATTTTTAGCATACGTAAAGTAATAATAATAATTTTGAAATCTTTTTCTATTTTCCCTACATTTTGTGTGGTACAATCCAAGCGCCCCCATCGGTAACTACACGTGTTTGTAGCTAAAGTTCATAGGTTATTGAGAAGTGGTATCAACATAACCGGTTTTCGTTGTAAGAACTTGCAATACAAACACGGGTTGCAATGGGGTATTTCGATTTTTTAGACGATGTTAGGCGGATGAATGCACGACAGGTAAATAAATGAAAAAAATGCAGTGATTTCATGAATTTCTAGGCCTATTTAGCTGTATGTAGTAGACATTTCCTTTTCAGCACCATCCACCCACTTGCCTGGCTAGCTCCTGACCTGTCTGGCTGTGAAGTGATGATGGAATAGAATAGGCTCCATATTGTTGACTGCGGCGAGTGCTGTTATTAAAGCCTAGACTTTTGCCTACCTAAGTTAGAGCCTAGTCATTCCGCTTGATTGAAATACCCAATACTATTGTCCAGGGAATGGTCCTAATTTTTTCTTTCAGATGATAACTTTTGGTGTAGGCCTAGGCCTATCTTGGTTGATAATCAATTGGTCAACAAGTCCTCCAGAGACGCTCTGTTAGTAACTTTTAGACATATGGTAGGCCTAGGCCTATGTTGACAATTTATTTCAGAGGCATAAAAAACTAATTGTAACATAATATTCGTGATAATAATAATAGTACTGTATTAGTATAATTTACCAATTTCTTTAACTTTCCAAAAGGATTCTGCTGTTTTATTGCTTTCACGGTGCTTTTGTGAGAATTCATTATCTATCGTAAGAAAAATGGAATAAATAAGTAACAAATTAAATACAAAACACTGTACTGTACCATAATGCACTTGTCAATTGTAGTCCCGCCCCACAGTGGGCCAGGGCGAAATCAAAGTGTGCCAAAAGTCCATTTTGATGACTATGGCTTTTACACTTTTTTTCACATGATTGAAGAAGGGTATACCCTGGTGAATCTATCCTGAAAATATTTTACATTTAAACGAATTTTAAGGGTGGTATTTTTTAACAAATATCAGAAATTTCTCTCTAAATATTTCAAATGCTATAATTGACTATATTATATAAAAACACATTTTTCTTCCTACAGAAAATTCTGAATTACTGTAAAATGTACAAGTTTCTTGTATATAAATTGGGGAACACAAATATATGTTTTGGTTTAAATTTGAAGTTTGCATCAATAATAAATCGTTGTTTAAAGGGCAGAAAAAATATTTAAAAACCTATTTTTTGAAAAATAGGAGAGAAAGTTTAGATTCATGTGGATTCATGCTTTAATTTTTACATCACCATCTTCAGTATAGCCTTAGCTTTATGATGGTACCAAATTTAGCTGCCTCTTTTTGCAACTTTGCGAGCTAGATGCACTTTTATCAGTCTTCTTTTCGCACATTTGAGACACAGTTTAATTAGAGCAAACCGCAATCAGTAGGGATGTACGCTCGTCTACTCAACCAGTTCATGCAAAGTGTGGGAAAAACACTCCAAAAAAATGTACGCACTGAACTTCTTTATGCAGCATTGCAAGGGGCGTTCAAGAAGAATCGATTTTAAAGTCTACTTGTGTAAAAAATATATACACATTTTATTTCTCCCCGACAAATTCAGGCGTCACCCCTGAGGCCCAAACTGGAATCTTTCACGACAGATAAAACATTGTCCATCTTTGTAGCTCCATAGTGAAATGAGACTCCTCCTTACACCAAAATAAGAGTAGCAAAAAAGCATCTATCCTGGTGGTACAGTATATACCTGTCAAAGAGGACAGCAAAAGTTCCTCTTTAAAGCCTCTTTGTTCAAATTGCACTGAGAATTATCAAAAAAACATAAAACGACCATTATCGATACTTTTACAATATAGGCCTAATATGATTGAGGTTGGAATTAATATATCATGACATTGGTGTAGGCTTAATGTCTGACAATTCCATGAAATCTCAGATGCAAACACATTTTACATTTAAAAAATGTAAAATTAGGTTGTCTGGTATATTATTATGAATTTTAATTTCGATTTCGATTTTGATTTATTAAGAAAAAAAAACATTTATATTTACTGTATAGATTAACAATACAAATTTTAATGTTGGCCTATGCCTAAAACATTTTCAGCCCTGTCCAATCAGAAAAATGTATTTTGATGACGTCATGGAAAATACAAAAAGTTTCTCACAGAAGTTCCTTTGTCCCAAACCTCCCTAAACATTAAAAAAATCATTGCAATATGAACTTGTTTTGGTAATACAATGAAAACTGACATCGTCCAATCAGAAAAACAGTACAAAAATGACGTCATATAGATTTTAAAATGCTTTTATTGAATTCTACGGGTATGCAAACCTCCCTTTACCTGGGCCATACACGTAGGGGGGACTGAGCCGAGGACGTACACATAGTTGTGTCCCATAGTGTCCCAAAATTCACCTGTAGATGTAACATTGAAAGGGCCGCGAATTTTACAAGTTTGAGTAGCCAGGGTTTTGGATGTAGTACTGTCAAATGGTCTGGTCCTGCCTAGCAATTCGCCTACACTAGGCATTCAGCAATTGCTGTGTGTTTTGGTAATTAAAAAATCGCCTACCGGTACTCTAGGCCTGCTAGGTTTTTTTTTTTTATAGATCACGGTATGCATTACATAATAAAATTCGAACCTCCACCACACAACAACGGGGACAGAGGTGACATGCGTGAGTGTGTTGCGTGAAAATTTGTGAACCGTGTATTTTACCTAATTTACGCAAAAAAATACACCTGTAGTTTTCCAAGGCAAGGAATCTGTTTCTACTAACTGTATTAGTTTTCTTTAATTTCTCTTATGATACTGAATAAATTCTGTCAATTAGTTAAATCAATCAATCAAATTTTCTTTATCTGTGATCAACCAATACACGCTTCTTCAAACTTCCATGGAAATTTGCCTAGTGATACTGTACACATGCGTAGTGCTTCCATCAAGCAAGCTCACCTCTTTGGCATAGCTCTCATATGCTTCTCTGATTCAGATATACTGTAAGCTAGGCTAGACCGATGTGCTAGACCTTCAGATTGTTTTTATCTCGTTCTGGATGTTTGCTACACAGTAGGGCTTATCATCAATCATTTATTAGCAGGGCATTTTACCAGGAGTACGAAATATTTCTAGGCGGTAGGTGTGTAACCAGGGATGTACATTAAAACGATGCCCCGCATTGCCAGAGGTGGCCGGTAATGGTATTTTATTCAAAATTCAAAAAATTCATAAAAAGCATAAAACATGGCAGCCAAAAAGGCTGAATTACCATGGACCTATTAATAGGTCCATGGAATTACGAATTAAGTTGCAACATCAAATTAGGAAATTTACATTTTTTGTAAATTATATCCCCGGCTAAGTCCCCTCCAGGATCGAGTTTGGGGCCGGGACTACAATTGACAAGTGCTTAAGTAATAAATCTTAAATAAGTAATTAAATAAACTAAATAGTTAAATGTACAGTAAATGCTTGTCTTTTAACGATTATTTTTTCCCTCTTTTTCATTTTAAGGCAGACTCAGGAAGCCTCTAAATGTGTGTCCATTTTTTTTACTTTCTTTATTATTGTGTTCTCCCAAACCTTATTTTTTCTTTAATTTCGGGCCCCTCAGGATGAAGGTTTTAGGTTTATAGAGTTACCCTTTGCTTTCCTTTTTTATTCTTTTTTTTTTGGTTTCAGCTCCAATTGGCCAGTCTTCTCTTGTTTTTCCCCTTTATGATTTGTATTCATATTGACCTTTTCCCATAATTATGGCGTATTGACCCCTTTTGTCTTTTATTATTCTTATTTGTTTTTTCTTTACCCATTCCCTGTCTAACTTTTCTTTCCCTGTTTTATTCATTTATTTCACTATTCTAAATTTGAACTTTTTGACTTCTTGACATTTTTGTATAGTGCAATGTAAGATTTTCAAATTTTTGATGTCCAAAATATTTCCTTGTTTTAATTTTTGATGTTTTGTGATTTTGCATGTTTTTAATAAGTATTTTCTTTTTATTGGCCAGCAAAAAAAACAAAAACAAAAACAAATTTGAGCATGATTCATCTTGAAAAAAGTGCTAGGCCTATGATAAATTTGGTATGGAAGTAATAAGTAATAATGTCAAGTATAGTTTGTATGGGTGGGTCTCAGGCATGCATTTTGTAGCAGAGCAGACTTTAAGGAAATAATTGGTGTAGTCATGGCTACTGCTCACAAGGAGTGTTTCCTTACTCCCGAATAGACCTAATCAAATAATTTATTTCAGTCATGAACTCATACAATATTCGGTAACAACAGGATAAATAATTGATCAGATTTTGTTTGTGAAATAGAAAAAAAAAAGTTGTTACATGTACGCTCTAAACTAAATTTGTGATGACGCCCCCAGGTGCATCGCTTCATCTAAGCTTCAGCGACAGGCCATGTACCAGATTATGCTAAATTAGTTCTCAAATTATGTGAAATCGGTAAAGCCTTTAAGTTTGCAGTTTACAGTTTACTTATTCAAATTGAAAAGTGTAATTAGTATGAAAGTATGGATCCCAAGTTGGAAGAAGTCATTTTCGGGAGATCTACAGTAGCTGATCCAGGAACCCGATTTGAAATAAAGTAGAGGAGGCCCTGGCAGGGAGGGACTTTCACAGATGTATGGTAACCCCTCAGCCCCACCATAGTTAGTGCTGAAATAAGACAATTTATGATTATGGCACCTCTAGATGGCCGGAAATGACTCTTGCAAACAATTTTTATGATATAATTTTATTATTTACCCATTTTTTGGAAAAATTTAGGGACCCAGGTGGCTATCCCCCTCCCCTTTAATTCTTCACTGATCTGCAGTGTTTATGACCTTTCTTACCATATTTAGTGATACACCGGCACTGACTTCGATTAGACTAATAAATATTGAAAACATTCAAATATTATGTGTGTGATATAATTTGTAGGAGATGGGTTATTTCTATCTATTAGAAATGCGGAAGTGCGGAATGTCGTCCCAATTTTTGGGAGACTCGCACAAGTTCCGGGAGACATGGGACCCCTGTAAAAGCAATTAACAATAAGACTTGTGACACACATGAACTTTGAGTTGAGGCTTTGGGATGTACAGTATGCTTATTTTACTTATCACCCTTTCAGCTATACTATCAAGCTTTAAACTTTGGAATGATCGTGTCATCAGCATTAATGATCTGGAAAGGGTTAATGGTAGTGACAAGCAGTGAAAGTCCTATAGTAGTTGTTTTAAGGTGAGTCATTATTAAGTAATAATAATAATAGATAGTCGAATCCAAAAAGGCATTGAAAAATTGTTCGACTTGGATAAAAGTCGACTTGAAGATGGTTAATTAAGTGAAAACCCTTGGTATATAAAATAAGATTGACTTAGAAATTATTTGAGTTGGCAAAGTCGACTTAGGCAAGTGTATATGTGTATAGCGCAAATAAATGAGGTCTTTATGCACTCGACAAAAAAAAAAAAATCTATTAATAATAAAAGGCAAGGAAAAAAAAAATACCAAGCTCACACTGAAACCGAAGTTGATTGATAGATGAATAGGTAATCCCAAGTGTACTTTTTGTATCATTCACTTAACTTTGATCTTGCCGTCTATTGGATAAACAGAATAATTCAATCATCATCAAAAGCACAAATAGAACACTAAACTTTATTGTTTATCATTAAAGATGGCATCATGTCAAGTAGAGTAAATACTGTACCTACTGCACACTTTCATCTAACATCAAATATTCATTTTCTGATTAATTAAATATCATAGGTGCTAGGACCATTTTACAATAAAATTGTTCTTTTTCTTTTGCATCTAGTGGTAGTATGGAGCCAGCATTCCATAGAGGTGATCTTTTATTTTTGACAAATCATCAATCTGACCCAATTCGTGTTGGAGAAATTGTTGTTTTCAAGATTGAAGGAAGAGAAATTCCAATTGTACACCGAGTTCTACGTTTACATGAAAAGTATGTCATAAGTGATCTCTGATTCACTAAACCACCAAATTACTAATAGTTTTTATATATTAATATCTATTCATATTCATTAATAGGTGAGACTTTTTTAATACCTTGATTCGCGAACTTGTTATTTCCAAGATTGTCAGAGGAGGGCTGGAAAAAAATTTACTTTTCTTATTTAGCAAATAAGTTTTGCCAAAAACCTCCAGACGGAGGAGAAAACAAAAATAACATTTCATTGGTGAATGTAAAAAGTGTAGTTAATGGGATGGTTAAATTATATAATTTTAGAAAAATACATTTAGGGAGATTTCAATGCTTAAAAAAACTTTAATTTTTTTCTAAGAAATTCCATTTTTCTGTGGTGGCGGGTGTGCTAAATTGGCCAAAAATGTATTTTATTTTTATTTGAAATCATCATTATTGGCGGGCGGCTGGTTCGCTAAATAAGGTATAAAGAAAGTCACGCCTTAGTACTATTAAATGTATAATATTATGAATTTGGGTTTTTTTATTTGCCAGTTTCTAAACATTAAGTCTTAGTTAATAAAATCTTGATGTTATGCAATTTTTTGTTCTCAATTTTCTAAAAAACTATTTCAGATTTTAATGCTGTATAAAATAATATTTAACTTCAGAGCAAGCTGAGTGGGATTTAATAATATAATACAAATCCACTGCCCTCTACATTTGAAAATACATCTCATGCTTTTCAGTGTGATCAGACTTTCTGTGATCCAATAATCAAACACACTAGATTGTAATCATGTCAGAATTATGCATACAGTACACCAGAGGTGGGCATAAAAATCAGTCGGAGGGCCTAAGTGAATTTTCGATTTAACACCGAGGGCCGCACCCAAACTTTGATGTTTCCAGTGACCTTCCAAAACCTCCAAGTACTGCTTTTACACCACTTTATTCTGAGTTTTAATGTTACTTTTTACATATGATCGGTGACGGTACACTAAATCCAGGTTTCCTTAATATCGCTACACTGTCGTGACAGTGCAATCGTTGTATTGCGTAGCAGGCCCCGACGTAATCGTAAAGGCTCCCCGATTTGACCGACCAATCAGCATCACTGAAAGCTGTCGGCGATAACGTGTAGAGATTCTATGGAAACCAAGCTTATCTATCAAATACGGTTGAAGTACAGTTTATTTTAATGGAATCGGTTTTCTTTTTAACAGGGAAAATGGAGAAGTTAAATTTTTGACTAAAGGTGATAATAATTCAGTAGATGATCGTGGGCTGTATGCCCCTGGACAGTTGTGGCTTGAGCGTAAGGACGTTGTTGGACGGGCTAGAGGATTTGTGCCTTATGTTGGAATAGTAACAATTCTAATGAACGACTATCCAAAATTTAAGGTGAGTAAAACATATAGAATTATTAGGTTAGTGTATAATTCATACAGCACGATGGTGATATGCTGATAATGATGGTGATGATTGTGATGGTGATGATAATGATGATCATGATGAAGATGATGATAATAGTGGTCATGATGATGATTGTACAGGTAGTGATGATTATGATAGTTACTATGGATTGAATTTATGGTCTATACTGTAACTAGGGAGTATAGTGCAGAAATTTTTAGTTCTGAGAAAAAATCTGGTTTTCTAAACGATTTGAACATATGACTCCCGAAAGAAAGACCTTCATCCTAATCATGTTTTAGGCAGTGCTCCCAAGTCTCCAGGATTGCTCTGGAGTCTCCAGGAATTTTGGTTCATCTCACGGTGTCCCAGAAATTCCACATTTTCTCCCGGAATTTGAATTTCTCTTGGTTTTCTCCAGAATTTTAACAGATTTTCACAATTAGGGCTTATGCTAAGCTAAATTTTCCCATTCTTATGCATTAAATCTTGCAGACATAAGATTTATTGAAAATTCTAGGCAGCGATATTGTATCAACATTGACCTGAACCTGCCCAAGCCAGTTTGTTTTTATATTGAAAAAGGTAATAATTTTGTACACGAGTGTCCTACATGCGTTTTGGTTAGTACACGCTTCGCAAACCTCAGCCTGCATGACAAAATCTCCAGGAATTTGACTTTCACAATTTGGGACCCCTGTTTTAGGTCCACTTCTACCTAACACATCAACTGTTAATACAAACATTTTTCCATTTACCTGTCCACAGTATTTTGTGCTAGCCGGATTAGGATTATTTGTTTTAATCCATCGGGAATAAGGTGACGACTGTGATGAACGCTGTGTTTATCAACCAATCATTATGTTGGATAGGAGACAACAAATTTGAAGATGGAACACAACAGATGAATTCACTCTCATCGCAGTTTGTTTTTGTAGCATCATTCCAGAAAATTTTTTTAGAAAATCATTTATTCACTATTGATGACATTGGATGCTGTTTCATGCTTTAAACTTTGGGCCAAATTGCATAGGCAGAAAGCCAAGTGAGATTTTGCATAGGTATATTTTGCATATTTAATGCTCTGATTTGCATATTTTTTGTACTTGGCCTTATTTTAAACATGTTCGTGGATATGGGAAGGTCTTTCCTATTTGCCAATCCAATGAGTTACCTCAGGACAGTTTTTACAGACCAATGTTATGAAGAAATATTTTGAAATTACAAAAAAATAGACAAAATATAGATATTGACTTGTGAATACCTGTGCCACTGACTTTGTTGTTAGAATATTTATTTATAATACAAAAATCTAGCAGCAAAAAAAAAAAGTGGTGCCCTCGGTTACATCCTATAACACAAAAATATATTTTTAGCGGTCAGGCAGCATGATAATGTAAGCACATTTTTATTCCTGAATTGTACAATAATTTACTCATAAGCGAGTAAGATTTTGTTTTTATCGCTGTAGTTCTGAAGCATGTGCAACTTAATTTAGTAGATTATGTGACAAACTTGTTTCAAGTTTGGTTTGTTTGTAACTTATATTTAACATCATTTTTAATGATGTAATTAATTATGCACAAGAAGTTCATTTAGAGCTTTTGATTCTGGTGCCATGGTAGATCATTAATTATGTAATATTTTTCTCTCTTTACCATACTCTGTAATAAAAAAAAAATATTAAGAGACTCCAGTTTACTACGACATTTTGTATTACTTGTTAGCTTTCCACAAGAATACTACACGCAAGTAGTTAAAAATCAATTTCAATTCAATTTCAATTTATTCATTTATCGAGTCACAATCAGTACCACCATATATCATCTTAATTTGCCAGTTGGCACTCTTTCATTTATTCAGATCTTAAGCCCCTCCACTTGACGATCGTTCTGCCATCAATCCTACCCCCACATGTCAATGACTCAAGGGGTGCAGACAGGGTAAAATTTGAGGGGGGTCAAGACTTGTAAGTGCAGCAAACAACTAGGCTTGTGGGCCAGGGGTTGACAAGGGCCAGGGTTGGGATCCAGAGCCTGAAGGTCCCTGGAAATTTACTTTATTTTGCGTGATAGAATTGAACGGTTTCACCACGTTAATTTATATGAAACCTATAACAAAAAATTTAGCCACAAAACAGAATGCAATGTGTAAACAAGAAAATAAATTTGGTGTGAAATTTCACTCTTCCCTGGTTCCACCTTCAAAGGGTAATGATTTTCTAATCATGAACCTCCAATAAAGGCATATTTTTTAATAGGTCTTAAAAGTTGGCATGCAAGCCTCTTCTTGGACGTGAGGAAGCGTAGGACTATATATCTTATCGCTTTTTTTATTATCTTCTCTTTTTTAATAGTGTTGCCAAAGCCTATATTAGAGTGACCAGTGGCGTAATGGCGAGTCAGGGGGCCATGGGGCGAGAAAGTGGTGGGGGCCCCATGTATTGTGTATTTTCGCCCACGAATTGGGCGAAGGGATGTATGTTTGTGAGGGAAGATTTACAAAAGAATAAAAAGACTGAAAGGTCCACTGATTAATCTTAGATTAAGATAGTATAATACATACTCCAAGTATCGAAATGCACGCCATCGTGATGATGACATAATTAATGTCGAAATATTGAATCCAGACACGATGCCTTGCATTTCGATACTTGGAGTATGTATTATACTATCTTATAAAAAGGCTATTATAGGTAATGCTATTTTTATGAGATAGGCTGTTGTGCAACTATTCTACTATTCAAATACGGAATCAACTTGAATGTCTACAAATTGTGAATTTAGTCTGTGCATCTTTGCATCTGGATGACATTACTTATATTTTGCTATTAGTATGCATTGTTTACATTCACATAGAAAAAATGTATATATATAAAATTTGTTATTTTAATGAAGATTAAAAAGAGATCTTTAAACCACAATCTATCGCTGAGCCAGTAGTTGGCATTGAAGTTGCTACAAGGTGCAATCCAACAACAGACTCTGCCCCCTGAGCCCACTTGGTCCACATATACATATCCCGCACCTCCAAAATAATGGTAATCCTTGATATGGGCCTGAACACAGAAAAAAGACAAAAGGGTACACAAAAGAGAGAAATAGTGTATTTTTATTTTCTATTTATTTATTTTTTTGTAAGCTCTATGACTTTCTTTAGCCCCAAAACATTTCAGTTCCTGTCCCTAGAAGCTTTCCAAAATTTGTAACAGCAATGTTGGCCTAGGGAAGTGCTGTTATTATTATTATTGTACAGAAAACATTCGAGATTTATAGATGACGCGGCTTGTCCGCCGGGTCTGAGGTAGGAGACATCACTCAGTCACTCTGTAAATCATGAGAGTGGCTTATATTTCATTGTTATATTTTTTTTTCACATTACCAATCAGGATATTTTTGATTATTATCAAGTGGGGGAAGGGGGTGAGGACTCGACCCCTCCTCTGGTTGCGCCTCTGGACTTCACTGTACACAATAAAAAGAATTATTAATGGTATACCGGAGGGACGGGCGGTTCTCCCCAATCGCCCACCCCTTTCCCAAAGAAATCACGCCGAAGTAGTTTCACTTCAGTTTTCGCGCCCCCTCCCCGTATTTTAAGACGCCTAGATATGCCACTGCTTAAAGGTTTTTACTGATAATTCACATATTGGTAAGCTTATTTTTTTTTTATAAAGTTACAGCCTAAATACTTACTGTCGGAAGTCCTTGATGAGAGAAAGAAAGCACGACCTGGTCTTTGTTATGTACTTTGTGACTACAGTCAATAATATCTTAAAATCGTCATTTTGCTCTTGTATTTCTCTTATTCCAGGCTAACAATTGCTCATGATGATGATTGAGCACGTTCAGACACCGTTAGTTTAACTGATAAAGGTAATTTACTCCTAATACTTGTGATTTAGCCATTTATGATTGTGATGTGACATCATCACACCCAAATATGGCCAAATTACTTGTCACATAAGACTCGATATTGTGGACAAATATTTAGACACATCTCTGCTAATCTGAAAGAGTTTATGAGCAGTCGATTTGGCAATATTACGACACACGCGTACTGTCACGTAACTTGGTTTTTTGTGGATAATTTAAAGACAAGCTAGGCATATTGGAAAACAGAATACTTAGGGCGAACCTTTTCCATTTATTCTTTTATTTGTATGCCTACGTATGTCTGAAGTCTAGTAGTCTGTAATTCATAATTTAAGTTGCATTAAACAGTCAGTCAACCCTTTTAATAGCAAAAAGTATAGTATAGTATTCTGTTCTGTTTATCTGATTATTTCAGAATTGAAAATGTTTATGGAAAAATCGTTTGTAGCCTTAACAGCCAGAAATAGAACCAGAGCATGTATGTATATATATATGTATATGTATGTATATATATATTATATATATATATATATATATAATCCAAATCCAAAGTTCTATTTCTTGATGTCTTAGTCGAAATGAAAACAGGTAAACTTAAAACTCAATTATACACAAAACCAACTGATGCTCATCTTTACTTGCTACCAAATCGTGTCACCCTAAACATACCTTTTCAAGCATAGGATATAGTCAAACACTTTGAATCTGTCGTATTTGCAATGAGGAAACTGATGTTAATAAACACTTATCAGACCTTCAGGAACACTTAATTAACAGAAATTACAAACAGAATATGGTAATAGAATCTATAAATAAAGGTAAACAAAAGCCCAGAAGTGACCTCCTTTATAATAAAAGGAATCAAATGAACAGGGTTCCCCTTGTTCTCACTTATGATCCAAGACTCGCTAATGTGTCTCACATAATTAGGAAACATATGCCGACCCTACACAAATCAGAGGATATGAAAAGACTATTTTCGGAGCCTCCGATTATTGCTTTTAGAAGAGCAGAAAATCTAAAGGATCTGTTAGTTAATGCAAAATTACTTTTAAAAAAAAACTATCAGAAGGGGAAACTGGTTATATTCAGTGCCCCTAAAAAAAATGCTCTGTCAGACCATTTATAAAAGCAACTAAGAAATTTACCAGTAATGTAACCCGACAATCCTTCCCAATCACAACACTCATTCATGACAAAATGGATTGGTTAATTTATTTAATCACATGCCAAAAATGCGGTAAACAATACGTGGGGAAAACCACTACATCCCTTTACACTAGATTCACAAATCATAAATCAGACATTAAACATCATAATTTCCCATCAAGTAAAAACTTACCAGTTGGCCTCATTTTAATCAAGCTAATCATTCAATAGAAGATATATTAATTATAGGTATTGAGCGTATCATTAATAAACAAGAATCAATTATCAAGAGAAGAGAATCGTTTTGGATTAAACAATTACAAACCCTTCACCCGAAAGGTATCAATGTTGATGAATAGCATCTCCCTAAAGTTAGTCCATTTAATTATTTTTCTAAAACTTCTGTCTTTTCGGTTACATAATTAATTATATGCTAATTAACGGATTTACGAAATTCTATCGGCACGTCAGCAATAAGCGAACGATTTCATTCCACAATACCAAAGCAGTGACCAAGAGGGTAACACCCCTAAAGTCAAATCAAGATAAATACACGTTTCAATTCAATTTTAATGCAAATTATTTTAATAAGTAGTTTTTATATTTTAAGATTTTGTACTGTTTTATGGATGGATGTTTTTGTATAGATCCTGATGAAGAGCGTAAGCTCGAAAGCTTGATTCCGTAATTAAAGACGTTTTGTTCCATCCAAGCCTCCGACTATTTCTTTCATTTATACATACCATGAGGCACGTTTCAACAGGCTCTGAAGGCAATCAATTTCTTTCGATATATAATATATATATATATATATATATAATATATATATATATATATATGTATATATGATATATGTATGTATATATAATATATGTATGTATATATAATAATGTATGTATATATGTATATGTATATATATATATATATGTATATATAATGGTAACATATATAATGTCTTTTAAATTAAAATATGGGAAAAGGCTAGCATCAAGTTGGTTGATATAATGAATAAATGTTACACTGTAAGAAATATGGAATAATATGGAATAATAATAATATAATTTAATTTAATAATTTAATTTGGTGTTCAATGTGGACCACAGTGGAAATAAGCTTTTTTTTTTACTTTTCTGTGTTTTTATCCTTGAATGTATTTTACTTATAATTACTTCAGAATGAATAAATAAAAAAATAAAAAATCAAATAAAATTAAATTAAATAAAAATGTGTTCCATATGTGTTTGATCCAATGACCGGGGTAGTAATGTGTAGCGCTTAGAGGCTTTGTAAAGGCATGAAGAGCTGTATAAGAACGACATATTATTATTATTATTAAGAAACGTAACAGAAACAAAACGAGTGCGGATAATTGATAGGCTAACAGCATTGAGAAAGGATTTGAAAAATCTCATTTAAAAGCTCGTATCTCTTTCGATTTTTGAATAAGTATGTCTGCACCAGCATTCTTCATTTCGTATTAAACTTGCAATGAACTGTCGGCGATGTATGGATTTCTGCATCTGCATAAAAGCCAACATCGTCTGCAGTTTCACGCACACGCAAACAACAGAAACTACATCCTTACATCGGTTACTGTAGTTTAATGAAATTCAACCTACCTACACAGTCATTTCTGCAGACGAAGAAAACTGTACTCTTCACTACCAAAACAGGTACGTGTATGTTTAGCAATTGGGTATAGATTTCAAATTATTAATGTCCTTGTATATTCTCTACATTTGGAACGAGACAAAATTTTCCTGTTATTTAAGGGTACACCTCATCATCATTTGACGATTTTCGTAAAGTAGAATAGAGCTGTATGCTTTGAATAGCTTTTTAAATTCATCATTTCGGCTTCGACGAGGTATATGTTACCCATTGATTTTTAGGTATCGCTACTCAGCGCGACTAACTGACAGGTAGTACGAGACATCTAACTTCAGCCAATCTTAGCAAAATTTTCTGTAGAATTCCCCCAGCTGTGGTGGATTTAAAGTGGCTGAGTGCGTAAAGGGGAATACACCCCACCCACCC
>NW_022757135.1:42673-50749 GCF_011630105.1 Anneissia japonica
TATAATTATATATAAAATTAAAACGGAACAGTAGAGAAAATCCGATCAGAATGACAAAATAAACTAAGTATCCACTGGAAGGAATCCCAATATCTGCAGACGGATCCGATTCGGATGTGATGTGTTGCCCTTATTAATAATACATTTCCGAGCATTGAACACTTCTAAAGCAATCAACTCTTTTAGAAAGTGGTCTAAACTTACTGTTGAATGATGGGATGGTGGGTGGTTGGTTATGTGTTGAAAGAAATGCTAAGTACTGTACTTATACCAACCCTTCCCATCAAAAGTAATCAAATCAAATAATGACAAATTCCGTTATTATTATGCGCGCTGAACCGTGGAGATCTCTAGGTCCCCGGTTCAATTCTCATCGCTGCCTCTCCTTGTACTGAAATACAAGTACAATAGCGCATCGCCTTTCGGATGAGACGTTTAAGCCGTTGGTCCCGTGTGCATGTATGGCCCATGTGCACGTTAAAGAACGCAGTACCCTCTTCGAAAAAGAGCAGGGAATTGTCTCCCTGTGTACTTCCCAATCACCACAAGAAGGACCCCACTGGAATTAAGTCTTCTTCTAGACTTTCGTGGGATATCCTTGGTGTTTACATGGAATAATTCCAATCCAATTCAATCCAGTCGCAAAGGAAACTTAAAATCCTGAAATCGAAGTGAGCATGTTGTTAAAAGACTGTAATGCAACTGCATATGCTACCGTACGTCTTTAGAATCGGGTTTATTGCCATCCACTTAGTGTTTTCACTCTACTCACGTGTGCGTGAAAGGTTCCACCCCCAGAATGGAAAATAAAATATCATAATTCATATTATATAACATTAATCTATTGTAGGTATTCCAGCTACAATGGGAGCGACAGAAAGCATATTGGATGAGAGTAACGATTACATAAACTGTACAGATGAAAATGGTTACAACATTTCATTGAGTAACACTGGTTGCAAAAGTGTCGTTTCATCACATCTCTCGCCGTCTTTAAACTCCGCAATTTTCTTCCATGTTATAGAATCTTTTCTATTATTCTTGCTTCTCATTGGGAATGTGACAATTTGTTGGATCATTTTCTCCGATGAATACTTGAGAAACAAAGCTAATGTGTTCGTTGCCGTACTTGCAATGTCTGACCTCTGTTTCGGTTGCATCACCGTTCCATTCACAGTGGCTGGATTCTTTACGACTTGGTACAGAAACAGTATATTGTGCAACTTTAGCGGTTTTGTGAATACAGTGTTTCCAGTTGCTGCTAATATAACTCTTTGCTATATCAGCGTCGACAGACTAATTTTTGTAAAGCGTCCAATTCGGTACGCCAAATTATGCAAACCAAGTATCACAGGAATTGGTATTCTCTCGATTTTTGTACAATCAGTGTTCCTGGCCGCGTCACCACTTTTTAAACTCGGCACCTATTTTTACCATCCAGCTCTCTACTACTGCATCATTGACGTTGCGTCAACACCGGGATTCGCGTTCGCTTTTTTCGTTTTTGGATATTTCATCCCGTCCACCATATTATGTTTCTGTTACTATCGTGTGTATCGTGCTGCACGGATTCAGATTTTGAGGGTCCGAGCAGACGCGGTCAGCTACCAGGCGTCTGCTTCAAGACACGTCCTTCGTGGCGCAAAGCGTGGGTTTCATCGCACCGCTCGAACGCTCATTTTAATGATTTTACTGCATATTGTATGCTGGACCCCATCCATTACCATATATCTGAAACGGATGGTATCGCCTACTTATAGCCCATCTAATACCACAGTGTATCTAAGCTGGTTTTTAATTTTAGTCAACATGTCCCTAGAACCATGGGTTTATGGAATGCACAATAACAGGTTCCGACAAATGGTGCGTCGCTTTTTGGCAGTATGTCGCTGTTTGCCACACCCACGCGTAATGCGTGCTTTCAAAAACAGAAATAAAAAGTACCAAGTGAGTCCGTTTATCTAACTACGTTAAAACACGGACGAGTTGTCGAGTACCTGTCCTTCTTTTTCAGGCAATGGAGCCGATATCTGTTTATCAATTATACAATTGTTTAATTACAGTATTTAATTAGTAATTGAACTGCGATGTGTAAGCACTTTTGGTGGTGCCATGCATCAATAACTTCTGATTTGATAGAAAAACAGGATGGTAATTAAATAACACTCATAAGGGCGTAGGCTGGTTTCGGCCCCGGCGTTTGGGGGTAGGGGCGGGGAGGTGAGAAATGTGGAACTAAATCACAGAATGTTGTGCTAAATCCCTATTGTTCAAATTTAGGAGAGAGGAGGGTGTAAAAATGTTTCAAAAAAAAAAAAAAAAAAAAAAATAGGGAGGTTCGCCCCCGGGAAAATTTTGATTTCTAGATGAGCTTTTCTGAGGTGTCTTTTTAATGACTTTGATTTTGTTCAAAACTCAAGGTGTTCCCCTCTTGAAAACGGTCAGATAAACTTTCTCATTCTTATTACAGTAAATAGGCCTATTATGTGTGCGTATACATAGGCCTACATAAGAAAAAATTGACTATACATACGTATTCCTTTTGCTAATCGATGAACCCCAAAAGGAAAAGGGGTCCGGGGTCCTCCCACGGAAAAATATTCATTCTTAAATTGGAGGAAATGAGACTTCCCGACTTCTAATTTTCCCATTGTAACAAAAAAAATTCAGCTCATCCTGAAAAGGTAGGTCTAGAATTTTTTGGCAGATCCGTCAATGTTTTAACCCATTTAGTGGAACTATTAGCTGCCTGGTAGCGGTAGGGGGAGTGTTTAGGCCTACGGATCCTTCAACCTACACCCATGATTCATGGAAATGATGATCATTTGTTTTGTAAGATACAGTTTGTAAAAATAATGTATTAGTAACTGTAGCTTTAGTGATTTGATTCTTGCCTTTCAATATAATTTTCTGTGTTTAACATCTGTCAAGCTTTTATGAAGTATAATTGGCTATTCCACTGAGCATCACCCATTAGATAGTGGTTGCAAAGGTCTCACAAAACGAGAGCGTGAACGTACGTAAATACGTGCGTTTGTATGCCTAGCAAGCGCGAATTTCTAGTACTTTTCTGATTTGTCAGTCGTTAAGACACTGCTGGAGTGTCCGTTTGCTGTATAGGGAGAATGTAGCTTGACACTAAATGAATTATCCAGTAGAAAAAAAAAATACTAATAAATTACCCCAGCACTAAATGATGTTTTCCATTTCTTTTGTAAGTTGTGTTTTGAATCTGTTAATTGTGTTTGTACGATTCCGGTTATAAGAATATTCAAATTCAAATATCAATACTTCTAATTTCACAAATTATTCTACATGCCTATTTGTAAGTTGAGGTTCCGCAACTAAATCGATATTGGCCATAGTATAATCGTTTTGTATAAATTGTTTGTATATGAATATAGAATCAATGTGATCATGATATCAGAGAAGTTTGAAAATTCAAAGATATGCTAAACTTGCTGGAGCAAAGTCCGCTATGCGGCATGTGATTCTATGTCGATTGTGCCACTCGCTCAAGCTAAACGATTATCCACAATTGCATTATTCAAAAGAAAGGTAAGATTATTTCTCTGCAAAGCTATTGTTGATTGATATCGGTAAAAGATTTAGTTACCACTTTTTTGTTGTTATAATATAGGTAGTGTACTATGCTTGTTTGTATTCGTTTATGACCTCCCAAACACTACCACACTACTACTAGAACCACATATTTTTGCAATGTAAAGATATCTAACCGGTTTTAGGCCTATAAAACGTCACTAGATTACAAGATCATTGGGATTGTAATCTGCAAGATGTATCGTTTGGTGCCCCTGACTGATGGTAGCTAGAATAGGAGTAGACCTAAATAAGTAATAAGTGATTGGTGTACATAGTCAATCATGATTTGTACATTTTGTTTATGTGAAAACAATGCTTTTTAGGCCTATATGATGACAGTAGTATAATTACCTTACGAGCATTTCAACATCATATCTGAAGCTCCGACCAGTAGTGGCGCCAGGGGGAGGGGTTCCGGGGCTAATTCCCCCCGTCGGGGAAGCATAGCCCCCCCACCCCGGTCGGGGAAGACGAGCAAATTTTGTCGGAGAAAATTAAAAATAAATATGCGTTCTGCTATTAAAAAAAAAAAAATGCTCGTTTGGATAGCCTCATTATGTGGTAGGGGTAGCAACCTCGACCTTGACAGCGTGGTTGACAGATTTTATGCAAAATTTCCAAAATGTAGAATTTTACTTTCAAGAATGAGGATTTGAAAATAAATTAGATAGTTACATTGCATACTCTTTGTTTCTTGTTTTATTCAAAATATTTTGGTTTTGATAGCTGATTTCGACATTAGAAAAAATAGCCTACATGAAGTCATATTATAGTAGCTCGATGCCTATCAAATAAGTAATAACAATTCGTCATAATTCGTTAAATATCCGTGGCTTCCAGTGGTCGTGCCCTGGCCCCCAGCCAAGTGGGACTCGATTCGCTCCACTAGCCTACCGTCTGGGCCTTTAGCACCTCCGTCGGGCAGGTCCTGGCGCCATCACTGCCTCCGACTTCAAGGTTGAGAAGCAGAACCGCAACCGTTTAGCAAAACCTCTCCTTACATCATCGTCATAAACACCACCAGCACCACTGGAGCGGAGCTTGGTGGTTACGATGCTTGCCTTCCAATCGCATTGTTCTGGGCTCAATTCCTGTCACGGTATAACTCTACTCCCTAAGCCTTATATTGAAATTAGTTTATGTAGAGCATTTTGTGTTTATGTTTGTCTTGTGAAGGGAATGCCAATTTGAATCGTGAAATTCACTGCTTGGCATTGTCTTGTGAAGGGAATGCCAATTTGAATCGTGAAATTCACTGCTTGGCAATTCTTGGCCTTCTGTCTAAAACCAGTTAATAAAAATGAAAAATAGTGCCAGAAAAACACTGAGATTATCTTGTATATTGTATTTGTGCATGTCATCATTCTGTAAAACAATTTTAGATGAAGATTTACAGACGATTTGCCGTTTTGGTGGCGCTTTCTATGTTGGGATTGGTCAGGGCAGCGTTCAACCCCGAAATTTGCACACCATACACCCCCAGCATCAAACAACCGCCAAATTTCCCGCCCGTTTTCTACTGGCGTATGGAAGTAAACGAGAATGAACGTTTGACAGTAGACGTGGAGCAGTGGGTGGACCACTATAAGCAGTCTATGAGTGTCATTTACAATGGCGCTGAAATCAAGACCATTTCGGACTACTATCTAATGGAACAATATATTTTGACGTATAAGCCATACTATTGTAAGTATTTGTCTCAAGTGTTACCAAAATGTTATATCCAACGGAAATAAGGTTACATTTTTACCTTTATTTTGGTCATCCTTTGTATGTTCATTGTTCTCTGTTAATTTTTCCTTCTATTTACGTATTTTAATACTAAATAAAATATATCAATCAATCAAAATTAATAATAATACATTTAAATCCAAACGTAATCGATTTTAGTCGATAAACATTAATTTGGTTTATAACAAAGTTGTTAACTAAACATATTGCGTAGTGGTGAGCGTAGCGTCTTCTTTGGAGTAACTTCATGACAGGGATGGTCATGTATCTAAGATGAAAATCGTAGGTTCTTGTACTATGACGATGACGATGGTTATTATTAATGATTATGCCCAAATGGTTAATGCTCGTTTGAGTGCAATATACTGATGTCTCTAAAATTAAGACGAAGGCCTTCATGCTAATGATGGTGATAATGATAAAAATGGTGCTGATGAAAATCAATGGAGTTAAGTTGTAGTGATTGTAAGGCTAATGACGATCATGTTGATGAGGATGATAATGTCGATGATGCTGTTGATAACGATATTGATGACGATGTGGATGATAAGGAGCATGATGTTGATGATGATAAAGTTGTTGATGCTGTTGTTGATAAAAAGAAAGAGGAGAACGTTTATGTTGTAGAATATGGAGAATGTATAGCAATATTTGATTTGTTATTCATGACTTACCACTCGACTAACTTCTACCAATACATATAATTTCAAAGTCGACAGAGGTATACCAGAATGCGATGTACTTGATATAGACCTTACCCCTTCTGTCCAAGAAGCATATTCATCAAATTCTGGTCCACTATCAGCCCTTCTTGGCTCTCGAATCATAACTAACAGATTCCGAGATGATTACCCTTCGGTATACATTGGCGAATCAGATGTTCGCGGAATACCATGTGATCACTACAGGACGTGTGCGTACTACGAACTTTATGACGCGACGTTTGTCATGGATTATTACATATCAAAATCTGGGTAAGATAATAAATATAAACACCTTCAATCTCCATATAAATATATACATAAAAATGTAGAAATGTAAACAGTGGGTTTGATTAAACATTGTATAACTCCGTATAACGCTACAACGAAGTAAGTACATGCGTTCCAAATTAGATTCCTGTAATATATATATATACAGTGGCGTAGTTAGGGGGTCAAGCAAGGGGCACGTGAAATAGGAGAATGAGGGTAAAACAATAAGCACTTTTTAGAAAAACACGACGAAATATATGTATGTCGTCATGCATGAATATTTTCCAGTTAATAATAAGAATCTGAATGTAGCTGTTTTTATTGGCAAATTTATAGATTGTGATTTCATTTCAGTCCATTTCGACCGTTTTCTCTTTTTTTTTAAATCCTATTCTGTAATGACTACATGACTATAAGCTCATCCTGCCATATCTCAGAGCCACGATGGGAAAAGCGAGACTATCTGCTTTGACACTAATGATGAAGCAGACAACATCGCTAACTTTGATTATGTTAATAACTTATTTGCTAATGCAAAAGCATACAAAATTATTTAGTTAATGTTAAAATTCAGCAACTTACAAGACTCTACTATAAAATAAATTTAGAGAATAAGAATACTAAGCTGTATGCGATAAATACAGCAGCCTTACAAATTAAGATAATGGTAAAGTTGTATACAAAGTTCCGAACATCGTAATGCAGTTTCAATAGTAAGAAACAGGGGTGGGCTAGGCCCCTCTTCGGGGATAGCTGCGCCCCACCCCGAAAACATGATTCGTTGGGGGAAAAAATTATATGGATTTTGTACATATTTGCAGACTTTAAAATCGATTAAGTAAGCCTTTGAAACCCATAAATTGTCAAAAATTTTCGGGGGCTTCGTCCCCCCCCACCCAGACCACTTTCGAAAGATTTTAAGCGACGCTTGATCACGCCCACTTTGCTCTCGTAAAGGAAATCTTCCTCCTCGTCGGGGCATCGGCCCCCTTCCTTCCCGGACCTCGGACCCCCTCGGGAAAATTCTGGCGCCACCACTGGTAAGAAACAACATATGAGAGCTAGAATAATAATAGTTATCGGGTTTAAATAATGTTATTTAGAGAGTGCATGATATGGACATACGGTACAGATATAAGTCTATACATCCAATATCAATTTATTTCGAAATATTATAATTATATTTAGGGGAAAGTGGAGTGCAATCTTCTGCCATGAAAGTGACCTGTGGTTAGACCTGCATGTATACCTAAATCTTTGGTCTAATTGTATGATACTCGCATTAACAGCGAGAGGTTGCAGGTTCGGATCCCGCCAGACACGGACATTTGTTTTCATACAAATGAATAAAGGAACTTTTCGTTAAAGGGCTTGTTAATATGACTATAACATCTTGTTCGTATTTAAAGCATTCTTATTACCTCTGTCAACGAAGTTGGCAGGAGGTTAGGTTTTTGCCAGTTTAATGAATTAATTAATTATTTATTTATTTATTTGCTTATCATGTTAATAACTTATTTGCTGATGCAAAAGCATACAAAATTTAGTTAATGTTAAAAATTCATTAACTTACAAAACTCTACTATAAAATAAATTTATAGAATAAGAATACTAAGCTGTATGCGATAGATACAGCAGCCTTACAAATTAGGATAATGGTAAAGTTGTATACAAAGTTCCGAACATCGTAATGCGGTTTCAATAGTAAGAAACAGGGGTGGCGCCAGGCCCCTCTTCGGGGATAGCTGCGCCCAACCCCCCCCCCCCC
>NW_022757135.1:50844-55744 GCF_011630105.1 Anneissia japonica
AATTGTCACAAATTTTCGGGGGGTTCGTCCAACCCCCCCCCCCCCAGACCACTTTCGGAAGATTTTAAGCGACGCTTGATCACGCCCACTTTGTTCTCGTCAAGGAAATCTTTCCCTCGTTGGGGCATCTCCCCCCGGACCTCGGACCCCCCTCGGGCAAATCCTGGCGCCACCCCTGGTAAGAAAGAACATATGAGAGTTGGAATAATAATAGTTATTTGGGTTTAAATAATGTTATTTAGATGGTGCATGATATGGACGTACGGTACAGATATGCTTAAAGTCTATACAACCAATATCAATTTATTTCAAAATATTATAATTATAATGGGGAGGGGGTGGCGCAATTTTCTAATCTTTTCCCCAGGCGCCAAAACCTCTAGCTACGCCACTATATATATATGGTGCATGTATGAAAACTTTTTTGAACCATCGTTCTCACATTGCTTACTTACATTCATCAATAATTCACATTCACTGTGTTCCAGGATGCACGTTCAGATCATCTTAGGCCTATATGCTTTTTGTCTCACACAAATCATCAGAACTATTAATCATAGATCATTTTCTAAATAAAAATATTTAGTAGGGTATTTGTTTACTTTAAATTATCTTTTTCAAGATACCAAACGGCTTCCGGAATTGATCAAGTTCCTGTACGTGCGGTAGTTGTTGGAGAAGCTGTTTTGAAGTCTGGCGTTGGCTATCCAATTAACTTCGTGTATGAATTACTTTTCTTCCGAAATGACCCCATTCCGGCTACAGTGTTTCAGGTTTGTTTCGTTGATGATTTGTTTATGTTGTTCTCTTTCAAGTTGTTGAAATAGTGCAAATCAATTAAAAGAAATATTAAACACAATGCGTTCATTCTACAGACGCCTCCTGGAGTTAGTTGCCCAAATCGTACGAATACGACACCAATTATACCAACACCGCCAGACCAGTTTCAGTTGCGAGTGGAGGAAATAGTAGATTTCTACAACATTGTCGTCTATGCTGATGTAAGTTAAAGGGATGTCTAGTACAACCAATCATGACAACATGACACACACGGCTGCAGTCCATACTTCTAAGTGCATAGGCTTATAGGCTATAATCCTTTGTTGAATGTCAATACAAACATTAGATTACTCATGGGGACCCACAGAAGAACACCTACCAAGTACCGGGCGTTAGACATCCCGGCCCCACTCTTCAGAATTGGCCGGGGCCACGATATTTCCGTGACAGCTTCCCCTAGACCACGTTCGAGAGATGTTGAGGGACGCCAGACGACGCCCATCTACACTCTCGTCGGCAGGGACATTGGTCAGGGGAAACTACCAAGAATTATCAAAAATAATTATTATTTATGTTCATGTTTTGTAGGAATGGTATGATTATTCTGCCAATTTGATAAGATATGACTATGCTCCGGTCGCACCCTTACCAGGTTATACGTACGGATTAGACCCGATGAGCGAGATCCATGACTACAATACAGGTACATCCATATCACAAACTTTTGTATCTAGTGTAGCTAAAAGTAGTTTATTGAGTACACAAACGTTTTCGGGCATCGCTGTGCATCAGGATAAAGATATGTTCACATCAAAGCCCGGATCCTGTCCGGTGCCCGGACAAAAATCGTGAAAAGTGGGTTCGGTGGTAAAGAATAGGACCGTTTACATCAAATTCGTACGATTTCCAATCCGGACTCCGGATCCGGACCGATGGATCTTAGAGCCATTTGTATCCTGAAATCGTACGTTTTTTTTCTCTTAGACCAAACAGCAACAAGCTTGGTTGGTTCGAACCAATCGAACGCATACGTACTTAACCCGAATTCCGTGCGCGATGTGAACACAGCGTTTAAAAAACGTAGCAACTCACGATTTTTTGTCCGGGCTCCGGACCGGATTCGGGCTTAATGTGAACGTAGCTTTATACGTAGGCCTAGTACGAATCCGATTAAAGCATCTAATTCTTCACAGTCATGCGCACGCGTAGTTGCACTACACTAGTCCCTGATGCATGGCAAATAACAGAGATCAATAAGATACGCCCAAAAGAGATACTTTTTATAAATATGTCGCTCTTCAAATAACAAGCCTACCAAGAATTGTTACCTGTGAGATTTCAGACAAATAATCATAAATGTTTCTCCTAAAACAAAACAAAAATCATTTTCCATTCTGAAGTAATGATTCTTAAATCGCACGCATACGTTGTTTTTTTAATACAGGTATCGCCTATCTCATCGACAAATATACGAACAACTGTACTGCAATGCCGATCTACAACTCAACAAGCGACTCGGTGCCAACTGACGACCCCCATTATATTCGAATGAAAACAGGCTACGAGATGTTCGGCTATGACCAGGTCAACTACAAGTACGAGGGCCAGGTAAGGCCTGTTATCAACGATGGGATGGCATGAATTTGTTAAATCATGAAATTTCCAATTGTGATGTCTACAACGTTCAATCTGCCACGTACTACTCTAACTTTCATAACATTGATTTTAAACTATCAGTACATTACTTTAGGCCTAAGTTTTTCTATGTTTCCTCTTGCTTGCAATAAGATCGACAGCTTCTGTATGTCTTTATTTAAAATAGCTTTCTTGTATATTTAGGATAAATGTAAAATTACAACCCTCTAGTCCAGAAACATTCATGATGATAACCTTCCTACTAGTAGTAGGCATTTGTGTTAATATGGTAACATATAGACGTGAGTATGTGAGTACTTCTGGCTAAGTAGCCTTAGTGAACCATCAATTTGTTTATTGCACAGAGAACTGTACGAGGCATTCTTTGTCATGTTTGGGTCGGAAGCCGAACCAACTGGCCACCTAACTTCAATAAAGAAACTACATGGGAATTTTACTGGACTGCCGTTAGTATTATTTCATACATTCTATAGGCCTTCACTTTCTGATATGTAATTGTTTTCACATTTATCTATAAAGAATAGAGATTGTTAAATCATATTGGTTTGCTTGATATCATCAGTGCGTGTAGAATACGTGCAAATACTACGGTGTCTTTATTAAGACGCAGGGTACTCTACGTAGTCCAGATATCATAATCACACGTACATTACCCCTGGGCCTAGACAAGCCCGGTTTACTTAAAATCGCTAACATTATCGCCAATAAATTTCGGCGACACTGATTGGTCAGTACTGTATTATGTCGGGAACTTATTCTTTTGTGTTGTAACGATTGCTGTGAAAACGCTGTAGCGATTTTATGTAATCAGAGCTTTAAGTCAATCTATTGACAATGAAGGAATTATGATTACATTTCAATATTCATAGAAGAACGCATGTTGGCCTGAGAATAATATATCAACTACAGTATTATATTAGTCGTCAATAGGCAACTGCGCGTGCCATTGACTGATATCAAAACTTTATTTCAGTGAGTCCATTTATAGTAGGCCTAGTTGGTAATTTTGTAGATGTTATTATATTTCTCTTTGTTTTGTTTTGTTTTGTTTTGTTTTTTTCACATCGTATGAATCTACAAAATAGATGAATATTTTCTGCTTTGTTTTGTTTTTCGTTTTTAACAGGAAGATTGGGTGGATGATACCGGAGTGACCAGATTAACCAACGAACCAATACAGCAGCGAATATATTTTATAGAAGATGTACGTATTTAATAGTTAATAAATGCTTTCCGAAACTGAATTAATTATCACATTATCGTTACATAATTTTAAATGATCGATGTGGATCATTCCGGTAAGATTGTATTAATAATACATTGAAAACGATGCAATAATTGCAAAACATCCACTAAATAACAATTTTAAGAATCAACATCTATGGCTATCAAAACCGATACAATAATACACCCTATTGATCAGAACAGTAACATACATTTAAATTTACTAAACTCGTTGAATTCATCAAACCATCATGAGAGAGCCACATTAAGAGGTAATAGGCCTAACCATCAGTATTTGAAATATTAAAAAGCCTGCTTCCCGACGCTTTTGTTACACTCTCTCGTTCACAGTGTGTTCTACTGTAGAAAACGCGTTGTATATTAGGCTACGTGCTGTTTTCTAGTCAGTTCTTTTTTTATTCATAATCAAGTGAATTTACAAATAAAACTTTTAAAATGTTAAGATTTGGATAAAAAATTAAAAGGACCTTCATGAAACTCTAATGAGCTTGTAAAAATGAAGACCTAGATGTGGAAAAATTGCTTAACATTTAAAAAAAAAAACCCACGAATTCACAAGACAATATAACCTAACCTAACCCAACATTAAAAATCTAAGGAAGAATTCGAAAAGCAAGTAAACCAATCAGGTGCGGATGCAGAGGGGGGTGCAGACGGTTCGATCGCAGCCCCCCCCCCCATGCGAATTGTATTAAGAGAAATAATTGTTGTATTGTATTATTGAAAATGTAGTACCGGTAAGAAATTAAATCTATGAGAGTGAAATTTACTGGCACCTTGAGGTCCATATTTTAAAAATGTTATCACCCCCTACCGCCAAATCCTGCATCCGCCCCAGCCAACGACGAATGACAAAGTTTCAACAGAGGGGAAGGGGGATTGGGCGGCAGGACAACCAATCTTGTTCAGAGGCAGAACGTTTAATGAGTAAAGGTAAGACGATAATTAATCGATAGAACGATAAAAATGATGAAATTAAAATAATTGATGAAAGCATGAATGAAATATTAAAACAAATTGAAAGGATGATTACTACTGTATAAGAATATTAAGATTGTGGGATTAATATAATAATAAATAAAAAATAAATTTAAAAAATACATTTTGTGCAATGACAAGCTGCAGTCGCCTTAATGTTTTATAAGATGGGTATAATCTGTCTCTTATACACATCTAGATGTGTATAAGAGACAGCATGACTACAATACAGGTACATCCA
>NW_022757135.1:56335-72006 GCF_011630105.1 Anneissia japonica
CAACATGCAGTGTGAGAGTAGCAGTTGGCAATGAACATAATTGGACTTGGGTCTATAGTAAAAAGAAAACAGAAGAAATAATTTTGAATATAATTGTGCGTGGGCAACACAGCCATTAAAAAAAAAATCACTAGTAACATAGATAGAGCATTTGAAATAGTTAATTACCTTGCTATATCAATACCATCCACATTTCTTTTAGGTCCGCTATGCAAGTCGAGTCTGGGTAGCTTTCACTCTACTTGATACGCCTGACATACAGGGTGATGTAGCGAATCCAGTGAATGAACCAGGTCTTTCAGAAGCCTTCACAAATATTGAAACCGCGATAAATATTGGTTATTTGAAATTCACTATGACGTCTGAAGAGGTAATTATGTATTTACTGTATTTGTATTTAGTCACGTGTCTATGTTTCTCTTTACTTTGCCATTAAATGGTTCACACTAGAGCAATTTAGACGCGTTGAGACAAATGCAAGTAACGCTTATCAGCTTAGTAGGCCTACTGCATTGCGTCAATACAAGCCGAATAGCATTGCTGCGTTTGCGTCAACGCGTCTATTGCTCTAGTGTGAACCAAGCGCATTACGCGCCTAGTAGCGTTGCTGCGTTTGCGTCAAAATTTTGCTCTAGCGTGAACCATGTGCAAACCGATCGTATTACGCGCATAATGCGCACGTGTACATATTGCTCGAGTGTGAACCAAATCTCGCCAGTGATGACTTGTACCGTATATGATTGTGCTGCTAGTTGATGTTGTACTCTTCAAGATTAATGTAAACCGCATTATGGATTTTCCACAATGAACCGCTGTATAAATCTTAAAATTAATATTGCTACAATTGTAATTTTACTTTTCAAACTAGGGTGGTATTGATATTTTTGCGCTGCCAAAGACACTGTCAGAAGAAATCATTGACCCAAACATTCCAATGACCGATTTAACATATTCACCCGGTAGGTATTGAACCTCTATATAATTTATCATAATCAATCAGTATCTCTACAGTATTATTAGTTTTCATAATCATCATAATCGTAATCATCATCATTAGACCACGTCACCACCACCATCACCATCACCATTATAATAATCATCATTATCATTAGCATCATCGTCGTCGTCGTTGCTGTCATCATCATCACCACCAATATAATTACAATTACCATTACCAATTCACTTTTCATTGTTCTTTAAGACTTTTTAAATATACTTTTATCATTTTTGTTTTAGGAGTGATGGCTGGAGCTGCTTGTGGATCAGCATTAATTGGTTTTACCTTGAGCTTTTCAATTAAAATATATATTGATGCTAGATCAAAAAATGGCAGCTGAAGCTGAATTGCATATATATAATATAAATATACATATATTTCAAGTTATATATATCATAATTTATATCATATATTATATAGGCCTAATTCCAGATACCCGCAAGTCCGACAGCATTGGGGATCCCGCTATTGCGATTCTTGGGCAGTGACTAAGTATTGTAAAATAATATGTATATATATGAATTATGTATATATACATATTAAACATTATATATAATATAATATAACATAATATAATATAATATAATATAATATAATGTAATGTAATGTAATGTAATGTAATGTAATGTAATATAAAATAATATAGTATACTTCCATAATTAGGTCAAAATAGTAGTTGTTTAAACCCAGACGACCAATAATCTCAAAAAACACCTTTTGAGCCTTAAATAATAAACTAGTTACCTTAATCATGAATTTATCCGTTGGCTTACAAACAACATGCAGTGTGAGAGTAGCAGTTGGCAATGAACATAATTGGACTTGGGTCTATAATAAAAAGAAAACAGAAGAAATAATTTTGAATATAATTGTGCGTGGGCAACACAGCCATTAAAAAAAATAAATAAATCACTAGTAACATAGATAGAGCATTTGAAATACTTAATTACCTTGCTATATCAATACCATCCACATTTCTTTTAGGTCCGCTATGCAAGTCGAGTCTGGGTAGCTTTCACTCTACTTGATACGCCTGACATACAGGGTGATGTAGCGAATCCAGTGAATGAACCAGGTCTTTCAGAAGCCTTCACAAATATTGAAACCGCGATAAATATTGGTTATTTGAAATTCACTATGACGTCTGAAGAGGTAATTATGTATTTACTGTATTTGTATTTATTCACGTGTCTATGTTTCTCTTTACTTCGCCATTAAATGGTTCATACTAGAGCAATTTAGACGCGTTGAGACAAATGCAAGTAACGCTTATCAGCTTAGTAGCCCTACTGCATTGCGTCAATACAAGCCGAATAGCATTGCTGCGTTTGCGTCAACGCGTCTATTGCTCTAGTGTGAACCATGTGTGAACCAAGCGCATTACGCGCCTAGTAGCGTTGCTGCGTTTGCGTCAAAATTTTGCTCTAGGGTGAACCATGTGCAAACCGATCGTATTACGCGCATAATACGCACGTGTACATATTGCTCGAGTGTGAACCAAATCTCGCCAGTGATTACTTGTATATGATTGTTCTATAATGTGCTGTTAGTTGATGTTGTGCTCTTCAAGATTAATGTAAACCGCATTATGGATTTTCCACAATGAACCGCTGTATAAATCTTAAAATTAATATTGTTACAATTGTAATTTTACTTTTCAAACTAGGGTGGTATTGATATTTTTGCGCTGCCAAAGACCCTGTCAGAAGAAATAATTGACCCAAACATTCCAATGACCGATTTAACATATTCACCCGGTAGGTATTGAACCTCTATATAATTTATCATAATCAATCAGTATCTCTACAGTATTATTAGTTTTCATAATCATCATAATCGTAATCATCATCATTAAACCACGTCACCACCACCATCATCATCACTATTATAATAATCATCATTATCATTAGCATCATCGTCGTCGTCGTTGCTGATCATCACCACCACCAATATAATTACCAATACCATTACCAATTCACTTTTCATTGTTCTTTAAGACTTTTTAAATATACTTTTATCATTTTTGTTTTAGGAGTGATGGCTGGTGCTGCTTGTGGATCAGCATTAATTGGTTTTACCTTGAGCTTTTCAATTAAAATATATATTGATGCTAGATCAAAAAATGGCAGCTGAAGCTGAATTGCATAATATTTACATAGAAATACGTTCATTAAAATACAGTACAGTATATTTACTGTCTCTTATACACATCTAGATGTGTATAAGAGACAGCATATATATAGGTCCATGGGCAAATTACGAACTTCGTGTGGACCTGATCAGATATCTGATAATTTTATCAAATCATTTTCGTATTTTCAAGACATTTTTGTCATGTTAATAACTGCTCATTATCAAGAATCTGTTGTTGACATGGTACCAGTTCTTAAGCTGTTAGTGTTACTTTTCACTGAACATCACCACATATTATTTTACCTAGATTGCTGAATATTTTATTGTCATTGGCTCTATGAAGGTTGAACTAGACAATGCAGTTTGGTAACCTTAAATGAGTTTCAACCAATCACTGTCTTATAAATGTTCTGAATAAACTTCATTGCCGCGCGGGTACACCTTATACAGTTTTATATATTATTTGTACGAAAGCGTTCGCTTTTGTTGAATACTCGATTGCAATACTTCAATACTTCGACTGTTAGAAATGGATGGTTGGCACAAAATTAGGGACCATTGCCTTCTAGACAATCAAAAATGAGCTTTCTGGTAATAAAAATCAATCAATAAATCATTAATTCATCATTATTGTCGAATTTGTAATAAATAAATAGATAAATAAATGAATGAATATATAACCACGTTTTAAGGCTTTAATTTTACTACATTTTTAAACAAAATATTTAATTCTTGAATTTTAGTTTTAATTTAATTTCATAAGTCAGATTCGACCAAGATTCGACAGAGAGAGCCCCCGACAGCATTTATTTTGCTTTTTTGTAATCCATTCGAGTTTTAATGACTTTACAACTTTTTAGAGCTTTTATTTCTATCTTGTTCTCATGTTTGTCATTGTATTATTTATGTTTTTATCGACGAAATATGTAATAGTATATGAAAAATGATAAATAAAAACATCAACAATTATACATATTAAAATTTAATCCGATTCATAAGAACTTTAGCTACAATATACCAAGGTAAACTAGTTCATGTATAAACTGTAAGAAAATAATGAATTCAATAGATTTACAACTGTAGTTCTCAAATATTTTAAAGTTAGACCTACGTCGACATGGCTGATTCAGTATTACAAAACTCGTACCATAGACCCATTGAAAACAAAGAGCAACATACACACTACACACAGAGCGTGGTGGAACGACAATTTGTGACAGTCAAATGGGAGGAGGGAATTGGAGAAATGCTGGGGATAATTTTGCATTTTCTGCTTCTATCTCGATCCACCATTTACGTTTAGTAATCTGCAGTTACCTCTTGAGCAGGTAATCCGCCTGGTGTACGTTTGTCGCCTTTCTTCTTGCTGACATAAAGCATGATTATGACAGTTAAGGAGATGCTGAATAGAAAAGTTCCAATTGCAACACCGACAACTGCCCCTTCAAATAATAATAAACAAAAAATAGTATTTCACGACGTACAATTTTTACAAAATCATCTTCAATGCTCAAATTATTTTCAACCACCAAGAAATTGATAAAATTGTCCAGAAATGTTATACTGTATAAACCGAACATTTATAATGAATTACTGTTCATAGGCTAAATTATTAAGGAATACATAATTACTAGTTTTACAAAATTCATTACAACACTGTCACTTACCGACACTATAACCATCGGCGGCGGTTTCTGATTGGACCGAAAAAGATTGAAGACTATTTGGGTCGACCAAAAATAGATATACCTAGAAGGATTTTTAATGGAAATAAAAATAGGATAAGACAGATAACTGCGTATTGGGAAGGTTGGGCCACATTTGACTTAGTACTGATTAACGAGAGTCCTTCTAGCAAATTATCAATAATCATGTCCAAAATTAAGGATTTTTAATCCATCTGTAGGTTGCACATTTTCCGAGAAGTATATGCTTCTTAGCTACGCCGTCCATGAAAGAAGGTATAAATATATGACCTTAATTCAGTTATTACTATAGCAAATGTAATGGGATGGGTGGTCCACAGGAAGATCGGGTGTGATTTGTTTGAAATGTGGGTTCTTACTGATTCTCCCTTGTCTTCCATTCCTTTCACTTGAGTAGTGTCTCCGTTGATACTCATTCTGATAACGAAAGACCCACTATCTACGAAAGTTCCCATCGAATTGATAGCCTCGTCAATACTTAACTCCTCGACAAGGTTTGATTTGACCAGCATTGTAAAGAACAGTATCACTTTGTTTGGAGATTCAGATAGATTCATCTAAAAAAAAAACAAGAACAAAAAAACGACAATGGCAACAACTTAATAAAATATAGAATAGATAGAATAATAATATATCATAATTAATATTGATAATCGTCATAAAATTATAAGTAAACAAACGATATTTTACCGTCACCGCATGAATGCGAACTGGAGAAATACCAGAATGTTTAGCGATTGTGACGAGAGCTGCAGACTTAAACCATTCTTCGTACGTCTGAATTGTGGCCCAGTAATTTGCTAATAAAGATTTCACAAACAACATTATGTTTATTGATTATAGGGTAGTGTATTTTAAAAATCTAAACTATGATAATTTTTGTGAGTTTTGGAATGGGATGTAATTTAATCACGATTTGCAACATGAAAGTATTTTACCACAAGTTGTTTATGACGCGCTGATAGAATTTCCTAAATTCTGAATGCATCACCTTTTCTCATAATGAAGTTATGCAGCATTACGAATACAAATAAATTGAATTTCATGAGTTAGTATTTTTAGCTCTGATGAGGAGCTCTAGAAACACTCTGCTGATTGATTAATCTTTTTTTGTATGGGCGGCCGTTACGGACAATATACTCTACTACTTTTCTTGTACTGCCCTCATTGGATTTTTCGAGATTACGAGAACTTTTTTATGCAACTTACATGCCATTGTGACCTGGAAGCGCTTGTTGTTTGACTTATGATAACACTGACTGACATCAAAGGCACCGCTTCGTGGATGGTTTGTACGAAAATCGTAAGCGTTGATTAGGAGCAGTTGTTCATCTTTTACATTCTAATTCAAAATTATTTATATACACATTAGAATAATAAATAAACCGATCACTATTTTTGCACACTACTACTACCACCGCCACCACCACCACCATGAAACGGATTTTCTATTAGCAAACATTACCTGATTTCTAGCTTCCACGTGAATCGGTATTTGTTGCGCCGACACGCTTCCATCAATATGCACAAGTTGTAAACTTTCCTAAAAAATAGACAAGTAAATCACCGACAGTAAACAATCTGTGTGGTTACATCATGTAAAAAGACACTAAGATATACAGAGAGCTATCTTATTTGCGTCACTTACTTTATAAGGTCTTAAATAACCGAAAAGGTTTTGATTCGATTTGTGATTCATTGGAAGTTGATTTCAATGAATCACAAATCGAATCAAAACCTTTCATTTATTTTCTCTCATAAAACAAGCTTAATAAACATACACATCTAGATGTGTATAAGAGACAGTATATATACAAATTAAACGTCGGGAGTCAGACTTCGTAAATTAGATTTAAAATGATTAAGAAACAAATTTAAATTAGTTGGCAGAATGTCCCGAACTTCAGAAGGGATCCCAAAATCGTGTTAAAACATTAAACACTGTATGAAAACAGCTGGTTCGAGAAAAAGAGTGAACAAACTTAAGATTATAAATTATTTGATACTGTAAATCGAGAAGTGAATATATATAAGTTATTTAATTTTCTTCCTTTATAAAACTTAGCCATTGAAGCTGTGGTTGAAATGAAGAAAATACTGGAACTAGATATGAATCTGCATTATAACGAACCAGCAAATGAACCGGCAGTGCAGTAATTTATTTGACTGAGGTTTATATTTGGGCAACAACGTATTTATTTTATTTGTTAATGGTCTCATCTCATAGTTTGCGAAATACTTACAGGTGTGTAGTACACTTCGACAATCCACGAACTTTCTTTGGTTGTTCCCTCATTATAAGTAACCTGCGTTGACCATACGTTGGCCATTATTTCACGATGGGGATACTGTAGAGAACCCAAAAAAAAGCATTTATTTTATTTTATTTTTTAATAATAATAATAATAATAATAATAATAATAATAATAATAATAGGCCTAAGTAATATGATGATGATGATGATGGTGATGATGATGATAAATTATAATAATAATAAAAAGCAATTATATATATCGCTTGCATCTATTACTAGAGTGGGGCTTTGGGAAATTAAATCTGATGAGAATACTTCCAGATAGAGTAACGTTTTCAGTTCTTTCTTGAAAATGTCAAAATTGGTGGAAAATCATAAAAGAAAATCTCATACATGCTTCAGAGCTTACTGAAATGGCCCTATATCAATACGGTAAGCCTAGCAGCAGCAGCAGTAACAGCAGTAGCAGCAACAGCAGCAGCAGTAGTAGTAGTAGTAGTAGCAGCAGCAGCAGCAGCAGCAATAGCAGCAGCAACAGCAGCAGTAGAAGCAACAGCAGCAGCAACAGCAGCAGCCGCCGCCGCCTCCGCCGCCGCCGCCGCCGCCTCCGCCGCCGCCGCCGCCACCTAATAATTTTTATAATCATAATTCTAATATAAATTACCTGTCCTCGATATGTAAACGTCAGGTTTTCTTTGCGGAAGAATATTGCGGATCCCGTACGCATCATTGGCGAAGGTGAGTTGCCCGAAATCATCTGAATCGTACAGTTTCCATGATACAAGTCAATTATGTGGGAAACCCCTTTAAAATAAAAAAATATAATAATGATTACATAATCAGTATGATCAAGTCAAATATGTAATTCAGATATAATGTTTAAACAATATTGTGCCATAACTCAATACATTTTTAAAATGTATAGGCATTTCAATCAATCAATCAAATTTTATTTTCACTCAATCTTATCTACAATATAGAATGAGTGGCATTTTAACTACACAATTCATTTATAAAATTATTAGATATTATGAGGATTAATTATATGATTTATATGAATAATAACTATTTTGAGAAGGAAATTAATTTATGGTTTGATGGTTAATTAATGGTTTGATATAGCTACATCATATAATAATTGTATCCTTATTATGTTTAGCTTTAGTTGACACTTTAGGTAGAAGATATTGAGAATTGTTGTTATTATGTATATTATCATTATTCTATATTTTATTCAATCACAACGACACTGAGTTGCAATACAGACGTATCAGTAACGGAATTTCTGTTGCTGCAAAATTTGTTTCGTGTTGCCATGTGTACCTGTATTGTAGTCATCGATGTATGAAGTTGGCACCGGACCATCGTAGCCATTGTATTTGAGAGTGGACTTCACATCTGTGCGGATCAGTTGGTATTCATCATCGTAGTATTCCTATATAAAAAATATAACTATTTTGCATGAACCAATAAAAACAATGTATTCATAGCTCAACTGATTGATATTCCAGTACAATGCCATTTCTGTTTATGACTATAATTAGATTTTTATTTGAATAATACAAGGCAAATGCAAAGAAGTCACATAATCTGTGATTATTCTTATCAAACTAAAGTAATGTTTATTCATTTCTAAAAATCAAATTAAATATACAAATGACTTTTGATAAACTTTTAAATTATAGTGAACAATAGTAATAGAACAGAAGTTATTACTTTAAAAGAACTTAAACACTTTCATGTCAAAATCACAACAGGCTTACAAACAAACATATACACATAATGCTCTAAATAGTTTTACAATGGGATTTTGGAAGTGTAGTTGAGGTCGGAGGAAATCTCCTGTCACTTAGCACCCAGGACAATGACATTTGAAGGCAAGCACCTTAACCACTAAGCTATGATAACTCCATTAATGAAGCTTGCGCTTTCCAACACATCGTCACATTAGTTATATAGTAAAACAAATTACTCACGTCAAAATCAAATTTATATTTTGCATTCGGTACGATTTCTTCGCCTTTGAAAACAAAATACGGAGGGACCATGGGAACTTCCAGAGAGTTGTAAAAAGTATCGCCAGTACACACTGTTCCTGGTGGAATCTGGATGGAAAATAATATATTATTTTCTACTTTTCCGAATGTATTTTTTTTTTTTTGGAAATAAATATAATAACATAAAGTCACATAAAATATGCTGTGGGATTAAGATGGGTTCGCAGAAAGATTTTTGATTGGGCGTGATGAAAGAGCGACAGACAATTAGAGTGCTATTATTTATTTTTTTTAAATGTTTTAAAAGTTTTTTGTAAGGAAGAGGTGATGAAAAAAGACAAAGAAGAAGACCGAAAATGCGCATGGAAAATAGTGTAGGCAATAGTGTAGGCAACAGCAACAGGGTAATAATTGATGAGATTTTAGATGGATAATTTTAATAATATTCCAAGTGCCAGATAGAAATTACAGTAATTCTAAAGAAACTCCGAAATATGAATCGTTCTTTCGTTTATCATTACTGAATTAGTTAATGGATATAACTTTTACCAAAAATGGGCTGTCGCCGTCTGAATATATGTCGGACCTAAATGCGAAGTAGTCATAAATGTGTTCAAAATCTCTGGTAGGCCCGGATGGTTCATCTAAGTTGATTGCTTTACCACGAACGCGCGTGCGTACGAGCGCTTGTGTCCAGGTAGATGCACTCAGATACTCTGGCTTGGCGAAGTACCAATCGACAGTGAATGTGGCGGAAAGCTTGGGCCAGTAGATGCAGGACTGCCAGTGGTTCACCGGTATTCCACGGATCGTCTGCTCGCCAAAGTATATCTCATTTCCTTGTCGTAACTGATTCAATGAGCTCAGTGGGAATATTCCGGCGACCTTATCAGGACTGTCATAATTTACAATCGAACAAATGCTCCCTGTTTTTATATCAATAATAATAACAATAATATTACAATAGGACATCATAATTAATTGTTAAGATATGATAATAAAGTCGCTATTATTTTAACTAAAATACAAGAAATAACAGACTTAATAAAATAATACATTTAAAGACAACATACGCAAAAAAATTTATATAATACAAAACGCAGATGAAAAAATGATTAAAAATATAATGTCAGACATGAAAACAAAAGTCAAAGAATAAGTGTATTTCAATATTTAATATAAAAATTGCATTTATTGTGTTTGATCATTAATTACATTAATACAGTAATAATTTATTTTATTGGTAATTCCTCGAAAAGAAAAATGTACATATATTTCCTAGAATGTATTAAAAGCAAAATTTTACCCACCTTGAATTCTATATAAATACTTGTATTTCATGTCAATTATAACACGTTGAGTTACGCCCTCTTCGGTATACTTTATTGCGGCCGTGCGATTCCGTCCATCAAAATACTCCTCGGCTTCGAATTTGAATTTCGTCCCTTCTTGAACTTTGCCTTCAATTTTCATTTGAAAGTTAGGAGGAAAAAGTGGCATCGGCATCGAGTTATAAGGTACCTCTGGCTCGCACACGGTCTTATCGCCTGGGTTGATATAAAACATAATTTAATAAACTAAGTCTCCTTTTTTAGGCTTACCGGGGCTGATTTGTTTTCTCTCGACTAATAGCAACTCCACTTTCTAAGCATCGTAAAGAGACTTTACGTATATGCGAATTAATTTATAAAAGCGTCGTTCCATCCTGTAACTTTTGGATGTAAATTAAATCTTAAAAACAACATAGGTCTATCATTTATACATATTCAATGGGTAAATTACTGACTAGGCCAGCAAGACTATAAAATGAATAAAGCTCTACAGATGGAGCATTGAATAAAAGGTAGGCTTGTACTACTATGTGATGATATTAATTTTAATAATTTAATTCTAAACTAAATACTTCCTGCGGTGAACTTCATGTAGGCCTAAGCCAACTTCTATTGAGAAGCAAATTAAAATGATCCCGTTTTCACTATTATTATACAGTTTACTGCGATTACCATACTTTTTAATGCGTAATTGTACTGTATGTAAAAATAAAGAAACGGTTACGTGTCTTTAATTATTATGTTTGAAGTTTATTAGCAGACGATATATCTCTATGACGTAATATTAAGGATGATGTCTTAACTAACCTTTGAAATCGATATGATCCGGCAATGAAACATCATCACGTAGGCTGTTCGGCTCAGCTTGGAACTGCAAGACCTTCAAAATTGAAAAATAGAAACAAAACGGAACAGTAATTTGTCAGCAATTTCCATTAAAAATCTAACAAGTATTGTTATTGATGTACTCCAATCGTCATTATCGGCAAGAAACACAAATAACACACATCAGTTTACTAATAATACACATTCTAAACTTTGTAACGTATGGTTTTGACTATTACTTACGTAAAATGCTCCATTGTCTATGACTGTACGAAGATTTTCTATAGCATCTTCTAAGGTTGTCTCGGAAACTGGATTCGACACAGCGCCCTCCGGTGCTCGATTTATCATAGTAAATTCTACATACACTCTTGTAGTGTCATAATCAACCTAATAATTATACACAGCAACTTGAGAACATTTTTGAAAACTTTTATAAAAATAATATTATTATACACTTTTATAAAGATAATATTATTATTGCAGTGCACCTTCCAATCCGATACCATACCCCTCTTATTCCCTCTAATTCGAGACCACTTTTACAATGAACCAAAGTCGTCTCGAATTGGAGGGCGAACTGTAGTAATAATAACACTGGTTCTACTGCGTAAGACCTACAAACCTGCAAATCCTGGACTCTGATTGGTGAAATCTTTGCTGCTTGTGCAATTGTGAGTTGCGTGAGCGATATGAATTCTTGTAGATTCGATGATACGCTCTCATACTTTTCTTTGAGAAAAATGATAATGATAAACAATAATTATTATTTCTTTTTCGTTAATTGTAAGAATATTTTACTGCCATTCTCAAAAACTTTCAGAATCATTTTTTAACTTCAAAACACACATTTTCATCTTACGTTACGACCACTACAGTGTTCAGAGTAACAGTGGCTTATACTATACTAGATAGGACTTATCTATTATATACCTTGGTTTATTCTCGAGTGTAAATACGCAATTGAAAAAAAACCATATACAGTGTTTAATAAGGACATAATGGGACATCGTAGGCTACCCTGTAGCTTTTCAACGAATAAAGTCCTATGAAAAATCATTGTGTAATAAAATGCCTCCGACGGGATTCGAACCTGCGACCTCTCGCTGACAAGGCGAGTGTCATAACCACAAGACCACGAAGGATTCATGGTTGAACAGGTCCAAATACCCGTCGGGAACATTGTATTACACAATGCTATGCCTCAAGAGGGCCATACGTATTCGTTGAAAAGCGACAGTGTAGCCTACGATGTTCCATCATGTCCTTATTAAACACTGTATATGTACCTTTGATGATTTATATTATATTTATTCAACAGTGTTAACGGCTAACTTCCTTCAATATCATATAAATATAGCTATTTATATAATTCGCTTAATATTATAAAAAGAAGATTGCTTGAGACGTCAAAGAATCTGCACCTGTAGTTCATTGTCAACATTAGAGGATGGATCATATCTTTCCTATCTAGGTATAGACAATGAACAATTCACAACGTTAGTACATTTTGTATTTATTCAACACAAGTGAAAAAAATGAATATCATATCGTTCCCGCCATAGAAAATCAAAGGTTAGTCGAACTCTGTGACGGTAAGGAGGAGGGTGTTTATATTATTCTTAAGAAAATCCTAAGCACTTAGATTTCTGTAATCATACATTAAGTAAGTTCTACATTATTTGTGTTTTCTTATTATTAGTTTCGGCCTTAGGCCTTCTTACTTCTGTGGTGACGACTGATAGTCCAATGGGTATATTCGTCATTCCCGCATTGCCTTCTTCAGTAGCTGTCCAACCGTCCTAATTGGAGCACAATGAATCACAGAAACATTAATGACATTCAATACTGAGGTAGAACTCTTGACAAATTTAAATTCTCACATCTTATAACAGTTTTTCAACTCATTTTCTCAATGCTTATATTTATGCTCAATAATAGTGAGCCAGTACTCTAATTTTAGTGTAACCAACGCCAACAACCAAAGAATAGTGACCCAGGGTTTCTATAATAGATTTAGCGGTATTGCTACTGCTATACATTTTTCAATGATGAAATTCCAATTATCTTAACACATACTAGAAACTGAGTTTGATATTTAAAATTTCTTCATTAAAAATGTACTTACCGATGAGATCAACCAATCAAATGTAGTGTTGCCTAGGTCTTGACGAAAATCGGTATAGACATTACAGTCAACATCTCTGAATGGAAACTATGTTTAAGAATGATAAAAAAAAGTTCATTATTCACGTAATTGGATATATATATGTATATATATACATACATATATAGGCCTATATATATGCACGATTATAACAGCATGGCAATTTAAACATAATTAATGATATTTACAACTCCTTTATAAAAATATTCATCACTGATGTAGAACAATTCGGCGGCTGTGGCAATTCGAATACTCCCTCCTTGTCCTACAGGCCTACCAAAAGTATCTGTTGTTGGAATAGACTGGATCGAACAGTTTCCATCAGCCGCATTAATGACGTACATAACCCCTGTCACAAAAGATAACGACACACTAAAATTAAATCGAACAATGTTTTGAACATAAGTTTGCGTAAGACCAGAATGGCCAACAGTCACACCACTCTACAACAAACCGTGGTGATACCCCTCTTCCTCCCCTGTTTTTAAAAATAAATCCACCCTCTGTACATTACTAACAATAAGTGAACTAAGATGGCAGGTGTTTGAAAGAAAAATTGTATATAAAACCTGTGTTGAAATCATCAATTCTCGTCGTTTTCGTCATTACTCCGTAGTCAAACGAATCGCCGAGTGACGTGTAGTCAATGCGTGTTAGGTTCATACTATAGTCGTACCACTCCTGCAATACGGTACATAAAATAGGCTCAATATTACAATGGCATAGAGTTCGACATAGGCCATGATTGCGAAGTCTGAGGCTAACTCAACCACTTTGGCAGACTTTATCTACCTTGTCTTTCAGAGTTAAATAATACTTAACTCTTAGTAGGCCTATGATATTAATTAATTTAGGCCTAGATGTGCATGGATATTATGTGGCAGGGCCGAAATGCTTCCTCAGAGATTATAGACGACTGGAGAACATGCGGCTCTTGCTTACTCGCGCTAAATGAAAACTAAATAAATTATTTGAGTAGCAGTGACTTTAGTTCATATCGTTAATGTAGGCACAAATGTAATGTAAATTTATGTATTTAATATTAAAGAGATACAGGATGAACGATTTTCATTCCAACTACTAAGATCATTTGATAATTCGAAGTATAGGCCTATCACTAGATATTATTGGTGTCTTGACTTGCGGAAGGGGTGTTTTTCAAATGAAAATTTGTAACTATTTCACTGATGTGTTTGGCGATGTGCCCAGAACTGCAAAAGCAATGACACAGTCTTCTTGGACAAATGGGGTCCAATCCCGACTATCCACTAAACAAGCGACACATTCATCGATCCATTTACTCCCCAGCCTGCTCTATTCTACAAAATTGATTATTTACTGCTATCAAAATATTCTATAGAACACAAAACGTACTTACGTCAAAGTAAGTAAATAGCGAGTATTGTGGTAACGAAAGCTCGCTTCTTAATTTGAATTGTTCGGAGACTTTCGGCAGTTGTTGCTTCCGCCCGGAACCCGGGCAGTAGACCCCAAATGGTACCTACAGTTGTACGTGGAGAAAATAAGTAGGCGCACCTTGTTAGTCAGAAGTAGCACAATGAAATTCTCGTGTTGAATGATTGAATGATATTCATCAAGATTGCTTAACATTTAAATGCGATAATATTACACAGATCATAGGTGCCGTGATGTACCTGCATTTCACTGACAATACAGAATTGCATCAGATAACAAAAACATAAAATGTGTAATAGCTAAGTAAAAAATGGCTATATATGACCTTTGTGCATTATTGGTCTCTCGTAAAGGCCAACTCAGACAGCGTCGTACGACGCAGCCCGACGCAAATTGTTGTCGTGTCGGGTCTGTGTGAGTTAAACGCAGACGCGATGGTGTGCGTCGGGGTCAGTCGCGTCGTAGAATATTAAACATGTTTAATATTTCTCACGACGGCTTAAGACTGTCTCCGACGATAAATCGGGTCGGGCTGCGTCGACCGACGCTGTCTGAGTTGGCCTTAAGGGGTCAAAGCATTGGTCTGGTGCTTAATGCGGTGCAATGCACTGCAGCGTAACTCGAGCATGTTTGTCAATTGGAACCCAAAGACCAAGAGTAATAAAGTTGACACTTTTTGGTTTGTTAAATGCGTTACATATACATAGGGCCTATATCTGTCTCTTATACACATCTAGATGTGTATAAGAGACAGTCTGTATATAGCGCAAGTTATTATGATGCGAACTGAATGTTCGACATATTATTTTATTAAACACCTTATTTGAATTTATAACTATGTTTTT
>NW_022757135.1:72350-82617 GCF_011630105.1 Anneissia japonica
AGTGATCAGTATTATGATTTCCACGTATGCCTCTGTTATAGAAAATAATAATGATAATAATTAAATAAGCAATAATGATAATTTGATTAATCATCAAAGGCAGATAATGTATGGTGCTTTTAAATAAAAGCGCACTGTCGTTACCGTATACTAAGAGGACAAAAACTTGAACAGTAGGACTATTTGAAGTTTGGAGTGATTTATCATAACGGTGTGTTAATGAGATTTTTGCACTTCTTTTGAAATAACATTCAGTTGGTCACTGTTATTTATAAGGCGTTGAGTATTATTGGCGGCAACACACTGTGATAAGGCAACCCTTCTAATTGCTTCCTACTGATTGATATTTGCCAGTTTGTGATCATATTTTATTGAGTCAAGTGTATTATTTTCAGAAATAATTACATATCTCGATTTGAATGATGGCTAATACATCTCGGTGGAGGGATTTTAAAAGAAGCCTAGGCCTCTGGGGCTTGGTAAAGTTACTTGGGAAACATACGTTATAAATATAGCAGTTTTATGCTCAGTGTAAAGGTTTTAAGGTTATATAGCCCGATATTTCATTGTCTTATTATCGTCACGATATGCAGCATTGCACCTATGTTATTTACAATATTTACTTCGTACTCTTTGAAATAAACCATGGCTTATAACTTTTTCATTGAGTTATTATGATTGCAGATAATTTATTTGAGAATGTATAATAACTCACTTACCTATGTTTTCGCAGTCTTCATCAGTGGCAACTCAGTGCAAGGAAGCAGAGTCACATGTTTAGTATTCTATTCCAATCAAAGGATCAACGTTCAAAGTAGTATCAATGTTGTGATAATAATAACTGTAATCAGTTCTGCCGATAACATAGTCAATTATTAATTTTGACTCTATATACGTCAGGGGCGGATTTAAGGGGGGGGCAGCCCCCCCCACACTTTTGGAAGTTAAAAAAAAAAAAAAAAAAAAAAAAAAAAGAAAGAAAGAAAAAAATAAAAAAGAATAAAATGTTCGTCCAAAACGCCTCAGGGGTTATTTTTAGGCATCTAGAACACAACAATTTCGCGAGGGGCGACCACCTAGGGTAGTGTTATCTCGATCAGCCCCACTTTCGACCTCCCTTTCGGCCACCACTTTTGGACATCTCTGGATCCGCCCCTGTACGTATGAAAGGAATGATAATAATTAATGTTCTTGAGATAATGTAGGCAGGCCTATTATTATTAATTTACCATTAATAGAGCAATGCAAATTTTAATTGATGTTTACACTTTTGTATATTCCTTAATTCTGAGAGAGAACCAAATATTTTTTTTTGTAAACTGCTGTCTTGTGAGACCGTGGGGTAGTTGTCTATTAATATTGTTTGTTTTCAAATTCTTTATGAACTCTGATAAATGTATTTATTTTATTTTCTCTATTTGGATATCTAAGAATTATTACATTATTTTTTTTACACCATTTTATTGACGGCGCCAAACATAAAATATTTATTATCTATTTTACAAAGATGCTTCTCACCAATTAAAGTTTAAAGTTAAATTAATTTTAATTTATTACTAGAAGTTTTACGGTATTATCATCATATGAACCTCATCTTCACATCATCCTCCTCAACATCATCATCGTCATTATCATTATCGTTATCATCATGGTAATAATCAACAACAACATCATCATCATCATCACTAACAACAATATCACCATCATCATTATAACCATTATATTCATCAACATCATCGTTTGTGAGCTGATCGAAAGTGATTGTGACACCAAATTTTCAAAGATCAAATTTTCTAAATTTTCTAATTGAGCTCATATTTACCAGGAATGATCTGACTGGATTCATGTTCTTTTGAACATAATAGGCCTAGTATTATTTCTATTTTGTTTATGCTGACGATTAGAATCAGGATGGTGATAATGATGATGGTGAAGATTACATCATTATTAATGACGATGAGGCTTATATACTCTAACTGCTGATGATAGTAATGGTAATGATAATGATGCTGCTGATGAGAATCTGGAAGTTCAATGCTCTGTAAGATAGACAGATTCACAAAATCTTCTGTTCATGCCCTTGTTGTAAACAGATTTTTCAAACCTAGAGATATTATTTATTGTAAACGTTTTGTGTCAATCATAAATGCATTCTCCCAAAGATAATAAATAGCAGAAGATTGAGAAGCTTTCCAATATAGTGGAACATCCGTTCAAAATGCATTGTGGGTACACGGAGAGCAATTTGACTCCGTCCACATGGCGGCACTGTATATCGATAATAAAGGCGCCGCTCGGGTTCGTTTGTTTCCTATAGTTTCTCCACATAGTCCAATGGTCAAATTTTATCCCGCTCGCGGAAGGGCGGATGTTCCATTGATTTTAATGCAATACGCAGAACAGCTCATTCTTCTGCTCTTTAAGTTCTTTCATTATCCATAATTGACGAATGGCGATTCACTTTCACTTTATTTTTTGAAAACGACTAAATATTAGCAAAACATCAAACTATTTTCTGTGTCATTATGCTTTCTTTAATAAAAAAAAAATACAAAAAAAAACATGAGAATTATAGAACAACTTTTTTGGACAATTGAAAAAAGAAACAAAGTTATTTAAAATAAAGTTATTAACATATTTCAGTCTAAATTTTAAGATAAGGTTTTTCAAATTTGGTTAAATTTACTTAAATTATCTTTAACTTTTGTATTTGTTTTATGCTTTGTTCTATGTTTCATTATTTGTTCGTTATACGTAATAATAATAATAATAATAATAATAATAATAATAATAATAATAATAATAATAATGAAATGATATATTAATAATAAAATATTCTTAAATTTGCAATTGTAATTATAATTATTACTATTTATTACTACTACTAATAATATTTATCTAATAGTAAATATTACGCTAAGTATATCAGCCCTTTTTTCTGTTCATACTTTAATATAAATTAATCTGAAGACAGTGGAGTTGTTTAACCTATAATACAATAAGAATATGCTGAACATTATTTCAGTATTTGCCTACCTTTGAACATGACTATATTTCTGATACGTAATCTTAAAAGCTTTTGATACGTAAGTATTGTTTGTTTGTTTTTATTTAATGCTCATTTATTTACAGAAACAAAGACATTAATGGGGAAAAAAAAAACAATTACAAAAGAAAAAACATCACCATTTGATTAAAAAACATACATCAAAATCGATTTATACACAATTGGAAGAAATGGCCCATCAAAAATTTACCAATAAAAAGAAAACAATAGAAAAAGACACGAAAAACTAGACAAAAATTACACATGGAAATAAGGAAACGAGAAGTTGTTTACAAGGACAAGCAAACAGTACATCAAGAAGTAACCGAATGAAAAGGAAGGCAAAGGATTGAAAACAGACATGGAGCAAGGAAATAGTAACGTAAAATAGTAGACCTAATGTAACAATATGTGCTACTTATGTTTAGTAGATGTACTTTTCGTTAAACCTATAGGCATTTTGCAATGCCTATAGGGAATGTATTAAACTGCCACGTAAATATAATAAACTAATAAAAATATAAAGTGCTAATAGTTCTTTGTATATTTAAATTATCCACTGTACGCTGCTATACAGTACGGTAATGAACTTTCAACTGAAAATTATTCGTCACCAATTGACAGAAATTTAAATATAATTCTTATTTTTCCTATAATTTTTCTTGAAATAAATTTAAAGATTTGCGTAGTAAACCGTTTTTAAATAATTTAAAAATAGATTTTTTAATTTGTCATTTAATTAAAGTTCATAACTTGTAAAATCCGTTTCAATGTATATCGCTTCTTTTTGATTTTGGAAATTTTTTTTTTTCAATTTTGATAGAACTATGCGATTATGGGGTTCTCGTCGTTCTTGTAACGCTGCTTACATTGTAACATCAGTCATTGTAAATCCACCCTCGTTTACAGAGTCCCTGTTCTTGAATGCGATCAGAAAACAGATGATCCCGCCAAGAAGAAAAGACAGTACGCCCATTCCAATACCCATGCCTATGACTGCGCCTGAAGAAATTAGTATTATGTGGTTAGTGTGAAATTATGTATAATTACGCTTACTTTAGTTGTATATAGCAAATTACAAGTAAATCAAAAGGTCTAATCATATCATGACTCTATACATTAGATAGAAGTAAACATAGTATAACTTTGATTTACCGTAAGTTTAGTAGAGACTAATTACAATTTTAAGCCCAACACTGTCTATAGAGATACAATCTCTTAGAAAGTACGAAAATGTTCATTCAAGTCAATAGCAGCGGAGAGAGAGAAGTAGTAATTTAAATTGTTTGTCTCATTCTTATTCTCACTCTTCTATTGCCAAACAAAAACATATCATAACAATTATACAGAAAAAGAAAAACTACTGATTACCCTGATTGGCAGGGACATTCTAATTAATATAATTACTATCCAATCAAAGTAAAGCTCAAGGTTTCTATAAACTCACTTTCATATAGGCCTATTAATTGTGTTACCACTGTACTTTTTAAAGCTTTCTTTCCATAGAATCGCTACACAGTCGCTACTTCAATCCTTGCCATTTGTAACTGTTCCCGACGCAATCGGCAATACCATGTAGCGATTTTATGGAAACCAACACTGCTCTCACCGGCGTCTGAGAATGCTACCCGACTCGTGCCAGACAGATTGACAAAGTTGAACCACTTTCAACTTTCTCGCTCTGTCGCAAACGAAACATAACCATTGACCAATCACCCACCGAATTTATTAAGCGTCATATATTTCTCAACAGTCATCATTTTTCTTTTATTTATTTATTTATTTATTTATTTTTTTTTGGCCGAAATCGATGATGTCGAGTTTCGGTAAGAAGTTACTGAACAACTTCCAATATTTACGTTGTAACATTCTGAGACAAATTTTCAACGTAATTGTTGCATGGACATATTAATTATTTAGGCCTATTAATTGGATGTTTGGGATTATTTTATTATGAGCCTACAGTCTAAAGCCGGGCACTCACCGCGTCGTCCGACGGTCGCACGACTGTTAGCCTCTGAATCCAACACCGCTTACTGTGAGCTCTACACGACGAACATTTTTAATATTTTTTCTTCAACCACAACAAAAGCTTTAATGTTTATTATGACGCAGTGCATTATTTAATCTCTTTAGCATTATAGCATAGACCTAATAGGTCCATGATTATAGCATTACCAATGTATTACCTTTTGAATACATCTTGCTATCTTCAACAGTGTCTTCTGGGACCGATTGTAAACTATCTGCATTTGCATATATAATATATTCCTTTAAATAAAATATTGAAAAAGTTACAGTATATTATATTGTCAATAGCATATGGGGGTTTACGCTGGTCACTTAGCGGAGTGATGATGATGATGATAATAATAATAATAATAATAATAATAATAATAATAATAATAATAATAATAATAATAATAATAATAATAATAGGGCCTAATAATAATAATAATAATAATGGTAATAATAATAATAATAATTGTCGACTTATATAGCGCCTGTTGTAGAGACTTCCATGAGCATAGAATTATTAACCCCCGATCATTGGATCAAGCACATATGGAACACATACGTATGTCCATTGGGAGAATTCCATAATGTTGCAGCTGTAGTCAGAGCATTTTTGTGTTTGAACCCACCAGGTACCACTTTTACTCCTAGGTGCATGGGAGAGACAACCGTACAACCATAGGTAAAGTGCCTTGCCTAAGGACACAAGCGGAATACACAGCAAGGGATTGAACCTCCGACCTCAACCTCAAAGTTGAGAAGCAGAACCACAATTGTCCTTACCCAAGATATAGGGTGCACATACACAAATATTCATGTCCGTCGAGCTTAAAGCCCTTTCCAAACTATATAAACTACCTAAACATGGCCATGATGACATCAGTTTTTGTCAAATAAAATTTGGTAGTCTAGACAGGGCTTAATGCTTACGTCAAATCTATTATTAATACACTTACATCTTTCGTGATTTGTCCTGCTATACCAGTAGTCATATTAATCAGTGGCATTCGGATAACCATCTCACCGGTGTCAATGTTCTTTTGGAGTTTGTCCCGGGCCTCGGCAATACTCGGTTCGATCTTCCCAACACCCCCTTGGATTGGTGCCACATCATACAAGAAGAACCTTACAAAATTTCGATCGTTTTCATCAATGCGTAACTTTAATGGAAGAAATACAACAATTTTTGCTCATTTGAATCTGTTTATATCACGGCGAAGTGTTAACTATTTATGTGTCGCGGCCAATACTAATAGGCATGTGATAGGCAAATTTATAATAATATTAATAATAATTAATAAATAAATACAGGTCTCCCTCCAATTAAAGACCACTTTTGGGACCGGGGTTTCTATGGTCTTTGGGAACTAATTACAATAATAAAGATAAAAGACATTTCTTAATTTGGGACCACAGTAAAGTGGTCTTAAATTGGAGGAGGTATTTAATTTGAGGGGTCCTTAATTAGAGGGAGACCTTAATATCAATAACAATATGCAATTATAATCAAGCTTTGATTGTACTACTGCAAAATAATAACAGATGAAGCCATAATTTCCAGCAAACAATGCTTGAAGGCCATAATTAGGCCTGATGTAATTTTTTGAAGAATATAATGATTCTTTTTTCCGAGCAGTGGACTGATGGCTTTATCAGTTAATTACCTTGTTGTCTATCGCCTATTGGCCAATATTTTATGATATTTTTTATTGTATTTACTGTATGCTCCCTGTCATTTGCGTTTACGCTGTTGGAAGTGAAATAAAATAAAATATAAAATACAATAAAATGTAAATGATGACGTCATATTTGATTTACCACACTACTTATATGCCTATTTGATCTTACACAATGGAGGACATTAATTATATTACACAAAAGGTATAATACTGTATTTACTTGGACGTTGGGTGTTCGTAGAGGAGTGACGTCAGCATATTTTGATATGGCTGCCTGGACTCGTTGATAAAATACTAGTTTATCACTGTTGATCATCTCATTATAGTGGCCTGGGAAAGATAATTACAAAATTGTACATAACTTTTACATTTTTAAAAATGTCATTTTTACCCGCGCGTACAAAACCGCTTTACATTGTCAACGAGTACGTATTACAAATAAGGCCACGCACTCAAAATAGTAATTCATAGGACGTAAAAACATGTTTACTAAACGCAAGTAGACAAACTATTGCAATATTAAGAAGTTCATAATTATGACAAATCTAGGGAGTGGTTCGTACTCTCAACCTGACTTTAGAGGAATCGAACCCTTATGTATTGTATTTCTGCCCATATGTAAGGCATTATATTGAACTTCTTATTCTCCACCCAGGATTGTAAATCGGTACACTGGCTGAGACGACTCAGGTACCTGGTAAGATGCTTAGTGCAGTGAAAGTCTGTGTAAATTGCGACATGTCTCTATACCCTGAACTATTGAGAATATATGTCACTTATGCCTATCAACAACCAGGGTACCAATCCTAAATTAATGCTGTTTTTGTAGGAAATATCAAGTCAATATTGGAAAGGATTAAAATTAATCAAAATTATCACGTGGGAAAGATTTAGTGAATCACAGTTATTCGAATCTGTTATATTTTTTTTCTGTTTGGATTAATGTTAGGATTAGGCTTGCTAGAAGGTATAAAAATATACCTCGTTGGGATTAATAAAGGCAACAAACCGAATATGTATCTAGCATGAGTACTACATTTAGTAATGTTTAATTCTGTATATTATTACTACTATTACTGACTTGATATCTCAAATTGTAGAAATTCGTAGTTATCAGTTTTCATACAACTCCAAGAGGTGAATTCTGTGACTGAAGGTTCACGATAATTAAAATCAAACAGTTGCTCCTCAAAAATGATCTTGCTGATATCCTACAATTTGGATTCCAAATAAGAAGAGTTATAGACGAAATAAGAAATTTGAAACTACTAATAAATAAACACCGTGAGATAAAAAATATATATTTGAAGCTTACAGTCAAACAGTGAAAAGTATAAGTTTAAAAGCCTTGCATTGACCAAATTACATAATTTAAACATTTAAAAAAAAGTGTATTCATTATAATATATTCATTGCCAATTGTATTTAGAAAAGTACAATAATATAATATGACATGATACGATTTTGTGACGATTTTTTAATGATATATACTTGTATAATATTACGTAATTTTATAATTTCATGTACCTTTGCGTCTCTAACAATGAGTTGAACTGGTACTTGAGTTTCCCAGGACAAGTCTGTAACCTCAATCCAATTACTCTGTTAATTAGAAAAGAAATTTCTCCGATTTTGTTTATTTTTAATTACTATAATAATATGTTAACAATAAAAGTAAAATGCTATCGTAATCGCTTGCTATAATAATACTGCTTTGCTAAAATTATACTGCGCCCGTGAGTAGGGGAGAAGTGCTCACAGTGATTTAAGCAACGGATTTAAAAAATAAATTGTAGACTTTAACGTGCAGTTACCAGATAACGATTAAAATTGTATATCTTACCATTGCAAAGTACCACTCCCATACGGTAGGGAAAGGGTCGATGGTAGGCCAATCATATCGAATTGTAATCCATCTTTCGCATGTCATCTCTCTGCAGATTGACTGCGTGTGAATGAAACAATTATTAGTATTATTTGAATAGGCTAATCATTCGTAAAATTAGTAGCATATCGAAAGTATTGAGTTAATGTTTTCTCTCTTTTGCTTTATGCTGTGGTCGATTTATATGTATCATGACATTATATTGACAAGGATGATGATGATCATCATTCTCATCATCATCATGGTGATCATCATCATCATCATCATCATCATCATCATCAACAAAAACATCATCATCCTCGTCGCCGTCATTATTCCCATCATATCATATTATCGTCCTTACAACCATCGTCATCATGCTCATCATCATCCTCATATTACTCATCTTCGTCGTCGTCATCATCATCATCATCATCAGGCCAAAAAAAATATGTTGTGTTGCCCTTCGCGATCGACCGAAATTTTTCAAAAAATCGGGTCGGCATTTTTTTATTAATTTTTTTAAAAAATAATTTTGTTCAAAGGTCTTCCTTTCATTTATGTACAAATTCGAGCAATACCACTTCCGAAATTACAATTTAGAACATTCATTACCTTATGGTATATTGGACAATTAAAATAAAAACAGGCTTATGTCTATCCATCGCTTTAAAACTAGTACATAGCTAGACATTTTAGGATCCGTTACGGTTTTAGGTCAACCATGAACAAAATTTTTTTGTTCTCGAAGTTTTATTTTTGATAAATTTATTTAAATATAGACTTGGTTAGTACGGTATTTATTCCGTCATTACTTTGAATATTTTTTGTTTGGCAAGCTTGGCATTGTTCTATTGTGGTACCTAGGCCTATGAGGCCTTAGGCCCAGGATCTTCATAACAGGAACTGCAGTTTGTGGCCTATCCTATTTCAGGTACTAAAAAAAATACGACCGACCGACACACGATATTTTTCTATTTAAGGGCAATACAACAATTTTGTTGGCCTCATCAGCAGCAGCAGCAGCCTCCTCTGATCATCACCATCATCATCATCCTCTGATCATCATCAAAATCACCATTATTAACAACATCATCATTTGCTAGCTTATGTCATTGTTTAATATTTGCACCACGTGATCAAAGGATTCCGCTCCGTCTATCTCTAGCAAACGCCTCCACACTTCAATTGTGCAGCTAACATCATATAAGCACAAATTGCAGTAGTCCCTATTTATAGTTTACAACTACGTGGTCTTTGCTCTGCTTCTGGGACGTCTTATTCAAGACGGTATTAATTAACAATTATTGAACAATATGTTTAACTTACGAATCAAAACATATAATTAAAATATATTCTAATAAGTCCAACATTTTTAATTAATATTTATAATGCTCTCTTACTGCTCCTTTGTAGATCATGTCCCCGTCCAGTTTTAATATTTCATACATGCTTCCCATTCTCACGAATCCATCGCCAATTGGTATTGCATCTCCAGAAAGCGACGAAATCGGAAAGTAGGAACAGTTTCCAAGGATATTATTCATCGAATATGTAACACCTATTAATTGAAAACAAGTAATTGGATACTATTGACTAATGATTACTGCACATTATATATATATATATATATATATATATATATATATTTATATATATATA
>NW_022757135.1:82679-118420 GCF_011630105.1 Anneissia japonica
GATGTGTATAAGAGACAGACCTATGACTATCGCCGATTAAATGTTAAGAGAGAGAGAGAGACCTACTATACATAATTTAAAGATATTTTTTTAATATCTAAGTTTATAACGGAAGATTATAATGGTCACTAACGTCCAGCCTCTGTCGATTAAAATCTGTCTCGTCTTTGTAACGAATCTCAGTGCGTACTGACGAATATTCTGGTAGCTCAGGCAACGGTTTCCTTTGAGTGTCGTTGACGCATAAGACACCAGATGGTATCTAAATAATTATAATATCAAGCATGGTTTATTTCAGATTGTTCCAAATCGCTTTATTTGTGTTTGTAGCATTATAAACCTGATGTAATAATATAATATTAATATAATATGACTTAACCTTACGTAATATAGCATAGCATAAAATTAACATAACATATCGTTAACATAAAATAACATAACATAAAAAGTGCAGCAAAATAGGCATAACATACACAAAAGTAACATAACATAACATATCACAGCATATTATAGCGTACCATAGCATAGCATAGCACAACATAGCATAACATAACTTAATGTATTGTAGCTTAACGCGACATTGCATGGCGTACAGTACATGAAGCGTACGATACAGTGCAGAACATTCTGTTTATGCTCATAATAGCCTACTTGTGATTTCCCCATTGGCTGATTTTTCACAATGTTACAACATTCATTATATAGAATAATAGAAATATTGTAAAAATAATTATATTGGTTATCCGAAGATAGTTTGTAATCACGCTATGTATTACTCAGCCCCCACTGGGAAAACATTAATGGATGTCCCGACTCAGCTTTCGACTCCTCTCACTCAAAGAACGGAAATTTTCAGTAAAATCATATAATAATAATAATAATAATAATGCGCTCTATAGGGCGACGCTGTCATAATGATGCTTACCACATTGCTAAATAAAGTAATTGCAGCTGGATTTTAGTGTTTTTTATAGCCTATACTCACCAATAATTTTGGTAAACTATCTATGACTTCGGGTTTGAATCCAGAGTACTCGTAAATATGTTTAAACGTGTGTGCTGGGGCGTCGAGATCATTAAAACGCAAGCCTTTACCTTCGACAACAGTTCTCACGGGTATAGGTGATGCCAAAGATGCCGATTTGTATCCCTCTGTTGTGAAGTACCTTAGGTGTAAAACATAGTTATGTAGGCAATGACATACAGGATGCTACGAAGCGTTTAGTTAATCTATCACGCTTCATAACTTTTGTTAGATTGATTACTTTCCTGATTTAAATATCACACAATCCGTAATTTGTTGCTGACTATTTATAGGGGGATGATTATTGTTTAGTGTGCAGATATCAATGTAAATACATATCATCTACATTTTCTAGTAAAAATAAACTTATAACATGAGTGCGAAGTAGAAAATAAATCATCAATTACCAATCGAAGGAAAATGTAGACTGTGTCTGAGGAATAAATACGCAAGAACGCCACCAATCGACAGGAATACCACGCACTAATGTTGTTCCTTTGTATGTCGCTCCGTACAGTTTTGTTAACTCCATACCAATACGTAAACTAATCACTGGAAGCTCTCCGGTAAATGATGACTCGAGATTTGCTTGCAGGAATGATTCAAGTTCGTAGTGATATGCTGTACAATTCCCGTTTGCTGATAGAATAAGATGAAAGGAAAATCCAAGTGTATATTCTCTTGTAATGTAAATAACCATGTTTGTCATGTCATAATGATAATAACCAATTATTGTAAAGTTATTTCGGACACTGATTAGAAAATAATTATTCATAGCAGACATTAATGCTTTGACAGAGTCTGACGGAACTTTTTCAATACAATAATGGCTTTTTCCATGCCTAGGCTAAACTAGTCCAGACATATTTCATCACTTAATACACTTCAAAACACTTTTAAATATTTAAAGGTTAAAGGTTAAAAAAGATTTCACTAGTGACTTATAACATATATTTATATCGGTCAAGTCGGTAAGACCAGGGAACAGTGTTCCCTGGTTAGACGGTTATTATTGCAGTGTCTGGCGATAGAAGAAAGTATCCGCTCTGGGATAAAAATTAAGTTGAAGGCAAAATTAAAAATAATTGACTTATAACGTACCTATCATAAAATATATCACTTTATAATATCATCGTATATTATCATTATTATTATCATAGCATTTTAATAAATCGTTTCGCTTTATGTTATACTAAATAATTGTGTCGTGTCGTGTCGTATCGCATCGCATCAAATCATATCTGATCATATATAATATCAATCATATAATATTATATACTGTCATATTATCATCATATCATATCAGGTCAGATCATATCATATCATATCAAAAATATATACTTACGATAAATAGTATATACGTTGAATTCTTTGAGGTCACTTATAATCTGAAGCACTCCAGATGGCGTGGAGGTGAAGATACTTGTACGAAGGGATAACGAATCAAAGTATTGAATAGCCTCCGTTGTGTATGCTGGTTCATTCAGTATCTTTGCCTCCATATAAACCTGGAAAGACTCGTAAAACACTGGCACGGGTTTCTCGATACGACTTTCCTGTGGGTCACATACTGTCGTGTCTCCTGTTAACAGAACACACAGGCTATTATTAAGTATTCAAAATCAACATCACCTATCAATCCGCTCAACCAATCAATCATTCGATCGATCACCCATTCATTCAATCAATCAATCAATCAATCAATCAACCAACCTATTAATCATTCATTCATTTAATTAATCGATTAGCCAATCAATCGACCATTAAACAATTCAATAAATCAATACATCAATCAATCAGTCAATAAATCATTCGATCAATCAATTGAATAATCAATCATTCAATTAATCAATCAGTCATCCATTCAGTTAATCAATCAATCAATCAATCAACCAACCAATCAATCAATAAAACCATCATTCATGCGTTCATTCATTCATTCGTTCAATCAATCGATGAATAAATAAATAAACAAATCAATCAATCAATCAATCAATCAATCAAATAATCAATCAAATAATCATTCAACCAACTAACCAACCAACAATTTAAACCAATTTCTCAATCAATCACTCACTCAATTTATCAATAAATTAGTTAATAATTACGTCATTCAATCACTAAATATTTTGAAATTTAATGAATATAATTTTTTTTTTGGAACAGTCTCATACACCATCATGGTAATTCATCCTTGAAACAGAAAACGGTTTAAAAACTAGTACCAGTAATACTACACATGAATGCATAATTGTTGAGATTTAGGAGGTATAAACTTTTGACGTATTGTTTTTGTTCCTTTCTTTGTTTAAATTGCTGTGAATTTATGTTCGGTTATATTCTAATGCCATGGCGTATTGATACAAAATAAGAAATAAAATGTACTTTATTTAATAATGTTGCTACGTTAAGCTGACTTGACTAATGCATTATTGGAACATGCAATTCAGCCTTGGATTGAATTTAGTATAGGCGATTCAGCTAATATTCCTAAAATCACGTTGATTCATGCGACCCTCAAGAAGGCGCGCAACACGCATTGGCGCTAAAAAGTACCGTAACAGCATTCATCAACCGAACGTTGAACGAAAGTCTTACAAAAGTAGCTTAATGGATATTCGAGATCAAATTACTCTGAAAGTAAAAACTAATCTTCACAGTTCTTAGATAAATCATGGATAAATCTAATCGCACAAAACAATTCAAGTCTTCATTGTTTCCAAATTATATTTAAAAACGTCATCTAAAACGCCGAATACTTTTATTAATATCGAGTGGTTCTGATAATACAGCCAATGTATCTCTGCTTCCTGTTTTACTGCGTCATTTAAATTTTAAGGTCAAATAAATAAGCGTCCGCATTTGAATGTAGGCCTAACTAAAATGACCACGCAAACACAACTGTAACTTTAAAACATTCAGAAGAAAACGGCTGAAGAACAATATCGCATTACACATTTACCTGTCTTTAAAAGTAAAATTAAAAAAGAATATTTATCATTGTACTGTCAGTAAATAATTATGGTAGCTTTCATCTTTTTTTTTTTATTCATGGGGTCATGTTTTACTTCTTGTCATAATCCCAATGATGCTTTTTTTTAAAATTGTTATTACCGATACTTGCCTTTTCCTTTTACATTATATTATATATTGTACTGTAAATAAGAAGTTTCATAACCAGAAAACAAATGAAATAATTTCTATGGAAATAATAGATCTCTCTTGAGTGACAACTTAAGAACTGACCAATAAGAACGGGGATAGGAATACGCACATGCCCTGCAACTTACGATGTCATGTAGCGGTATATCAGCAACGATATCTGAAGGTATATATTAGCAGAACGGTACATTCAAAGAACCTTTGCCTAGTTCACACTAAACCCAGGTGTGAGTAATTTCGCGTGAATATTTCTGAATGTGGAGATGTTGACGAACAAGCTCTTCGCTTCACTCTCACTTCGGAAAATATATAAAATGTGAAATCATTATTTACATTTTGACCAAACATCGGGTTGTTTATTCATTTTCCATTGCCTTAGATCAGTGGTGGGCGCCAGAATTTTTCGAACTGGGGGTTCTGGTGTCCCTGACCGTGAAGGCCGATTTACCCGACCATACTTTTTGTATTTTGCGCTCTATAAATTAATAACCATTAACCATTAAGTGGGCCCCAACCCCTCTAACATTGGCGTCAATACTGACTTCGATTATAATATCATCGATACATGACGTTATTACAAGTCTTAGGAATGAAAAAAAGATTGTAGAAAAAACCAAAAATTTAATTCTATCAGTGCTGCCGTGTTAACATTTATTTTTTTAAATTTAAAAATAGAATTCAACGATAGGTGTTATTATCAAAAATAACCTACCTTGAAATGGATAGTCAGGTGGGAAAATGACATCACTCCGCAGACTATACGGTATCGCTACAAATTCGTATTGCTGAAAATTCATTATAAGGATGTAAATTGTTTCATCAAATCACTATACAGTATATGCACGATTGCAATAAAGTTGAATTTGAATTTGAATGTTTTCTTATAACATAAGATTAAGTTTCATAAAAATCAACATTAAGTTATTATATACTCTATATAATAGAGACTAACTCTACATCCTAACTGGCCTCACCGTACTCACCGTACTTATTTGTAAAATACAATTTACATTATGGTGATTGAATAAGATGAACCGGAAATTATTCTCACTGCTCACAAATGTATCTATTTTTTTTCTCTTAACTATTTATATGGTTTTCTCGACCAACGTATCCCTACACGTACAACACGTTTCTCTTCATCTGTACATTTCATTATACCACGTTACAATAAGAGTATTGGAGGTTTTTTATTTCCTTGTCATGCTTCTAAACTTTGGAATAATCTTCCAACTGACCTTAGAGATATCTTCGATCCAAATCTTTTTAAACGTGCACTCAAGACTTACTTTTTTGAGTCTCTTTTTGCTGCTTTTTCCTTTTGTGTTTTTATTGTTGTAATCTGTTTATTTGTCTTTGTTGTTTGTTGTGACTGTACTATTGTAATGCAATGGGTTCCTGAATAATGACTGCTTTTATTTCTACCATTGTCTTCCTGAATTATTGAGGCTTGGCTTGCGCTTCATAACCGCAAGGGAAAAGGCGCAATATAAATACCCAGTAGGCCTACCAGTACCAGTACCAGTGTACTGTATTATAACATACTTACTTTGTCATTCACGTTCATGTAGATTATAAGCTCTTCTCGATTGATAGACTTTTCGAGGGTGTCGAAGGCTTCCGAGAGACTTATTTCGTCGGTCGGGTTGTAAATATCGCCGTCTATTGGCGCCTTATCTAACAACGTAAACGTTACGTAAATCTTCACATCATCGTAATCATACTGAAAAAGTAACAAAAATGGAGCTTATTATCAATTAATGAATCACAATTATTAAAACTATTTCATATATATATATATCTGTCTCTTATACAATATATGTATATATATATATATATTAGATTAACATTATAAGACGTTATAATTGTATACTGTAAGCCCTTTATTTTCGTATCAAGTATATATTCATGTTTAAAATCAGTTATCCGATGCACGTAGCTACGTGTAGAATTTGTAATTTCGGTGCTTTCATTAGCAGGCATTGTGTATTGCAATTAATATTCATGTCAAATCAATTTTGGTCGCCAGCATGAGGCTCCATATTCATAATTTTATGGATAAAATAATTCGCTACGGAGTATTTTTAGATATATCTTTTGTTTAATAGAGGTATTTAGTAACAATGCAATGTAATTCCGTCCATACATCACAGTAGTTTTATAGTGTATTGTTGAATATGGTATAAAATATATTTAAAAAAAGGTAAAATTTATATATATTCATATGGTAATTTGGCTGAATTGTGTATCAATAATTTGTAAAATGTTTACTACTAATTATTGATTTATATTTTTGATATTTAGAATTTATACTTTTTCAATTGCATATAATAATACTTCAATTTTTATTGCAAATGTTTAGTACTTTGGTAATTATTCCAATTGTAATGTATATAGCAATCAGTCTTAATGTCTCTTTATTTCCTAAATGTTTTTATAATGTAATGCAATCAAAATTCAGCTATTGCTGTCGATAAGTTATATACCTGAAATAAACAAATAAATAGATAACAGTAATAATAAATACATAATTTATAATAAAAATAAAAATAGACAACATATAATAACATACCGTAACTTTTGCTACCCTGACGAAGCTAACTCTAGCATTTTCAGCAATAGAAAACTGACATGACTTCAAGAACAATGTTGGAGAATGTATAACATATCCGATGCTATCACCTTCAAAATAAAATACAGTTTCTGTTTTCATCACGACATATTACAAACTTGAAGCATGTCTGTAGATCATTAAATATTGTTTCTTTATTCGATCTGTCACTTATTTTTTTAATTATATTGTTATTTGTATGAGTGATCGTGATTTCTTATTGTACGAATTGTTATCTAATGAATTTTATAAATCTATAATTGTTTATTGAGCATTTGTAATTTATTCGATTTTGTTTTTAAATACAATTATTACAGTATATTATCTTTTTAAAAGTCAGTTATTCAATCTATCACTTATATTTTTAATTATATTGTTATTTGTATGAGTGATCGTGATTTCTTATTGTACTTATTGTTATCTTATGAATTTTATAATTCTATAGTTGTTTATTAAGCATTTGTAATTTATTTGATTTTGTTTTTAGATACAATTATTACAGTATATTATCTTATTGAAAGTCAGTTAATATGCAATTCAAAATATTATATTAATTTTGATATCTTTTTGTGACAATGACTTGTTTTTATTGAGTGTAGTTTGTTGTTATTGAATACCTGCATTCATCACCTTATGAATTCCCTGGTATTTATAAGGGCCTACCCTGACTCCTTCAAGTCATGAATGCTTGCATGAATATTCATAGCACCTAACGTGAATAGGCCTATTAATGATATAGAATCTACCTTGTTATAAATACACTTCATGATACTATTTTTATTCTGTTGTGAATGATACCCGACTATAGTTATATGTATACGCTCATGAATATTCATGATAACATGGCTCTATCGCGTTGAATAGTTCATCAATATCTATGATACCTGAAATCTGGAACTGCAGAATCTTCTTTTGGTTTTCAGCAAAACATGTTGATGCATCGAACACAGTGAAATCATTAATACTTGCTCTGAACTCATAGATACTCAACGCAAATATAAACGGCTCAAGTATGCCAACTTCCTAAAAATAGATACAGGCCCACACATTGACTAAAAATAATATTTGCAGTAATTAATTCCAAAAAAACTGAAGCCCAATGCTGGGTTAAAAAGCTGAACGATCACTACAGTGACGCAGTTAAGGTAAAACTTAACATTCTAAATTAAACAATAATTAAAGTCACAATTGATTAAAGGCGGAATAATACAGTACATTAAAATATTGCTAATCATTGTTTTCATATTTTCTAAATTTCCTGACAAGTCTTATATTGATACCTTATGACCAAAGTCCCTGCTTATTTGTTACGATTAGTATTATTAAATGATTTGTTCATTCATTTTTCATAAGTTTCGATTTGTTGTCATAATCGAATGTTTAATATCAATAAAGAACGTTACCTGAATGACAGGTTATGCCATCAATGAAGATAAATAAGCAATTTTGTATTTGCTAGATGAAAATACATGATTTTCTTTTTTTTTTGTCCATGGTTTCTACATAATTTGTTTATTTGACAGGCACGTGACTCCACGTGTGACTTTTCGCTGTTTTTTGTTTGCAATTAAAATGGAATTTACAAAACGTTGCTTATAAAATCATTTAGCTTTTGATAACAATTATAAAACAAAGAAATATGAGTGTGTATTGGTGACATTCTGGTAATAACAAATATTTCTGTAAATTTATATATCATATTTTATTCAACATAATAAATGTCGACTGCTAAACTGTGTATGTTTATGTGTTCAATTGTCTGTTAGTCGTCAATATGTTCAAATTCATTCATTATATTTCATGGTTTTGACTTATATCGATTTGCTAGGATATATATAATATGATAAGTATACGCTACTTATTATTAGTTGAGCTAGAAAAGTCAACTTCTGTATAATGCAAAGTCCTCAATATCATCATTATCATCATCATCATCATCATTATCATCATCACCAAAATGTGGTACCAACTCATTAAAAATATTGTAAATGCAGTAAGAATATCATTGTCAATATTTTTATCACTATAAATACCATTATCATTAAATACAAAATTTCATTGTAATTGTCACCGACATCTTCATTATTCAATTCAATTCAATTTATTCAAAAATAACCTCCAAACAAGGAGAAGCATACATAAATATTGGAAACAAAACATTGACTTAAATTATAAAATTATTATTATAAAATTATTATTATTATTATTATCATCATCATCTTCATCATCATCATAATCATCTGTATTCATTATTATTATCATTCTCATCACCATCAACATCATCATCCTTATTATTAATATTATTATAATTTTCACTATAGGCCTACTATTAATATCATTATTAAATTTAAATGCAAGTGGCTGCTTACCGGTTTGCTCCTGATATCTATTCGAATGGGAACGGAATCTGAAGATACCATGTTTTCTGTCCAATTTTCCTTCAAATATACACGAAATTTTAGTGTGATACGAATGATGATAATATAACGACAATGTTGATATTTTAAAAAAATATTATTAATATAATGTAGTAATATTGCGAATGGTAATAAGATAATGATGATAATAATAAATACTATTGATAATGTTGATAATAATAATATTCAAAGAAATGGTTAGTCATAAAATATTAGTATTAATTTTTTTCATATTCTTTAAATTATAAATGTATATTTATTTATGAGCACATAAACAGAACGTGAAACCTTATTTTGGTTGACATGGCAAAAACGAGAATCCTTCTTCTACTCAAACTGTTTGACACATAGATTATATGATGGGTCTTGCTTTTTATACCCCCTAGTAAAATATAATGACCACTCATCGAACCTCTATATATAACTTAAAAGCGTCCATTTCTGTGATGGATAGCCCACGCTAGTTAACGCGTAATTGCTTAAATAATTACACGTGAACGCATCACCTGTCCGTCTATGTCGTAGTGTCGTCATATATTTTATCTGGTACAATGCACCGATACATCTTCCAAAGACATGCGGGTTATTACAAGATAATATTTTCAAAAAAATTTAATCGTTTCTCAATGTTGTGTGTTGAAAATTAGTTTATTCTCATTAATCAGCATCAAACCACGTTTCATATGATATCCAAAAACCTGTCCTTCTCGCACGAACACCTCTCGTGCAATTTTGAACGCATTTCTGTAAACTTGGAATTTTATTGAGCCTGGGTTCATTGTGGTATTCATTTTTTATAATATTTCTCCCCTGGGGAATTTTTTTTATCGATATTTTGGCTACAATCAAATGGTTGGTATTTCAACTGTAACCTTTATATCGATTTTCATTATTGAATTATGTCCGTATGGTAAAGTGTTAAAATATGAATTCCCGGTAGTTTAATAAAAATGAAGATAATGGTAATGATGATGATAACACATTTATGATTTTTATAGCTGTTGTAATAATATCATTAGTACAATAATACAATACGGTAATAATAACACTGATAATAATACAACAATAATAATAGTAAACAAGAGAAAAAAAAGGAAATAAATAAATATAAATAAAAACAACAATTTGACAATAAGGATTATCATTATAATGATAATGATAATACATTTATATTATTAACATAAGATTTTTTTTATAGCTGTTCGTAATAATATCATTAATACAATAATAATAACACTGATAATAATAAGTCAATAATAATAATAATAAATAAATGAATATATATAAATAACAACAATAATTTTATACGTTATGCCTACTGCTATTCGAATTACACAGTAGGCCTACCTCTATATGGCTAAAGGCCTGTTTACACTATGACGATAACGATCAACGATGAAAAGCTAATAAGCAATAGGCCTATTTCATATAGAAAATAAAAGAAATAAGAGGAGTTTTCACACTAGCACGAATCGATAACGATTTATCGTGTATACGATATAAACATATTTTCAAAAATCAAAGCAAATGACGTGATTATCAAAATTATAAAATCGTAGTAGTAAAAACGAAACTTATTTCTTATAATTTCTATATGAACAATTGCTTTTTAGATCGTTTCTAGTGTAAACAGGCCTTAAGCCCATGAGGATCAAATGAACTTAAATTGTTTAATGTTACAAACACAATAACCAAGACGTGCACAGTTATTATTATTATTATTATTATTATTATTATCATTATTTATCATTGGTAACTTACAGCCGTGAAGAACCATTCCCACGTGCTTGTGTATGTCTGCTCCTTTAGTGTTTCTGATCCTTCGCCTATCCATGTGTCTGTCAATATATTTCGAATATATTTCTAAAGATAACATATTACACTCATGTTATATTGGAATATCTTAGTTATCTAATAATTATTACCCTAACTATCAATATTTCTATGTCTTCCAGTTAGTTTTTAAATAAAATTGATCAAGTTAATTATCACCACAGCGCCTTACATCTTTGGAGGAGCGATCATTAAAAAATTAATGGCCCGGTACAACATTTATTGCATGTATTATGGTTAACTAAGAGAAGTAAGTTGTTTAATATAGTGTCTAAATAATACGAAATATCAGTGCACGTTGGGTGTACTCCCAATTAAGTTCCACAAGAGATTCGATTATATTAGTTACTGTATATAAAATCACGAAGGTTTGCCTTTCACGACGTGCACTGATAAATTAAGTAACTGAAACCCTTTTCAAAAGAATAGATATAAATGGTGTTTATAAGTTCAATCATAATAGCAAGTAACAAGTCTATAAATAGCATATATTATGGGGTCGTCTGCTTATATGTACTACCATACCTAGGACTAACCTTTACACGCGTGAGATTTAAAAAGTCGAACAAATTAATGTAAGACTATCGGTACGCATTGATATCGTGTTGGGCTGAAATTCAATGCAACAAGAGAGCTATTCTGATTAGATTAATATATTGTTTATTGTTGTTTCTATTTCCGTAATTTTGTGACGACCTTTTGTTGAAAAAACACACCACTTACACAAGGCTTATAGCATCCAGTAAATTTTAGACCGCATAAATGATAAAAATAAACGATTCTTTCAAATAGGTGCCATTTTCGAATAAGTGCAGCGCCAAATATCTGATTTTTTTTTGTGTGCTAAGCACCACGGTCGAATAGGCACAACGGCACTTACAGTAATCAGAAATATAATCTATTTTGAATAACCGTTATTATTGTAGAGCAGTGTTCGCCTTCAGTACTCCAAATAGCAAATTAGAATACACCACTGAACACTGAAACGATCATAGCCCATGGGATCTAAACTAGGCTATACAAACGTTTTCTGCTATCACGGCTCATGCGCAGTAATGCTATTTCACTCATGTTATATCGAATAGATACGAATTCGATCGAATTATGTGCTATAATAATTGATTCGATTATTTTGCAAATTTCCACATAGTTTAAAGTAAATCAAGGATTACTAAAATCCAAACGCGACCGAAATTTTAATTACGTCATTAACATCATAATCTTGTTTTGATTTGTAAGTTGTACCACCATATCAAATAAAAAGTCGCATATTGTACTGCAATTAATGTTAGGCCTACTTTAAACATCTATATAAAGCGCTCTTACACGATGGTCTCACAGCACGATTATGGTCTCTCCACGATATACTTACCTCCCCTTCATATTCATAATTCATGTCTGTAAGCCCAAAGAATAGCTCCTGTGCCGTACGCATCCTAACGTGCGCGGGGTCTGTAGGTACAGCCTCGTAGCTTGTGTTAGAAATTGGAAGTACCACGCATGTTCCAATGCGTTTGTTTATTATGTAAGCGACACCTATAGACATAAAACAATTTTGTGAATATTACTTTACAATAAAGTTAATGTTAAAGTCGTTAACCATTTTATCATAATTCATTTAATGATATTACTTTTTTTTTCTCTTTTGTGGGATCGTCCCACTTTTATTTCATCATAATGTCTTAAACTACGTAGATATATTACACATAACATATAGTCTACATTTTAACAGTTATTATACATAAGTAAATAATAGTATGAAATATATATCTGTTATGTAATTACTTAGTACACGTCTCTTTACTGTTCTTCATAATAAGTGTTGAGACATCGACTATTGTATTCTTTATTTTTTTAATCATTTTCTTCTATTGCTTGTCTTCCGTAGAAGTCAACTATCACACATTTATTTATACATATATTTATTTAAACTTATCTAGATCGACCATGGATCATTTATTTTTTGCTTTTTCCTTATTAATTAAAAATTCACATGTAAATAATCAGTTTAGTTCAGATAAAAACATCACCCAAGGACATTTTGTCCTCAAACATAATCTATTCATTATTTTAACTTTATAACTACAAAACGTCAAAATTGAAATCATTTCGTTCAATCTTTCGCTATAGCTTCCAATAACGATTTTGTTCCATTGTAATTTATCATATATTTTAAAACATCATAGTGTGTAATTTCATGCTCCTATATCTTTGCATTTAAATAGCATGTGCTCTTCATTTTCATTAATGATATTAATATTAGTAAAATAATAATAATGTAATGACGTCACATAAATCATGATGGTTGCAAGACTGTATATAATAATATTGGTAATATAATAATGAGTATATAAATATTTTATATAGTCTTGTAACGATGATGGTTTATGTGAAGTTATATAAATCACGTGACTGTGAATAATGACTTCGATAATCAAGTTATATAATCAGCGGTATGTTTTATAATTCGACGTTTCTTTTATTGCTCGTTTTATTTTCTAATTTAATTTTACATATCGCCAATTAACCATATTGAATACGCTAATTTGTAGTTGGAACTGCGCATGCCCGTATCCAAGGTCAGTCGAAATAACCCTATGTTGTGCGTATGGTGTTTATGTCAACTGACCTTGATACGAACATGTGCATGTGTAATTCTATATTGGTTTATTATAATATATATTTTTAATTGCTGCCATTTATATTTGTCAACATTGGAGATCAGCATGACATTGAGTTTTCGCTATTTGTAAACGCCGTCGGGTTATTAATGATCAGCACACTTTTGTTTTTGATTGTGTATACCATAATAACCTTGTTCGTGTTGTTTATACATACTGATGACGAAATAAATAAAATGAAATAATTTTTCAACCTAGAGACATTGTTGCTGACGATGATATCAGTGACGATAGGATGACGTCAGCACCAATGGTGACACAATTGACAAATGAAAAGATGATTAATTTCCATGACCAGTTAAATATTATTTTTTTGCTTTTCTATATACTTTCTGTCGAGTTCACACAGCATTGCCAATAATTAGTCTTTCTGTGGGAGATTTACAATCCACGAATAATGTGCGTATGCAATGAATTAGTCTTTCTGTGGGAGATGTACAATAACACGGATGTATAATGTTTGTGCTGAATGTATGTAACACTATCTGAGCCATGATTCATAATTGCATTTTCAGAGAAAATTAACAGAACAAACTCAAACATGTTCCGAATTTATAAAAAAAAAAAAAAACCAAAAAAACATTCCTGGAATTCTTCTTAACAAAAGGCAAGATAGTCCTCGACCTAATTTATTGGTTAATACTTGGTTCGTTCACTTGTAGGACGTGACATTCTGCAAGCTTTTCGGTATTATTCACTATAGAGTTACAACGTATTTATTATGAGTATGTATAACCTACTATAATACAATTGTCCCTTTTTTAGGAAACAATGCCAGTTTCCTGTCTTTATTTTTCAGTAGTAGTGCCTTCAAAATTTACAATAATTGATTAGTAATTGAACTTTCTCTTTCATTATTAAAATCAGCGTGTATATTCAGTAAAAATCACTGTAACTACTGTTAACTAATACAGAATATTGTGACAGAAAACATCGATGAGACTTATACGCTGATACTAAACCCTTGTCTTCTGGCATCACAGGTCTTCAAGCACATTTTTTTTCGGGAACGCCTACAGTATCTTAGATTATTATTTTTCAACAGTGCCCCCACCCACAACTGCTTAATAATGTAAATTTCTATTGCATTATTGAAGATATTCAATGAAACACACTATGAACTAACATAGAATATTGTGACATAAAACTCAGACGCGAAATCCTTGATCCTCTTAACTAAATTTTCACCGAAAATAAAATGCTCCAGTTTTTCCCTCAAGTGCCCATATATCATCGTGCCATGATCAACTATTTGATGTGGGTGATCGTCATATCTTACGTTCCCTGTGAACATATATACAATTTATAGTAATATTGCAATAATCTATATGCCATAAAGAAATGAAGCCATTAAGATGGTAAATGACCGTATCTGAACACAAAATATGTTAGCTTGAAGCGCCGACGAAGCCTAGGGCCTATTCAAGTGTACAGTAGGTAAGCATACTAAACGGTTACGTATTTGCAATCAGACGAAAAAGTTAATACATCCAAGAGACATTGACGGTATTGTGATATTAATAGATATAATAATAATAATAATAATAATAATAATAATAATAATAATAATAATAATAATAATAATAATAAATTATTATTATTATTGTTATTGTAGTTTTTAATTATTTTGGTAGTAGTAAATAATAATTAGCAAATATAATAAACATATAATAATAATAATAAGAAATAATAATAATTATTATTATTATTGTTATTATAGTTTTTAATTATTTTGGTAGTAGTAAATAATAATTAGCAAATATAATAAGCAGTATATAATTATAGTAGTAAAAATAATAATACACGAAACCACTATATATGAAAAAAAAAACATTCAGTTTTTACAACTAAATCGAGATAGCTCAACAGAGTATGAACTCGTGTATGGACTTGATAAGAAGAGGTAAAAATAATAATAAAATATTAGTGATAATTTCTAATCTGAATTCATCATTATATATGATAATTAAATTTAAGATGATTTGAAAAAAGTTATTTTTGAATCTGCGAAATAAAAGTTTATATTATTATCATTATCATCATAATAATCATCATCATCATGATCATCATGATCATGATCATCATCATCATCATTATTATTATTATTATTATTATTATTATTATTATTATTATTATTATTATTATTATTATTATTATTATTATTATTATTATTATTATTATTATTAAAAATGTCTTTCTGGATTAGCAAATTGGATAGAATACCGTAATCTTCAGAGGTCTCGTGTTATAATATTACCAAGTCAACTTCACATTCAGACTCAAGGAACTATTTGATGTGGGTAATATTTGTGGAGGCATTTGATTGCTTGCCTTCTGGAGATTCATCTTCGACTTCTCTTCAATGAAGAATTTATTATCAAAATCGCCCCAGAACAGGGAATACCGTGTTTTAAAAGGTTGTAGTAAAATTTAAAACCACTATAAATAGAAATGTCATAAACCAATACATTTCTCATAACTTCGTGAGACTGTTTAAAGTTACGCTTGGAGGGCATAATGCGGACACCGGAGCCTTCTAAGTAGCCTATCCACGAAACTCACTTTAATTAGGGGTAATTAATTATGGAATGTCATGGCCGGACATTTTGACGTTTTCGTATCAAACGAATAATGCAACATGTAAATATGTTTCAAAGAAAAAGGTGTTACGCTGTTACAAACCTACTGTAATATGAATGTGTGCAGAACCCATTCCACAAATCGTCATTATTAAAAGCACTGTTTTGTTTTGTTTTTGTATTTTTCAGGAAAACTGAATTAAAAAAGAAATTATCTGTATGTTTCAAATTCCATGTAGGCTTATAATCTATTTTAGTCATTATCATTTACTGCTAATGGTATTAGGCAGTCGTGACGTCATCAATTTTCTTGTACTGAATCTAAAGCCCCGTCCAGACTATCAAACTTTCTTTGACAAAAAATTGTTGTATGCCCATATATAGTCATGATGTGCCGATATATGGTCATGATGTGATGTCATCATGACCATATTTAGGCATGTCACATGTTTTTGTCAAATAAAATGTGATCTGGACAGTTCGCAACAAACAATTTATTTGCTCATTTTCATACAGTTGATATGAATTTTAACAGGTCTGACGATTTAAAAGCTAACATTTTTAGATTATTCCTCATCAGATCAATATTTTATTACATAAATATTTAAGAAATTCGGGTATCTATAAATGGGCGCGGATCCTGATCTTCGCACCGTCTGTCATGGCAAAGGTCGAGATTAGAAATAAATAAGAAATATAAAAGTGATTGCAACTTAATGAATAACGATGAGACTGTAATTAATAGGCAGCAATCTATGACCAGCAGGGCTGACCAACAGTCAACAGTTAATTATACATGGTTTTCGTATAGCTTTTTTGAAGTCTGAAATTTCGAGTGCGGATGATTTTCGTTTCTATAGCATATTTTGCCAAATTTCAACCAAGATTGGATATATTCATTCAACATTTGTTTTCCAGTTGTTAACCACGTACTCAATAAATTAATTAAACCTAAATGTATACATAGGCCTACTGATGATAGCTTGATTAAGATTTGGGTTAGATTGCCTTATCTAGGAAAGGCAGGTGAATCCATTTTACGTAGATGCTTAAACAAAGTAAAGAAACACTTAGTTAAAGAGGTAAAATTCATAACATTATGGCAGTACAAAAAATGTCTCTCATTTTATATCTACTAAAGATCAAACCCCTAAGGAATATAGGAGCTCTGTTGTTTATCAATTTAAATGTCCAGGTTGTAATAGTGATTATATTGGTAAGACAGACAGATGCTTAATATTAATAACTAGACTCAAAGAACATTCTTCACGATCTGATAGTGTTATAAATGATCATATACAAAAATGTGAGGCATTCCAATATGTTTTAGGTTTACAAGGTATACTTGAAAATGATAATGTAGCCTGAATTGTAAGTAATAAATTAGGTTTAATATTTTATAATACTAACATTATTGACAGTTCGCAAAATTGGTCTATACTATTGTTTAAAGAAGCGTTTGCTATACGTAGGCTACACCCATTGCTTAACCATGGACTGAAAGCTTCAAATCAGCTTTCTTTGTTTTTGTAGGTAGCTTTGATCAGTAGGGTAAGAACGCTTTGGTCTTTAGTTTATTCTTAACTATGTCACCTACTAGGGGTATGTTTTGATTGGCCAAACACTTTTGGTACTTGTGCATTATAAGCTTGCAAATATGGATAATTTTTCATCATTTTTTCATTCCTGATGATGACATAATTAATGTCGAAATAGTGAATCCCGACACGATGGCGTGCATTTCGATACTGGGAGTATGTATTATACTATCTTATCTGAGATTAATCAGTGGACCTTTCGGTAAAAGGGAAGAATGTATTCTAATTCATTATGAGAGTGTCATTTCCGGTCATCTACGGGTGCCATAAACATAAAATTTCATGGACCCTCTATCTCTGAAAATCCCTCTTTTGGCGCCCCTACGAATTCCTGTATCACCACTGTTTTCTCAAAAGGACGATCACTAGTATGCAAAAATCGCTGTATACTAATGTCAATTAGTCACTTTTTAAAAACATAAATCATTACATTTTTGGGATTTTGTAAAGGTCGATGTGCAATTTACAATGACATTTAATATTACATAGGTCGCGGCTTGTATGGAAATTCACAAATTGTGTCCCAAAGTAAAACGTTTGGGAAGCGGGGCCAGTCTATATAATTATGATCACTATAATAATACTCAATCTTGTGTTGCTTTCAGAATCTCGTGCAATATTTAAAGATAATACTGTATAAAGAAAGCAGTTAAGAATAATAAATATATTACACAGAAGTTTTAAGAACTTGAACTAATTTTGAGGTTTTGTCATATTGTGGTCCTCAGTTGTGGAAAAATGTACATTAGACCACAAAATGGATGTAAAAAATTTATCTGTGTCACACGTTTCTTACTGCTGTAATGCGGATGCACTATACCGCTATCGAATTAGTTACTATAGTTATTACGCTAAAACAAACAATCGATGACCAACGACGTCTGCTTTAAATCCACACCTTACCTGAAGCTATATTTATACGATTTTTAAGTCTAAGTAACATCGAATACACTTGTACTTAACATCAAGTCGATACTGCAAGACGTAATAATGACACATGCCCTTATGTAAGAGGGATAAGTGAAGGAATATTGACAGTTTAATGTATCAATGCTATTTAAAAAGATAACAAATCTCCCCATGACCTGTACCCTCCTGCAACACAATTCCATTTTCATTCTTACGAAAAAAACTTTGAGTTAGACTCTGAAGAATATCCCCTGCAACCCGGGCCAAGCTTACTAGGAATACCAACCAGTAATGAGATCAGCTCGAATTTACAATGAACATTACGTACACATTGATTGATTGATTGATTGATTGATTGAAGGATTGATTGAAGGATTGATTGAAGGATTGATTGAAGGAGTGAGTGATTAAAAAGCAGGCCACATTTAATTGTGAAAGCCGAAATTCCCATGACATCGGCATATTAAGCAGGGAGAGATAAAAATCCTGTAGGGAGGAGTGGCGAACCCTTCACAGGATTGTACAGTAGCGACTAAATACCTACATCATCATTAGCATTCGTGTGGGCATGCCCCCGGACAGCCTAGAGTGGTGTTATTTCGCCCCCTTCTCTGGATCCGCCCCTGGACATCACATTTTACTTGCCGCCTTGTAATCAATCATTAAATTACATGTTATTTCATCTTGTTATACATTTGTGGAGAGTTCTCAGGTGTGTCATTTGTGAATGTTTAATTCGAAATACATTGATTTGGTTTATTAGTGATGCATAAATTAAAACAGTGATGTCAGTAAAGTTAGTAGAGCAAATAAAATAATATAGCGTGTTAAGTAAATCGATCCGGCAATCTTAAATGTACACTTTCAAGTGTCCCGTCAACTTTGCCAACACCGACCTAGTAAAGCTTGTCCGGCACTATCCAGATGCTGACATTTATTTTTTTAAATATTTGTTCACCCCAAACATGTCGTCTGCTTGCATCAAGGACTGAAACATAGTGTGAACAACTTCATCATCATCGTCTTCATCATCGTCGTCATCATCACCGTCGTCGTTTTACATCAAACAGATGCTGTTATCGAGATAGGCTTAAAACAAGTTATCAGTTTATTCAACAAAATGCATTATTATATTTCTATTATAGGTTGAAGTTTGAGGCAAAATGTGTCTCTAAATTTTATGACCTTAAAAGTTTTCAAATGAGTGTTTCTGCGCGAGGAATTTATTTGTCAAACACTTAAATACTGTAGCACTGTAGCACTTGTTCAAAGAGTTTTCCAACTCTAAATTTGAATTTGTCAAATGTATTATTACTTTTCAATTAGAAACTAGAGCAATAAATTTTGACAAGACAGCAACCAAGATTAAAATTATGAAAAATGCAGATATTTGGAACGCGTTGGAAAATAGAATTAATGCGTTTTGCATTATGATAAACGCCTTTGACATTAGTATGAATATGTTTGACATTAGGATGAATGCTTCGACGTTTCTGATGAATTGATTCGGACGCTGGCTATTTTGCCATCATCTTCAATTTATTTTTTTCATTAGACATCATAAAAGGTTGGCATATTCCCGCGTGTACTTAAGCACGCATTAGGTCAGAATGGTTTAGTTTCTGCATCATATATTTCTTCTGCACTTCCTTTTTTATACTCTCTCCCTGGCTTGATGAGGTCATCAAACGTGATCAGGGGGGACATTGTCTGTATTTTAACGGTTTAAATATTTTGAGTTAAATCTAAAGGCACTGTTTCAGACGCGTATTGACTGCTGAATTCGAATTTCGTTAGAGAATTAATCTATTATAGATAAATAGTAGACTGAAATACAGTTTTGACACGCTTTCCGGGCACACGAAGCTAGGCTAATTATCAAGCACAAATGCTAAGGAAATACAAAATAGGCTACAGGAGAAATCAATGCTAACTGTGTATATGAGAAAATAAGTTAAACTTACTTGTATTATAATCGTGTATCTCGGAAATAGTGTCTCCGACATCGTAATACAGATCACTTCGTGAAACAACTGCCGTATGATCATAACGTACAAGCTTAAATGTTTCAGACAACCAAGCCTACAGATATAACATACATAGGGATATTTTTTTTTCTAAGAGGAAAATATCAATTTGAGACATATTAATTTTTATTCCATTATATGGTTCTACTGTAATAATGTCTAATAATTGTCTTGATGTCGTTTTTTTTTTCTTAAATTTAAGTTTTTAAGTCTAAAGAGAAGCATTTGTTTGTAGTACCTTTCATATTAATTCATATCCCATCACTAGTCTTCTTAGTATACTAAACTGGTTACCTCTAAGTTGGTACCAATATAATGATTATCCCTGAATTTACTTACGTCTGTGTTTTCTATCCGCCGAGCATTTGGGGAAATAATTTCAATACGCATTCGGATATCTTCGGGAATAGTCGGCAACGGCTTTGTCAGATTAAACTTCTCTCGGCCTTCGCAGTAAACACCCCTTGGAGTCTGAAAAAAAAATCCATATTTTTATATTTAAAAATAATTAGCGTCGGTGGTTAATATATTGTACAATATTCAATTAAAGAGCTTTATTCTTATTTCACAATAAAAAACCTTAAAGCCATTAGAACAAAAGATACGGTATTAATCAACACCAAAGAAATAGCGCGTAGAAGCCCGATAGTGACGGAATTGTCAAAATGGGAAGCCAAAAAATGATGAAGAAAGAAAACCCAGAGAGTTAATAAAAGGGAAAAGATGACAGATTTGAGAAAACTAATAATGAAAAAGAATCTCGATAAGAAAGAAGAAACACTCAGAAAATGACGAAAGGAAATCCTAAGAATTATTGACGAAGTTTTAAATTTAAATGACCAAGAAAATACAAGGCTTCTAGGGACAAGGGCTTTATCTTAACTACACTTACATGCATAATATTACGATATCAGGTGACGAAGAGACATTATTCAAAGAAATCAAGACTCAAAAGTAAGGTTAAAGTAGTACAGGAACATTTTTACAATATTAATGTGGCATGGACAAAAATGAAAAAGATGATACACGATTAATTGTATATTGTACTTAAAATAGAAACCTTTTTTTTTATTCTCCACAATTTCCATGTTTCTTATAATATAAAGTTGAAATGAAAATGAAAAAATAATAGCTACTTCAGCAATTAAATAGTGGCCATCCGCCTTTGCACAAGTAGCGGGTTAATAACATCCGCACCTGTTTTATAAAGTGATACTTCTGAGCATGCTCAAATGCATGCCTACAGCCACATGCATAATACTTGCCGATGGTATGTTGATACAAATACATGCAAATAGTAGATAAGACACTGGCTAAGTTTTTTAAGAATTCTCACTCTTTATCGATAAATCAGATCTTAAAGATGCGACAACATAATACTGAAACTTGCTATTTCAATAAAAACTATCAACAAAAACACAAATTTTAACTTTTGGTAATTGTTAGTGGTATAAAGAAGTTGATAAGTCTATTTCCGCTGTGCTCAGCCCTTGGAAATTAAAGCTAAGGTTCCACCGAACAACATGCGCTTGTAGAACATTAACAACATGTGGATTTTGGGAAAAGTGTGTATACCTGATCGGCGCTATTCTGCCTGGTCACGTGTGATGTTTGATTAATATTTGATTGATACTCAGGAAAAGTCTCAGCCTGTTATTTACTTGTAGTACATTTTTACTATAAATATATACTGAATACTGAATATATGATATTAATAGTACTTGCGAAAATGCCGCCTTGGGATAAATATTAACTAAAAAATGCTCCTGTTGATAAGTAGCATAAATGGATAAAATTAGGGGCCTGAGATATTTCTTGAGTATTACTGTATACTCAAACGTTTCATAGGACGGATTCAAAATATTAGTGTACAATATTTATCTTATTGTCATTGTGTGTATAAATGTTATTGAATATTATTCATAAAAAAAACACAGAATTTCTCAGACACAACACAAATCTTGTCATTAATTTCTTACTTGGAAAATGTAGGGATTGTATTTTGTAGTTGGCCTGAAGAACGCGAACTCGTACACGTTCGTGATATCGTTAGTTTCTGAGGTGTTGGCATTTTGGCTTGTTCCATTGATGACGACACGAACTGGGATCTGATCTGAGCCGTAAGCCGTAGCATACCTAAATATATCAAAATTACGTTCGTCAGATAATATAAAGATATAGACCTATAAGTAATATTGAAATAATAATAGATAACTTAACCAAAACATGGGAATACAATTTTCTGTAGGCCTAATATAATTTAGGCAATTTGGAAGTTGTGACAGCGTAGGTCTATCTTTTTTGTTTGTATTTATGGACAACACAATATTTATGTATGATGGTAAAGATAGCACTACTGATATTTACAATATGCAATCGATCATAATAATGGCAATAAGAGTAATTATAAATGCCAATAACTAGGATTAAGATTAGGCTTGGTAAGTGAAACCGTTAATATTATATGTGTTTCTGTTTTTATCATTAAGCATACTGTTGACTTCAACTTTGCATTTAAAAAAACCTATGTTTGGAACTTTTTCAAGGATAACATTTAAACAATCAACATAATTTTCTACAAATTAGTGACAAATTCCAAAGATTATTTTGCTGCTTAATATAATTTGAAATATAATTTTTCTTCGTTCTGTTATTACATGTAGGAACTGAAGAAATTGAAAGTAGCCTTAATTTTGATAAAATCAAAGACATTCATTTTAATATATTTTCCAAAAAAGTACAAAAACCAATACCCTGGAACAGTAAAAAAATAATCAGCGTAGAACGAGTTCAACCCTGTTTCATTGATGCACGCTCTCCAGTGGTTGGTCGGAATTCCTCGTATTTCTTCGGTACCAATGTATTCTTCTTCAAAAAGTGCCGCAAACCTAGCGATATCATTAATAGTGTACGGAAGTTGATTAGGATCACTACTTAAGCGCTGTATCGTACATTGTGGAAGGTTGTCCTCTGTATAAAAACCTACGGAAAATATTGTTATACTCATGAGATAAGATCTCACCGGTGCCCTACTGTTGTATTAACAGTTTCAATTCAAGAGGGCCAGTCTCCCCACCAAAAAAAAAAAAAAAAAAAAAAGTTTAAGAAAAATAGAGCTAGTAAGCTTCTACTTAGGCCTATTTCTTGAGCGGTACGAGATAATTCTTATTTTTATAACTATAATTATTTATTTTTATTGTTAGACCTCTCAGATCATGTGCTATGTTTTCTTTCTCTGTACATATATATTCACATGTTTTATGCTCTATACTTGATGACTGACTTTGCAAGACATGTCCCTCTAAATATATCTCTACTGAGGCAGATTTATATACAGTATAGGCCCGGCATATAAAATAATATTATATTATATTTGATTATATATAAATCAATATAGTCAACTAAATTGTAGAAATATATATAAACGCTAATAAAAATGTATACTTATCGTACAGGTTAGTTAAGCCTAGAATGTTGTTCTCACCTGGACCAATTGAACTACCAATAACAGTATACTCCTCGTCAGTGCTATAGTCATAAATTAACAAAGTTTCAATACCATGGTCAACAGTCCTTATAGTACCTCTGTTGCCATCGTAAAACTCTTCAATATCCTGCGAGTAGGCATTCTGAAGATCGTTAGCCTCTACGCTGGTGCTGTACTTCTGTGGCAGCTCCGGCAGGGGTGGCCCGGTGCTCGATTCTACAGGCGTGCAAACTGGGACAACCTCCGCTAGAAGTGTAACGAGGCAGGTCGAGAGGATACACAAAGCAAGGACTGCCTTTGGCAGAGAGCTCATCTCCCTACAAAGTTTAACAGCAATACAACATAACAAAAAACAATGCATAAATAAGAATTCATATAGGTTTTAAAAAAAGCCTACCTATTATAAAATTATCGTATTTTTCATAATAATAAAAATGTTAAAAACTGTACAAATATTTGACTAACGTTTCGTTGTGCAAACGGCTAAATTGAATTAAGATTAATAATTTAAGTGAAGACGTGTATTCATAATAGCGGTAGAGACTATTTTAACTGTAAATAAGCTTTGTGAATTGGTGCTAATGATGGCGGACACCGCCTGAACTGATTGTATAGGCCTATTAGTTAGTGATTCAAGTGGATCATAATATAGTTACACCAAATAACTAAGTGCGAAACATTCTAACAAGACAAGAAGAAAAAGAAAACTTACATTTATACAGAATCTGTTTCAAGACGTTGGCTTATTTGTTTTCATTTTTTTTCAAATGGAATGAGTAGGTTCATTAATTGTAGTCACATGTTTCTCGACTTGTTTACATTGTGTGTGCACACAGTACACTATTTATCCGTCTCCGTACTGGTACCTTATCTAATATACCGTTCACTCAATTTACATGTACTATGGACCTGTTTCAGAGATTATTACAATAATACAGTTGACCTGGTTGGCAAAGTGCTACAGTTAAGTTATTTGCACAATTATCTTCAACTGAACAATTATTAATTAACAATTAATAGATAATTATTCTTGTTTAAATACTTTTACGACATTAATACACAGGCCTATTCAAACTAGATGAAATTATTTCAATATCGTTCATTGTACTTTTAATATTAGTCATTCAATTGACAATAACCAACTTTAGGATAAGTAAGGCAGAAATAGTGCAAATTGTGTACCCTTAAAAAACCTTTAAAAATTTTCAACAGCAGAAATAAATGATAAAAAAAAAATAATGTTAGATTCACTCTTTCCTCTAGGCCAACATTCCCAAGATAGTTAACATTAATTAAGATAAATAGAAATAATGATTCATGCTTCCAAAACCATGTTTGTTACATTTTCTGCGCATTACTTAAACAATTACTGCTACTTTCTTTCGAGAAAATTATTTTTCGTAAACAAATCAGTAACCACGCGATCTCAATGGGTCAGAGTGCTGTGTTAGTTAACACACTCTGTGCCATGTGTTCTCATTGGTCAATGAGTAATAAGTTTCTGCATTGAGTTTAGATGTGTAAAGCCGAACGCATTGGAAATATCAAACGCGTTTCATTGTTCTGATAATCGCTTTATGGCGGGGATTAAGAATGTTTTGCGCAAACTAATGTAAATTGCTAAGATTTGTATGTAAATGTTCATGTTTTCCAAAAAAAATAGACTTTTGATGGCTTAAAATGTGCAATATGATACACACCACCAAAATCAACCACTCATAGTATTAAAAAAAATACAAAAACAAAAACAGACAACACAAGATTTAAGAGAAAAAAAACATCCACACCGCCTTCAGGCTTGTTGTACTTGTTTCTGTTTCCTCCATAGAAATGTATTTGGCTGATACCTTTTTGGCATAGGCCTATGTTCACATTGATAAAGGGATTTCATCGCTACGCTACGCTTTCTTTTCTCTACTGATCTAGGTATTAGTACTACAATGATGGATCGCCACGAACACTCAATGCCAAAGATATTCGTGTCTACCTCTATTGCGAAGCATCAGATACAATATAATTGGTAAACGTTGGGTTCCTATATTAAAGTATGAAATTTAAAAACATATTATAGATGTACTATCTGCCATGTGGTTAAAAATGGAAATTTTAAGTCCACATGGCTTAATTTGTATATTTACGTAAGTTATTAACATAAAATTAAAAATTTGAATTTAAAAAAAATCACCCGTGAATTATTATTTAACTAATTACTTTCCTGTATTCTTTTGCATAGATCCTTAAATATGCTGGTACGGTAATTAATTTAAGGTTTTTTGTAGTAAAATATCTGTAAGTGAAGGGAAAACTTTATTTCGATCTGTTTCTGACTTATTTGATCCTTTCAAATGAGCTATTCAACACAGGGGCGGATCTAAGTTCAAATTTGGAGGGGGGGGGGTCCAAAATGTTTCCAAAAACCCCAACAAGAATGGGGGTCCGGTTTCTCCCCGGCGGGGAAACTTTGATTCCTAGATGGCGAGAAATGAACTTTCTCGACTTCTGAAGTGTCTTCTAATGAATTTTAAGTTCTTCATAGTTTTCCCCTCTTGAAAACGGTCAGGTAAATTTTTCTCATTCTTATTACACTAAATAGGCCTATTATATCATATCAAACTTTATTTCATAAAACAACACATACATTAAAAAACAAAACAATTTAAACATCATGTGTGGACCCGGTACATACAGAAAAAAAATGAGTAGCTGCATACGTATTCTTTTTTCCATGAATCGATGAACCCCAAAAAGAAAGGAGGGTGGGGTCCTCTCCCGGAAAAAATTTGATTCCAGCTTACGGGTCCTGAAAAGTTAAGTCTAGATTTTGTTTTTCTTTTTTTTTTTTGCCCAAGGGGAGGGGGTCGGACCCCTAACCCCCTCAGATCCGCCAATGCAACATTTTATTTCAATTTTTGAGGCATTTTCCAGTATTGACTGACAGTACGTCTTTAAACTAATCAAGATTCAAATAATAATATCTAGGCCCTATGCTTTATAAGAATTGTGCATTAAGTTTACATTAACATTGACTGCATTTTTTTTACTTGGGTTTTCTGTATGTACAATACTTAAAATTTCTCAGGCAAACTCAATGTGAGAATCGTACATATCGCGAACAACCTATGCTTCATCGTTAAAAGGAATGAAATTTTGTCGCAGCATTGCGACATTTACATCTCATAATAAACATTTGAAGGTTCACAAAATTCCGTATTAGTATTTTAACCCAACCATAACGTAGATGGGCATGCAGTATTGTGTAAATACACTAATAAAATGTATATAAACTGAAAGAGCGTTGCACAATGCATTAACCGACCATATACTGTAATTTACGATGGAATCAACCATACGTGTCGGGCAACTACGATCATAATTGGCCAAGAATATAGGAACGAACATGCAAAGGGAAATTAATTCTAGATATCTACCTGTAATTAATGAGTTTATTGGTAACTAATTGATACAAATAGTTCAATACTAGCTCTAGTAGTTACTATGAAAAGTAGTATTATTCAATTAGATCATTTTTGTCATTGAGTGCTTAGCCAGGTCGGATAGAGTAGTTTTACGAGAGGGCGCAATGCAACACAAGTCAGACTAACATCCTACTTCTTAAAATGCATAAAATCCGCTAGATCATTTACGTACGACTAATGAATAAATCATCAGATAATGTTTACCGATATAAGTATCGATTGTTGAACACATCAGTCTGACTGAAAATGACATTGATTAATCGATAAACGCATTGAAAACTCAGAGGATCCATTCTCTAATACGAATGCTAGGATAGTGTACCCAACTCTGTATTCTGTAGCACTGAAAGATTCTCCAAAGCTGTATAAGATAAATAATGTAACACGTGACTCCTAGCTCCGCCTTCAGCTTCCGCAGCTACTGTGGTGTCTTCACTACTTAAAGGCTTCATTTTGAGATGATAGCGCACATGCTAGATCTGTCGTGATTTGTATTTCAACAGCCATTATTAGTCGCACTCCATCGATACATGTAAGTATGTTTCTTTTTATTAGAAATCTCATGCGCTAAGTATCTTAGTGACCACATGGCACCATTTCCAGAAGCGTGCCGAACCATAATTCGAATCTCCGTAAAATCTTAGCTTTCAACAATTAGCCGTTGTGTTACCGTAATACTAAACCGTATTAAATTACATTCATTATGTTTACTAACAAAACAAACTATCTAATTGTACTATCTTATGAAATTTGTGGAGCTATTATAAATAAAATAGAAATATAGAATTCATTGTATATATATTGTTTGCTGAGAGTAAAAATGTCGTGAAGGAGCCTACTTACACCGATATTAAATTCAGAAAAATATATCATTCAATTGATAATTAACTGCTAGTAAATTTACTTTTTGAGAAGTTTTAGGGTACGTATGATGTGAGGGCGCTACATACTGTAAATGATACAAATATCATCTACGTCAATGTTTTCCAAAGGTTTTCAGTAGCTTAAACATGGTTATGTTATCAAAAGCTCAATGGAAACACGAATAAAATAACTGAATTGTCTATACTCAATATGGTTACTTCGCTATACCAAATACCTAGTCTTGTACAGTGGCCTATGCGTCTATGTTTAGATCCTATAGAGAAACAAACGGACGAAAGGTATAGGAATAATAGATACCATGAACGTGCAAGCAGCGAATATGTTCTATGTATGATAGTTCATATAAGTGTTCATGTAAGTGAGATACTACGTAGAATATAGTTGAACAATATTATCCTAGGACATAGAAATAAAGATTTTTTTTACTCTGTATACACTAATGGGTAATTTGTTCTAGGCCTACTCTGATTGACAACGTTTGATTCATTTCCTGTCTTGCATAATATTTTCGATATAATTTTAAATAATATTCATAAATTGGTGAATTAGCTCCATTTGTATACGTCTTGAATTTCAGGTTTAAGGCAACTTTTTATAAGTAGAAGGTTATGAATAAATTTAGCCAAAGATATCCCTCCTTTGTTGAATTAAGACTTCAATCATGAATTGCTTTGTATAAATAAGTTACTAGTTTTCAAATGAGAACTAGAACGAGAAATGTTTTTTTTTTAACATTAACAGAGGCAAACATATTTACCGTTTCTATATTCTGTGCATACACCTTTAAATTTATTGGTGATAAATATGATATTTTGTTTTAGTAATACGGTATATAAATTTGAAGTGTTGTAATCTGTGTTTGATTGAAATTCGACTATATTTTTTATTATTTAGTATGAAGAAAAAAAGTATTTTAATTACTTTATTTAAGTTTGGCTTTCGAATTGTATACCTGACAATACAGTAAATTATATAAGGGCGAACTTTGATCTCTGTTGTTTGCGGTGCACTGAGAATTCAATCTGATCAATTCTTTATCATATTATTCTATAGCTAGTTTAAATTAATTCATTATTTCAACTATTTAACTTGCTATTATAAAACATAAGCAGCTCATGTAAATTTTCATTTTCTTTATTGAAGTTTCTACTAGCTCCTATTCTGTTTTATTATGATCGAATTTTGTAAAAAGAAAATATTATTTTTGGAGCTTGGAATGTATTTCAGAAAAGCTAAGTAGATAATTAAAATAAAAAATGTTGAAACCGATACTGCCGAGAGTTAAAGCAGAATTAGGCAAAACATTTAAAAAAATATTATTTAGAAAAAGGAAGTTAATTTAAGAGGTAGACGATGTAATGCGATTCTGGGAGATTAAAATAAAAGAGCATTAGTCAACAAAAAGTAAAAGCTAAGTGGATAGTTAAAAATCTTAATTGCATAGCCAATAATTTAATGTGCAATATCCAATGCACTCTTTCCATCTCCCGTGATTCAGTGCACGACGGGTAGCCAACAAAAATGATGTAATACAAAACAAAACAAAGATAATATAATAACATGACACTAATCTTATTAATTCTTGTTGTTTGGATTTGTTTAAAACCACTGCTCTATTAGGCCTCGACATGTGAATTTTGCCATTTTTGTTATTATTCGATTTGATTTCTTAGTTAAAATGTTTTTTTATAGTTCTTTGCGAGGCCTTAATATTAGTGAATAATCATATTTTTGTGTTTAACTTATTTTATTCCTGATTGATACAGGTATGTCGTTGCTTCAGTTTATTATAGTTTCGAATTACAATCATTGATAATCTTGAAAAACAAAATTCATAAAAGTTTTCGAATGACAATATGCGTGTAAATTTTCTATATAAATTCTTAGCATATAGACTTCGCTAATGATGACTGTCTGAAATGGAATTCTATTGGAATTTAACTTAAATATGGAGAAAAAGATCATTACTCTCGATGGAAACAATCGCTCACTTGATATTCAATTAATTTTCAAGATACTTGGCAACTCGTGATATATTAGATTTCAAAATTGTCTTCATTTTTGTGAACTTTAGAAATATTGAAGGCACGAATACCGGTATTTTCTCTTCCATATTTCTCATCAAGCTTGGGTTTCTTTTTCCAGTGTTCAATTATGAAAACAAAAATCCGAAGAGTTTGTGTTTCACGCTATTTTGACAGGTGCCAAGAAGTTAATAAGCTACAGAAAAATTAAAATTTGATGTGCAAATAATAATACACTAACAAAAATTAAGTATATCTGTCTCTTATACACATCTAGATGTGTATAAGAGACAGCAATAACACTGAAGATGGTTGAAATCTATATTCTTTGTATAAATATTTAAACTACTCTGAACTACATCAAGAATAATTGTAGATAAACACCTTTGATATTATAAGTTTGCAATTTTTTAACAATGTTCTCAATTTGTTGTGATCTTTTTGAAAATATGCATGACACAAAAAATATACCACAAAATTCAAGGCAGCTGAAACAGCTATATTAAGAAGTTGGTTTTTTCAATTTATTTTTATATTTATATATTTTGGTATATAATTTTCAACTGACAGTGAAAGGCTGAATTTGATTGCATTACAATATATACCTGTCTCTTATACACATCTAGATGTGTATAAGAGACAGGTTCTGCTGACATTCTGATCACCGTTAAAATGCTTTACTAACTGGGCTAAGTGCTTTTGAATGTTCTCATTAGGATACATTCTTAAAGATTGAGCAATGCACAATGAATAAAAAATATTTAATCAATATCGTATGGCCTCTCTGAGCCGTTTTATTGTGTGCATGATATTATGTATATTATCCTTATATAATCTGGACCTGACCAATTATTTTTTTATAAGGAATGATGATGAGACGATACAAACATTTAAATTGTACTTATTCGTATTAAAATTAGTTCAATATTTTGTTTCGGCTCATAAGTGTTCCCCACGAATACATAACGTTATCATCATAGAAGTTAAGTTACGGTGCAATGTTATTTAGTCAGGATTTACTTTATAAATACGTATGGTATTTATGGTTACACAAAAGAAAACCGTTTTGAACACTAACCTACAACGTTATTATAACGTAACATTTAGCTGGGTCAGATTGTAAGAGAGCTGAAGAGAGAGGTCAAAAGTGTTAGGAAATGAAATATTTATATGGATATTACTGGCTTAGCTTCCCGAATTTTTCTTTCTTCGGTGTTTAGTTTCTCAAGTGCCCTGAGCATTTCTTTGAAATGGATATGAGGGCTATACAAATCTTATTTATTATAATCATTATATTATAAGTAAAATATGTTGATTTTATAACTCTAAAATGTATATATTTGTAGGTTATGTAAGTCCAAATGCCCGATAATAACTCACATGTTCTCTTCAAGATTATCGTCATTGTAATGCATGATTACTATATTAATCACAATATATAATAACATTATGAATATATAATGCAAAGAATTAATCACTCCTTTTAGCATGTAATCTAAAAAAAATAATATATAAGACTTTCCTATTACTGTCCAACTGAGCTAAGATGATAAGTGGTATTCTCTCTCATATACAATAAAAGTAGATGATGAGATTATGTTAAATATCAACTTATATATCTATATTCTTTATTTAAATTACTTCAATAGTTGTTTTTTCTGTTCAAATTTGTTCCTAATCTGAGACAACTATGTCTCCCAGCAAGCAAAAAACTTGATTATAGTTGTTAGGTTATCAGAAAATAACGTTAACACAACGTTGTAACAAATCTTGAAACGTTATTTAGACAAAATTATGCTTATACAAAAATAAGTTTTGAACACCTGAATTATTAGCTGGCCCCAGGGTTAATTCTAAAGTAATTTTAGAGGTAGAAAAAGTTTAAAAATTAAAAATATATAATCAAAATATGTAATTGTATCTAACTTTAAAATAGTACTGTACGTTGTAGGTAATGTCCAAGTACTCGAATACAACCCATGTGTGCTTTTCATGATTACGGCCATTGAGAAATAAATATATTAAATTTGTTTCGTTATGCGAGGTTCCCATATGAAGCTATCAGTTATTTTGTAAGACTCATATTACTAGGAGGTACATTTTGTTTACTGCTGTCGAGAAACCTTGTCTGTCAAAAAAATAATTACTCGATTTTGAATGAAATATGTCGCATTTCAGCACACTGTTAGGATGTTAAATCAATAGAAAATTAATAATAAATTTGTATTCAGTGATAGGATTTAACAGGGGTGACATGATGGATATTAATCTTAATTGCTTTTATCATATGTTTACGTACGTCTACACCGGTATGTTCACCTTTATCCGAAATAAATAAATAAATAACATTAAAATTAACTCATGTAGAAAAGAATTTAAATATTTTATATTTCAAAACGATAGCTCATTATTACTTCATTGAGATGATTTTCAAAGGAATGATTTTTATGTGATTTCTACACAAAAAAATTAAAATGATTTATTTTTTTAAGTCACGGTAAACTGTGTTCATGAATCCAAGCTACTAGACCTAAACCATCATTTTAACATCTAACAATTGCATCATTAGAAGCAATTTCCTCGTGAAATACGGGGCTATTTTCAGAGATTCATAACCGGGTAAATTGATGTTGGAAACAATTGTCTATCACCTCTTCATTTTACTAATTCATGCATTCATTCATTCATTTTTTTATTTCTGAATTGCATGTCCATACAAAAAAACAGTTGAACATTTAAACCTATAAAACACAAACTAGAAAAATATAGCGAAAGGGAGAACATCTGACTTACTACCACGTGACAATACACTATTTTTAAGACTAAAACTCATTCTTTTAAAGTATTCACTTTAGAAATACTAAAACTAGAGACCTCTGTAGGTACTCTTAGAGTGAAGTCAGTCTTTCGCATTTAGAGAGCATGAAGACAATGGCTTAACCTCCCATCCGAATGGTAAGGTACAGTACTTAGAGCAAAGTACAGTACCTAAGAACGGAAGGACGGCACCGGCTTAGAGCTTCGAACTACGGTAATACAGTAAAATCCCTATTCCTACTCTCCCTTTAAGCCCAGGTCACCCTGAACAATAAAACATACCGTAGCCTACCTAAAAAATGCCAAAAGTTTATTAGACCTATCTAAAATGAGAGTTGATATTATAGCAGAAAGAAATAGTGAAATAATTTGTAAATGCTACTGGGATTATGTATTTGGTTTTAAGTAAAGTAGTGTGGACTATTCTCAGAAATTAATGTTTCTAGCCGGGCACTCACGACGTCGTACGACGAATCCAACTCCGATCTCTGTGGAGCGCTACACGCCACGACGCCGTCTGCTGATTGTTGATAACAGTCTGAACGGAGCGTTTAGACGATCTATTGTGCGGGCATCGTGGCGTTGCGTTCTCCATAAAATTATATCGGCCGAGTGAGCGCACGGCTTTATACTTTACACTTTAATTTATAGACTTTTTGATAATAGACTTTCCGGAGTGTCAATCAAACTTATCAACTGACTAATCAGAACAGCGCTAGGAATACGCGCGTGTCTCACAAACACACGTGTTGTCCCACAAACGCACGTGTTTGCGTATGTTTTAACATTGTCGTCTTGTGGGACCTTAGCAACAATATCCAATGGGCGGGGCTTAGCGGAAAGGTCCATTATAATGGTACAAACGGAGTCTAGTATATGCCTTCAATTTAAGGCCTACTGTTTTTTGAAAAAAGGTGTATAAAATTAATATTCCCTGAGGGTGATTTTTCAGTCAACGAAAATTATTTAATCATCAATAAAGGCCTATTCCTTATTAGTGTAATCCGAGAATAATATTGTTTACGGTAGCAATAGTTTCTAGTTATTGTTTACTGCTTAGTGTATTTTAATGTCACTATTAAACCATTTACTGTCTTTCGTTACCAGTCTTCCTTTGTGGAAAGAGGATATAACTCAGACATCAGCGTATTTAGTGGCTTTTTTTAATGTAAGAGCGTGGAATACACTAAATCTGCTTTGTTATGTTTAATAATAACACATCGTGTACAAAATAACGACCGACGCATTTACGGGATTTCGAATTACGAATTAACATTGGCTGTACGATTTACAGAGAATAAAAGACGTGAGTGCGCTGAAATAGTCTGATCGACGCGAACGTGCTGGCCATGGTTCGATAGCGGCAGTATTATGCGATTAAACGTGCTTCGGGTAAAGTTGGAATTATCAAACTACGTGAATACGCCTCACATGTGGGTGAAAATTTACAGCAACTTCGTATCACAAGAGATGGGTGTTAACAGTGTGTGCAATATTTACTTCAAACCTTATTCCATAAATCACAACGATTATTAGCTGGCTGATTCTTTAAAAAGAGTAGATATCTTCCCAAAGTGACTATATATTGGTCTGTTTTTGAAAACAATTTTAATAAAGTAATAAAGACATAGAAAGCGTTAAGAAGTAAGAAACTTTGACATCTAAGATTGTGTGTCCTAAATGAGGCCCAAAGCAAGGATAAATTATAAAATAGCAAATTAGAGGAGCCACAGTTATTGATTCAAATATCAATGGACACAAATTAAAAAAAAACAAAAACTTTCTATTCTCTCTTTCACAACTGAACCTTCAAAATATCGGTAAATGCAATTAACTCTGGTAAATAAAGCTAGAATATCGACAAAGAATTTGATATATTACAATAATATTTACAAAAAATAGAAAAATAGTAGTAATAAATTCAAAGCATGTATAAAAATATCCATTAAAGAAATGATTTTGATTTTCAAATTAAAATTTGAAAATGCAATCAATCATGAAACAGCTTAGAAACGTAGAGTGCGTAAATGAAATGCGCTGTAACGTATTTCAAACGAAATCCTACAAAGTCTTTAACTTGATGGAAGTGATTTATGACTTATCGCAAGGGACAGCAATGTCGGAAAATTGTTTGAATGTTAATGGCTCATAGGTCTACACGTGTTGCCCATAGTTTCTAACGCGCCGAACCTAATTGAAGCTAAGTGACTC
>NW_022757135.1:118444-125951 GCF_011630105.1 Anneissia japonica
TAGTGTGGTGCCAGTGGCTGTGATGGTGATTGTGTTGTAATAATAGAAGTAGATCCTGACGTTCGAATAATTATTGGCTTCACATAATATATGATTACAACTCAGTGTTGCAAGTGATCTTCCCAAGCCTAGAATTATTTTAATGATAAAAATATCTATAGCTCATACCACACATCTCAACTATGCATTATACAACAAATATTTAATAATTCTACCTAAATATCGATAATTTTTACCAATTATTACTTGTTATTTAGTTATTCTATAGCGCCTTTCCTTGCAGTTAAAAAGCGCTAATTATCACCGTGATGCCTATGCTGTTCTCATTTTCATTTTATTTTATACTAATGTCCTTTTCTTTTGTATTTCAGAACTCTCAGTCTATTATTGCCGGTAAAACAGTTATCAACTAGCTGACAGATATTTAAAAAACACACACACACAATGAGAAGGTCCAGGTGCTGTTTGGTTATAGTCTGCGCACTGACAATCAGTTTGTTGGTAGCTAGGTCGTCTGCAGAAGGAAAGGAGGAACGAAAGCTTTCAGATGAACGTAATCAATACTCTCATTAATCAAGTATAATTATACTAATAAAAATCAATATCTTCTCTATCATAATGTTTTACATTCCTTGCGCAAACCTCAGAATAATTCAAAATACCGTGCTGCAAAACACGAAAGTTGCAAACAAATTTACAGGAAGATACGATATACCAAGTTTATCGATGCGTAACATCAAAATAATGATGACGCACTTAATAATGATCAATGGCATTTTAATGGTGTTATGCAATACTGTTCAGAAAATCATCATTTCAAAAAGCAACATATTTTTGTTTTATTACTTGTTTTATTTTCAAAATATAATACTAGCACATTATGATTACTACAATGGCTACTATCATAGTTTCTGTCCATCTGTACTTCTCTAATTCATAGTTAATGTTTATTAATCGAGCGAGGGAAACTGCTGTATGTTAATATTCGATTATAAACCATTAAAACGTACCTTTGCTTTAGGGATCATTTAAAAGACACTCTTAGTAGCCTATTATTTTAGTTTGTATGTTTGTACTATTAGCTATTATTGCACTTATTTAGTATCACTTATGTAGTGTAATGCTAGTAGGCCTATTGATGCGGAAATAGAGTAAAGTAGAAAGCCTGAGAAATTGTTTTATGTTTAGCATCGATCGATGTGTGGGCTATTTAGCTCACTAGTAGTCTTACACATTTAATTTAACTTATCAACCTTTATAAGAAAATTATCGAGAGAGAGAAAGAAAGAAAATCCATCTTTATTTTTTAATTTTCTCGATCACGAAACGGTTTCTGATATCCGGATCAATTTTAGAACAGTGATGCAAAAATTGGTGATTTGTTTTTTTCTGAGGTGAACAGAGAAGTAAAAACTCCCGGAAACGGACATCATATACGATTGAATACTTGTCAGTCCAAAAGGAAATTGATTTGCCCATAAGCATAAACTTAGTTACATACTGATCAATCCATTGCAGGATGGGTAATATTAGGGGATTCATTTCATTTCCATGGCATTGACTATGTGTCAAAATATTTTTATCGATTAGTTTTACCTTCTCCTAGCGTCACAGAAAACCGTTCTATAATAGAGTCAGTGTTGGTAAATTCATTCTGATACTTAAATAGGGTGATTCTGTTTGATTTATAATTTTGGCAGATAATTAGTACACGCCATGAGCACCTTTGGACTTTCCTCCCACGGTTGATGAAGCCTCCTCGATAATTAAGTGTTCGCTCTACTTTGAAAAACGCCGATACATAGGTATACAAGTGCAACAATCGTCAATAAAATGATTACCATTAAAGTGGTTCCCTCGTGACCTTTTATTGTTTTTATGCCGGCTTACAAATAATTCATCCTTTTCTGTATGTTGGCAATAATATAAGGTTAATTGACCTTTCCGCTAAGCCCCGCCCCTTGGATATTGTTGCTAAGGTCCCACAAGACGACAGTGGTAAAACCATGGAGGAGGTATTATTGAGAAGGAGATCACTCGGCAACAGATCCCTTTGCCTTTGGATCGCGCGCGGGCGTATTACCCTATAATTCACATTTTTTTTCGTTAGCAACAACTTGGCAACGACATGCGTTTATACGCTCCAGCATATAAGCGTTTGATTTTAACCCAAACATCTTTATAATAAACAATGTTCTCCTGATTTGATTTTTTTTCCTGACTTTTAATATGTTATTATGTGTATATTTCAGAAACAGATTCCGCAAAATATTTCTGTTAAAATTACTTCTGTGTTCATTATAATTTTGTCTAAAGATCGATTTGTTTGACTATAAAGCTAAGGCATCGTAAAACTAAAAATTACTCTGATTCTGGATTGAATTTTTGAATAGTTAACCCTCGTTAACCCTAAAATGACTTAGTTTATCATAATCCTCCATCATTCCTTAATTAATATCTGTTAAAATTGGAATTATCGAGTTTTATCCAATTTATGGAAATTCAAGTTGCAATATACCATACTTTTAAAGCTGATGTAAATTTTTCATTAAATTCGAAACTCTTTTTTGTAGAAAATATTATTATGTTTGGTATTTCTTGAAAGATCAATGTATTAGCTTCAAGATGGAAACGATTGCGCAGCCATAGTGATTTACTGCAAGTAGTGCGCATTGAGAAAAGAAGGCGCTCTCCATTTCGCCGTGTTCAATCTCTTGGTAATCAAAGCCTGCTGAGCATTTGGTGGCGGGGAACACATTAGACTTCAAAGACATCGCGCAAACGTTCTTCACGCACTGCGGCAGCTTTGTTCTTGGTTCATTTGCATAGCTCTGCGTGCGTGTAGCTTTTTCGAGCGATCTCCTTCTCAAAAAATACCTCCATGGAAAAACATACGCGAACACGTGCGTTTGTGGGACAACATGTGTGTTTTGTGAGACGCGCGCGTATTCCTAGCGCTGTTCTGATTAGTCAGTTGTTAAGTTTGATTGACAATCCGGAAAGGTGTATTGGGAAGTCGGTACACTACTATTTGGTGATGTAGTTCGTTGCAATCTTTTTGAAGTGCTTACTGACAGCTTGATACTGTACCTAAAGCTGGTTTTCCACTAGACGAATTAATTCGCGCGAATCAAAGCGTCGGTTCGCTTCCTGAGCTCTGATTGGTTGCGCATTTTTTCACTTCGCAGAAACTCCGATAGGGATGTGAATGCGCATGAACCAACGCTTTCGATTCTCGCGAATAAATTCGCCTAGTGAAAAACCGGCTTAAGACTTGTCTTTAGAGCGCATGTTCAAAATAGGGCTACTCCCGATTCTCTTTACGAGGAAATGCATTATATCTCTAAATTTGATTTCATTAATCAGATAATATTACTTAGATAATATTAATTAGTAATATTACTGTAGTAATGGTAATAATGATGATTACAACTGGGGCTACTGGGTGTCTTCCCAGACGATCTGTTTCCCACTTCACATTTGCAATACTATATGTGCCTGGACGCCAGCGTTGAGGGCCAGTGCAGTATCCATACAGATACAGATACAAATACAGATTAATGGGCTCAATAGACACATTTAATTCAATTAGGTTTACCATGAATAGGCCTATATTTGAATAAACAATATAGAAAATGTACCATACGTTACAGTATAAAATTTATGTGAACATAATGATGTGAATTAAATTTTGTTATACTCGAGTATTTATTTTACGGTGTTTTTCAACAAATGTTCATTTTAAATGTTGATAAAAAAAACCCCCTTATAATGACAATAATGCAGCTGAACGCGTCACATTCGATTTGATGATTTCATCGACTTCAATTCTCATTTTTGTTCTCAGAGCGTGTAGCAATTGGTTCAATAATGTCGGGTCAACGCAGCCGTCCGTGGCGCTACGGTCGCCGATCATGGAATCCGAGGACCGATCAGGAATATTCACTGTACAACGCCAAAGTCGCCGATTTGCTACGTCAACGAGCGGCCGAACAGAATGAGTATGAAAACTATATAAAATCGCTGGTATCAAATAACATACCGCTTAAACCAATGGCGTGGGAGGAAGAATAACAAAAAAAAAAAAAAGCTGCATGATAGTACAATATAAACAATAAGTCTAATTTCAATGTATCTTAATTTTCTCTTATTTCATTTAAACTATGTGAATTTTACTGATAACAGCAGAAAATTTTAAAAAAATAATTACATCTTGAATGTTATTTTTTTATAAATGTTAATTTTCTTGTTTTAAATACACTCATGTTTTAATAAAAATAATAATAGGCCTATGTTAGACTTATATAAGTCTTATTTACAGGTTACCTATTTTCTTTGCTATATCACGAAACTAATTAATGGTGAACACTTGATAAAGCTGTGGCAAACGAGTTCTTGATTTGTGGTCATGATTTGTGACAAATTCACCTTTCCAGTTACAATATAATGTACATTTTATGCGTATCTATTAATTGTATATATACAACTAAATAAGTATATATATATATATATATGTATATTATATATATTGCACTACTAAATAAGTGTGTATCTAATATTATATATACATATATAATTTTCCACTTCTCAATATATATATAATTATAAATATATATAATGATGTGGAGAACTCCGAGATAATTATTTATTAAACAAATATTTCGTCAGAATTTTTTTTATCACTATATTAAATATAAATATACTTTTGGTACTTTTGGTTGTAAGACTGTTTATCAAACTATGACAGATCAAATAATAACATTTGTATAACCGACCTATGAAAACAAAATTTACAAATATTTGACAATTGAAATATATAAATAGGCGCATCCATTGCTGGACAAGTGTCGAAAACGTATATAATTTGCACTATTCATTTTATTCTATGTTTTTATGTGTATTAGCGTCCATAAAAATATATATATAAATAAATTTTCATTATGAATAATATAGATATATGTGTGTATATAATTATAATGAGAAGTGATGAATGTAATTTCAGTTTTTCTTAAGAAATTACATCAATCGAAGTCTAGAGATGAGCAATGCATCGTTGAACAACTACTTATCTGTATTGGTTCAGGCGAATAAAGCGTTAATTCTAACGGCATTGTGTATTGTAAATTCATTCGTGTGGATCGAACATTGATGAAGATGTATCTTGATACAGTAAAATATGAACATGAATGATGATGTATGACCCTCGGTAGGTCTCCGTCATCTAAATAGAGGCCTATTTATCGTTATGTCGAAGTAGTGCTACATCTGTGTTTACAACAACAATGGTGGTGATGATGATAATGATAGTGATAGTGATAATGATAATAACTGGAAAATATAATAATGATAATAATAATAATAATACAATAATATTATTAATAATAATAACAATAACAATAACAATAATATTATTATTAATAGTAATAATAATATATAGGTGTAATTTTGCCCTACCTTTTATTTCATCACAATAATAATAATTAATATCAATAATAATATAGTAATAATAATAATGGTAATGAATTACTCTCATAATAATAATACCAATAACAATAATACTAATATTATTATTAATAGTAATAATTATATAGTAATAATAATAATGAATTACTCTCATACGTGGACGAAATAGTTCAACAACTTTCTTCTTTGTCTTTTTTTTTTCATTTCTTTAGGCACAAGCGCCAAGGATATGGCAATCAGCGAACTTAATCGCTATCCTAAGTGACATATCCATTAAACAACAGGGATTGAATGGACCAGTACACCGGGGTAAGCCCCTACTCTTCTCGAAGGATGTACTGCGTTCTTTAAATGCGTACACTGGGTTTACGGTTTTAAAGTCCTTATCCCAGAAGACTTGTTCCACCACCGGAACCCAAGGCGAGTGAGCCGTTCGAACCAGCGCCGATATTATAGCTGAAGGTTACGGTGCCCCTGACTTAACCGCTAGGGAAATCAACTCGCCCCAATCTTTAATTAAAACAGCAGTCTGCAGCTGTCTGGCTATCTTCCTCTACTAGCAGATTTGGCAATCAAAATAACGTTAGAGATATGCTAATTATTATATTTGAGCCGCGACCGACGACCTCGTCGTTGCGTCAAGAGCGCGGGAGGGTCCAGGCTTGCCCGACGGAGGGATGCCTCTCTTACCCCCACTCACACCAGGCTTTAATATTAATAAAAGACTTGGAAGTCTGTGTTAATTGTATGCGCTATATTTCCTGTTATTATCATATTTAGTGTTATTATATTTAGTGTTATTAGACCCTATTATATTTAATGTAAGGAATGTCATTATTTTATATAAATTAGTTCAATTCTATTGATTAGTAAATTGTATAAATATTTTTATTTTATATAAAATTATTATTATTATTATTATTATTATTATTATTATTATTATTATTGTTATTATTATTATTATTATTATTATTATTATTATTATTATTATTATTGTTATTATTATTATTATTAAACCCGAATTTAACAGAAACACTTGCTCATCCTTTATTTCCACGAAACTTGATTATTGTAATTCACTTTTATTTGCCCTAACATTTACGTATCACGTGCGATATTTGTGCTATATCAAAATCGTAACGTAAGTCACGTTGAAAGAATGAAAGAAACTCAACTTCTACTTGGCGCATGAGTCACCACAATGCTTTGTGGTCAAGTGGTTATGACGTTCTCCATGTATGCGGAAGGTCCCGTGTTCGAGTCCCGGTAAAGAGTTGTTGTATGAATGACCAACTTTCTGGGTAATATAAACTGTGTAAGTGGTATATATGTAACTCGCAAACTCGATTAGTAGGCCTATTGTAAATATTACAGTATGTAAAATAGTACAGTATGTAAAATGATATTGTTCTATAAACAATACATTATAATAATGTAGGACTCTAAGGTTTATCTAGTTTAGTGGGATTATTATAGTGATTGAAATGTCATTAATATATAATGATTGTATACATAATTATCATGAACTACCAAACAATTGTGTCTAACTGCTTTGAAATTAAAAAAAAAACAATCTGGAAAAATAATACTGCAAATTTCGTGATCGCTTTAACATACCTAAAGCCTTAACGAACACGTTTGTATCCAACATGACGACAAATAGCTTGCATTCTTCGATTGTACGATTACTCTTTGCAGCTCAGACATTAGTTTATTTGGTAAACAGCTGCTCACCTAGTCGGTAACATGGGGACTAGCTTTTGTCGAAACACGAAAACTCCCCGCGTATCCCCAACAATCCTAGTTTAATTACTGGACGGGAAACTATTTAGGTTCCAGTACGCAACCACCCACACCCCGCCCCTTTTCCACCCGACCGTAAATACGTCACTGACTTTAGCAGTAAAAGTGTATTTTACGTCATACTAACAGAGCAATATTTCTTGAATGTTAAATGAGTTTATAATTAAATATATTGCATCAGTACCGGATTAGATATATGATAATACCTGACGAAGTGGCTTGTCCGCAGAACGCTGACACA
>NW_022757135.1:125969-126363 GCF_011630105.1 Anneissia japonica
GAATATTCACTCATAAAACGATGGAGGCATTTACTGACTCCACATCAACGGAGTGGAATAGTGCACAAATAAATTATCCTCTCCTGTAGATGTACTCTGCCGGGGGACGTCCTATTAATACATCTCCAGTACTTTTTTCCATCCGCAGTCATTTTGTCTTTCGAATGTTGAAATCCATCATATATCAGGTTTACACCCCTACCTTTTTGCACAATTGTTGATCACTCCATTTTGGTTACATTCACTGCAAAATGCCTAATACTTCCTAATATTAATACCCAGCTTTATAGCAAATTATTGTACGCAATCTAATTATGGAATGAATACAAATAAAAACTTGTAAGCTGATATGAATTAAGGATAATTAGAAACTGAAAGTTTATTAGATATATAT
>NW_022757135.1:127336-144836 GCF_011630105.1 Anneissia japonica
TGACTAAATTCGAATTAATATTTTTTTAAGTTTAAAATATCAACGTATACCTTTCTGTATAATCGTCCTTATTGTATATAAATTAATATATAAGTCATGATATGATAGAGATAAACTAATTATATACGGTATACATTTTGAAAGGAAAGCAATCTGCGAGTGAGTATATACATATATATATATATATAATATATATATATAATATATATATATATATATGTCTATATAATAAAGGTTTTACTACAAACATGTATCAGATACTGTACCAGAAACATGTATCAGATACTGTACCAGAAATACGAAAAAGGATACAAAATAATAAACGCTGAAAAAATTAACTTGGACCTTTTCACCCCCAACTTTAATCACCGCATCTTTAAACCATTCAATGTACCCCTTCACTAAGTTAAAATGATGATCCAATCGTTAGTGTTTGTATAATCTTATAATATAATTATAATGTAACCCTGACCTCATTCTTTGACTGATTGACATTTTTTCCCACAAATTTAGTCACCTCTTTCTTATAATATGTAACACCCACTACATATAACCCTGCAAACAGACAGAAAAACGCAACGACTTCTTGGGTGGAGGTAAACATGTCTTGTGCCTGGTTATTGCCAAGTAATATCTATTTTGTAGCTAATACTGTACCGGTACAAAGTACCTAATTCATAAAGTAAGCTTTTTTTTCCATGATAAGTCTATCCTTGTACGCGGAGGACCCCATCGGATGGAAAATAATTATGGTTAAACGCGAGGTGTCGGAAGACGAATAGCATTATTGATGATATTTGTGCAATAAGTCCCAGGAAGGTTGTTAAATGCTTGGAGCGCATTGTCTAATAACATACGAGATTGCATACTTGGACATTAAGAAATAATACTTATCATCAATAAAATATATTTTTTATCTTTTAATTATTTATTGTCCATACGTCAATGGTGTGAAATGAATTATGGGTGTTTTTATATTATGATAAATTAAATATTCATTTTACTATAAAAATTCATAAACAATTGACTCGTAAAAATGTGCATGATTTCCCCGGACACCAGGTTTCAAGTGAGTTTCTGATGAGTATGTAATTTTTTAAATTATTGTGTTGTTGACACCTAAATTAGGCTGGTTGTATTAGCACAAATACTAGGGTATACCAAAATAACACGGGTGACGCTTTGTGTAACACAGTGTTTCACTGAAGTAAAATAATTCTTTATACTAAATTCCATTAATGTCTTTTGTTTCTTTCTTCTTCCACTAAACTCTTATTATTCCTTCATATTCCTAATTGTGTTTTTTCTTTCTTGAGCATGGTCCGTGCCCACACAAATCCATCCCTATACAGATAGAGGTCGACAAACTTAATGTAGGTGCGTATCAGTACACGTAAGGTTGTCATTTCGGAACCCTAGCAAACAACAGTACAGTATACAAATATATACATCACATTTTCTTTTATTTTTCGTGCCTACGGCAGACAGAAATTATGCTTCGAACGCTGTAGACGGTCCTGCTTAGGTTTTTCACTGAGTGTTTGTCAAGACACAAGACGTTTGGTCTTTCTTTACGTCGAATTTAATAAATCGTAAATGATATGAATCAATGTTAAAGATGTATTGTTAAATCCCAAATACCAAAAAGATGTATTGTTAAATTCCAAATACCAAAATCCCCCCCCCCCACCTCAGAAAAAAAAATCATTTTTTAATTAATTAACTTGCCTGTTTTGAAGTAACATGAACATTAATTATCAGTAGAAATTAGTGTATTTAAAAAATGCTTTCCCATAATTTTTCAGCGATAATGATATCAACACTTCCAGTCACTGGTTAAGTGTTTAATTGTTTTTATTATAATTATCCAGTTTAAGAATCAGGGTACACATTTTTTAAATTCGATAATTTCCATGCTCAATTTAATAATTTGTATTTTACTGCAAAATGAGAAGTTAATTCAAAAGTTATTGTTTATGATTTTTTTTTTCGTCATTTGTAAGGGACAATACATCTTTAAACTATCATTGTTATAATATTTACTCTGTCAAATTTGAAGTTGATAAATCATGGGCGGATGCAGGTGTGGTAAGGTGCTCCAAAGAGGGATGGTTTCAAAGAAGTGTCTACAAACCAATATATGGGGTTGATGTGACGCAGCCAATGAATGTTTCGGGGCCATTTTCAAGTATTGGGTGTAAATATGCCATACCATATTCAAACGAATAATGATTGATGATTCTGGTAAGTACTGCTACATTTCAAACTGTTTCAACGGAGATTGGTTGAAATTCAAAACAATTATGACGTAACCGTGTCCGTTATCGTTTTTAAGAGTTTGCGAAGCATACCGATTGTAATGTACTGATCGTAGACATCTGATTCAGAGCATCCAACAACTCCCGTCATCTTAGACTAACTGCAAGATATGCACAGATACCGCTCCATTATGAGTAACAAATTATTCAACGGTAAACACTCGTTTGTTGGTCAGGAAGACATATGTTACAAGCTCGAGCACTATAGAACATTAATGATGTACGTATACTTTAACAATTGTTATTTGTGAAAGCGTAAACTAAATCAAATATAGATGAATATCGATTTACATAGAAAGAAACAAACTTTGCCACACATTGTAAAACGAGTATTACAATCGATATTTAGGTCCCATAAGGCTTCCGTCTGTAAAACGTTATCGTTTGATTTTGGCTCGTACACGCACGCATATGCATTTATGCAAATGATATACATACATATTGAGTAGGACAAATAATAGCAAATTAGCTTGAGTGCAGCACTGAAGGGCGAATTTGACACAAGCCAATATGTTCTAGAATTGACAGGAAAAAATAAGGTTCAAACACGAAAGGTCAAATCATGCAAATCACCTAAGTGTTACGTTTGTGCTGTACGTTTGAATTACTTATGCAAATTACACTTACATTGGTAATAATACCAAGTCATACAGATACGTGTTTTATGTGTTACGCATGAAATATTAATAGGTCGATTTGCAATAGCAATAAAATTTACAATAATAATAAATAATATAGAAAATAATAATTATAATAATACAGGAAGGCCCTAGAAGCCTCCCGAATAATGCATATTCATTGGAAAATGATCCAATGTGCGATAACAAACATAATAATAATAATAATAATAGGCCTAATAAAAATATTAATATTAATATTAATATTATTATATTAATATTATTATTATTAATAATAATAATAATAATAATAATAATAATAATAATAATAATAATAAGGAATAAAATTAAAACAATACAACAATAGCACAAAAGGTAAAAGAAAAAAAATGAAAGTGGTCAGATAATGATATTGACTGTAGTTTTGTTTCCCCTATTTAATATGTTGTTCGATTTCATCATGAATAAGGCCATGTTAAAGTCCATCCACTACAAGGCCATTATGTACGGTATTGAAATGGTTATGTTCCTTATCCCTATTCATCATCATCATCATCATCATCTTCTTTAATATCATCATCATTATTATCATCACCACTTACGTCATGTTATGTGTTTCCATTATTAAGACACGGAAGATTATACAAAGACTAAAGTAATCTTTTGTTTGTTTTATTATATTAGGTAAAAAGCTACATTGAATATATATAATCTAACCATTTTTAAAAATTACTATAATAAATACAGATCAATTATTCATTTATTAACTTGTTGCGGCATAACATTTGTCATAATTTATAATTACGAAGTTATCACTTACACACGTGATGATATCAGCTTAATACTTAAGAAATGTCTCCTATAATTGCAGACTTCAAAATTCATAACATAACATAGAAACTAGTTCTAACATCTGGATAGTGTGCTGTTGTTTTTCTTCTCTACATTCGTTTTCCTTTCTTTTCTTAAAAAGGTTCATAGTCGTCACATTTCGTCGCATTGTTTACTAACAAATATCATTCATTTAGATCATTTCATGATTTACAATTATATAAATATATATATTATTATATATAGGCCTATATATATAGGCATATATATATATGACGACCGCCCCAATTTCATTGTATAGTAATAGTTTTATAAAAATCTATTATTGTATTTATTGTATATGTTGAAATTAAATAAATATTCATATGATTATGAGATAATATGTAACTACTGTATTGTAAAAACGATGGAGCTCTTATTAATTAACATAGAGAGTAAAAACATATTATGAACATAGCAAACCAGGTCATAATATAAGTACTGTACATGTCCGCCACTAAGAATGCTTTAGCTTCCTACTCTGAGTAGTTTATGTACAATGGTTTAATAGCGAATATCAATGTAGTGTCAGGGCTTCATGACAATCCAGTGAGAAAATAAGTTGTAACTGACCCGATTCCCTGAAAAGACAAAATTAACAGACATTGCATCCAGTCCAATCTTAATATAAATTTTAGACGTACAGTACCGGTTGCGGGCAGTCTACAGCAGTTGATGGATGTGGGACCCGATGTCCGCGGACAAGTGCACTACCCGCGATCGGTACTAGGCGCATTGTAGTAGGCCTATGTATCTACGCGCCAAATAATGAGGAAGTGCTCCGAAAAGAAGCAAAATGTGAAAAAGTACACGCAGAGGAAAAGAAAACAGAAAACAAATAACCAAAAACAAATTTAATACAGAAAGAAAACATTAAATCATGCCATATACTTTAGGTCTATATGCGAATCGTAAAAATTATAATGTAATTTATTTTATTGACCTTAAAAGCTGAGTTTGACACTGACGAATATTAGTGTCTGAAGCCACGTAACGAAGGAATATCTTATTATAATTCTGTAGTCTAGATGACGTACTTTTACAACTAGTCCCCCACCCCTCAACCCATCTCCAACAATCTTCGACGGTCAAAACAAAAGATAGGCAAACGTCCTCCTAATAGCATCTCATTTATCAAATCCATTTTCTATGATTATCGTTACGCTAGCAATCAATCAATCAATCAATCAATCAATCAATCAATCAATCAATCAATCAATCAATCAATTTATTTATTGGAAAACGCTTTTGAAATAGCGACTCACATGCATTTATAATGCATCCTTATACAAAACAAACTATCAATTAACTAAACTACAGTAACATCATATACCTAAAACAAAATAAAGGCCAAAAGTATAGCACAAGACAATTATTGTCTCACAAAATAAAACTGATGTACGTACATGAAATTTTAATAAAATGAAAGCGAAAAAGAGACTGAAATATACCGGACTGTTAAACCATTGAGTAAGGTGTGAATTCGCATAATTAAAATATTGATTTAAAGTTTGATCTTAATTTCCAAGCCCTTTTAAATATTATTCCATACACAGTCCAGCAAAAATGCGGTGTTCATTTTTGTTTAACTATGTAGGGAATAAACGTCATGCTTGCTTTTCACTTGAAAACTAAAGCTACGCAGAGGTGTTGATTGGAAGTTTACGACTTTCATCATAGCCGTAGATGGCATCATGATCGACATAGTTTGTGATGTCACTGTTCATTTGACCTATATTATTAGTAGAAATTGGACGGACATCATCGATATATAACGTTTGCAGTAGTAATTAGTTTCATATATCAATTCGATAACAATAGCCTTTGACAATGAATCACATGGACAATATAGGTCTCGTGAAGGTGATATAAAGTTCAACAGCTATATCGTAAACAGTTGCGTATTTCAATTTGATGCTAAACAGGCGTTTATGAGTATCTACATAGATTTAGATTTAGATAATAACGTGAATATTAATGTTTTTTTTTTGTTTTTTTTAGTTTATCATCATTTACAGTAGGAGAACACTACCAGACGCATCTCATGTACCTAATGCCTCACTCCCCTCTGTCATTGTTAGTATCAGCGACCCAGGGGGAGCAAAGGGAACTTAGTCCCCTGTTCATTATATTCACCCTCGTTAAAACATAGATAGATACCAAAACAGCGACTACACTATTGTTTTTCGAGGTGTTTTTTTTCGATCCCGACCTTATTAAACAAAGTTTAACAAATAAAATAAAAGTATGCGGGGATTGTCTGGTGACAGATGATTCAGTCATTGACCTTTCCATTCCACCCACGACCCACCTTACCTGAGCTAAAATCCATAGTACTTTCCGCTCCCGGGCAGGAAAATCGACTCTCAATTTTTAAAAAATGTCTGAGAGCGCCGAACCAACATAAAGTTTACTGTACATACTGTAGAGGGTCGAAATCCTTATAACACCGGCTCCTGTTGCGTACCTGCCTGACCCGTTGCATGGTATGCTAGGCCCTGGTCCAACCTGTACACTTAACACCAATAGCATAGCATTCTGATTTAAGTGACCTACCTTGAGATTAACATTGCCCCGTTTCTGAAACTGGAATACATCAGATTTTGAAATAATTCGATGGCATTCTGAACTAACATGGATCTTGAGTGCTGTGTGAGAAATCATGAAAGAGCACTTAACTGCCAGTATTGGTGTTAGGATTTGCCAGACAAATCCTGGCACCACCCCTAAAGACAAATTAAATTTTTTTTTTTTTTATTAGGCCTACATTTAAAAAGGAAGGCAACCTTGCTTTTATATAAAAGGAAATTCAAATAATGTTTATTAGTTTTGATTATGCGATGTTTCAATTGATGTGACTAAATCTGTACCGTCTTGATGTAAGCTGAGATGATAAATTACATCTAACCATTATCTTCAAGACTACCTTATAACACTTGCATTTGCCTACAATAACAGCCCTAAAGCATAGAGACGCTTTATTTATTGATTATAGCGTAGCCTGAACGTCTTGATTAGGATCAGTTTTCATGAAGGATTTCTAAATACGGAAAGTATAATGTAAAATTGCTGGCAATATTCATACCTTCACCAGTGGATTCCATCCTAGAAGCGTAGTTAACCGTGTCCCCGAATAAACAATACCTTGGCATTTTAACCCCAACAACTCCAGCAACAACTGGTCCTATGTCATACAAAAGGGAACGAACTATATCAAAATACACTACGATACCATACATTACGGTAGTAAATCTAAGATCAAGGCACTCGTTCACTACGGTATATCTATGGTGTTACAACTAATCAATCGATGGTCTAAAGTTTGATTATCATAGTCATGATTTATTTCACCCATATAGTAATAATAATAATTCTTTAATTTTTTTCATTCTAAATTGAAATCGGATATTTGGACTGGGCCCCTAGGACACAAACGGATACAAACATTGTCCCTAACCCGCCTAACTCTTAATATGATTGTTATTCGGGGAGCCAATCGATCAGACTCCAATTAAAACCTGACTCTGGCCGGGTTTGAACTGGGATCTTCAGCACAAGCACAGGAAAAATAGGCCTACCTCTCAGCCAACTACTCAGCTCAGGCAAATCACAGGTAATTGTCACATAAAATCCTAATAATGTGAACATTGGGACCACATCATTTGGATTTATGCGTAAAGTGGGTCCAACCTGATATTGTACCGCACTGTTTAAAAATCCTGGCTACGGCATTGAAAACAACATTTTAAAGTATGGTCTCTGCTTGGAAAATTCAATAGATTACATTAAGGTAGATGGGGATGTCAACAAACAGCTTGCTCTAAGTATTGTTTAAAGGTTTGCATGGCGAAGTAATAACATATACGTTGAAACTTGCAGTACACCACGTAAGTAGTTCTGAAAAGAACTGTTGTAGTTGAGGAAGTCTCGACGTTTCGATTGAGTTGCTTGCTCTAACATTGAAAACAACATTTTAAAGTATGGTCTCTGCTTGGAAAATTCAATAGATTACATTAAGGTAGATGGGGATGTTAACCAACAGCTTGCTCTAGGTATTGTTTAAAGGTTTGCATGGCGAAGTAATAAAATATATGTTGAAACTTGCAGTACACCACGTCAGTAGTTCTGAAAAGAACTGTTGTAGTTGAGGAAGTCTCGACGTTTCGATTGAGTTGCTTGCTCTAACATAAAATACTGAATCACAATTACAGGTCTCCCCTCCAATTAGGGACCACTTCTGGGACCTGGGTTTCCATGGGCTTTAGCAGCATTGGGCTTTAGCAGCACAGAATAATATAGAAAAAATTTGGGACCACAGAAAAGTGGTCGTTATTTGGAGGAGGTCTTTAATTGGATGGAGACCTGTATTTATAATGTGAATATACAAGACCTACTGCGTCTTTGTCTTAGCTCTAGACTTACCACTGTGAATGCCTATACGCAGCTGAAGACATTTCCCGGGACGGTGGCGTATTTCGAAACTGGACATCACGCTGAGTAAATTCAACGCCATCATGCAAACATGCGTGGCGTGGCAATGTCCATTGCGCACGGGCAACCCACTGACCACCATATACGCATCACCAATTGTCTCTACCTTAAAAAAGTATCAAGAAATTAATGTACGTTACACATCTCTAAACACGATGATGTAATGAATTTCTAGCCTAACATTTTCTGTACAATTTTCCTAACGCGGTACTCATGTCGAAAATTTCTGTATATTTCAAGCGATAAATTCTTTTGTAACTGCAATTTAAGTAGGTGTATTTCAAATTTTCTTCTTATCACTACGTAGCTAGTGTGTATGACCTTGCTTACGTAGTGTGGTAGAAGGATTCGCAGGTAGGATGGATACCTGACATGGGCCGCGGCGTAAGCGCTCCTTCTGTGACCGGACGGGGATTGGAAATGGACCAGTACACCGGGGTAGCCCCCTACTTTTCTCGAATGGTGTACTGGGTTCTTTAAAGTGCACACGAGCCAACTGTGTATGGACCTACGGTTTACAGTCCTTATCCGAGAAGACTTGTCCCACCACCTGAACCATAGGCGAGCGTGCCGTTTGAACCAACGCCGATATTATGGCTGTATATCACTGTTCCCCTGTCTTAACCGCTCGGCCAAGCGACTCGCCGTATTTCAAATAAATTATCGTATCTCTAAACAGGAATAGTTATAGTAATAACAACATTGACGTTCAAATAATCTAAATCTAAATCTATGTAATAATAATAATAGTGATAACGAACATTTATGACAATGTTTGTGATTATAATGATAATGATGATAATGAGAATTAAGTACTCTTGCTTACCTTGTAGACTTGGTAATTTTCTATTATTGTATCAAAGCATGTGTAGAGGTCGTTTAAAAGATCAACAACCTAACAAAATAAATCCAAAGTAGAATATTAAGTATTTATACATAGCCAATACGCGTATTTTACTAATTTCTCCTATTGTATCTCATATATATATTGAGAAAGCAGTACAACCATCGCAATTGCAATAGATTGCGTCGACTCCTCACCCCATTAATAGGTATACCGTAAACCTCAGGGGCGGATAAAAATGAGGAAACGGGGTATAAGCCTTCCCCCATTAAAAAAAAAGAGATAGAGAAAAATTGAAAAGAAAAAAGACAGAAGGGAGTGCGGTACTTCAAAGCTAATTTTCGATTCAAATTCCATGTACCAGTTTACTGTAGTCAAACAATTGTGAACAAAAAATATAAATGTAACCAAAAACAAACAAAACCCGATACCCCACCCAAAAAAACACCACCCTATCCACCTCTCTGCAGCTCGTCGCTTTGCCTTCCAATTTTCTGTAGATCGCCCCTGATTCCTCTAAATAGATAGAAGCAATCTAGAAACAGTTTTATGTTTATAATATTACCAGGACCACTGTTATCCCTGCCTAACCACATATTAATAAATTCATTATTTAAAACAAAATCGCCGAGCATCTTCAACAAAAACCAGAGAGTCGACTTCGAACTCGATACCACTGGAATTGATAAATAAAACCTCTTTGATAAACCTTTTTCAAAAGTGAAAATAAATATTTCTCCGATATTATTTTGTCAATAGTCTAAAAATTTGACATCATTCTAAATAACTAGAAACAGACAAATAAAATTAAGTTTAAAAAAAATTACAGATATGTTATTACTAAAGCTGTGAATTGATTACAAGCCAATTTACAGTCTTTGCAATACAGAACTAGTTCGGTTTGAAATCGAGTTTTGTTATTAATTAGGCCTAGGTAGCTTACGTAATAGAAATGGAACCAAAACAGTTATCAAGAAAGAAGCCGATTCCATAGAAAATACAAAGTTTTCCATCATCACAATAATTAATTTTAAATAATATCCCCGGGGAAACGATACTGGCATGGTATGCATTTATAACGCAAAGTAGTACAGAAGCATCATAACCGCATTATAAATTACTATTTTATAGGTTAAAAGTTCAAATAATATCTGTTGCTAAATATGTTTATACATAAATATTTTAAAAAAATGTTTGAATTTACAAATTACCTGCAAAGGACTGCTCTCGGCTGCTAACTTGGTGAATTCTACAATGTCGCTGAAAAATATCGTCACCTCTTCAAAACTCTCTGGCTGAACAACTTTGCCACGTTTTAGACTGTCAGCCACCGATCTGTAACACAATTTTAATTCAATAAATTTACTTTAAACTTAGGTGCTTTATAACACACTAAAAATGTAAACATTGTTATACGGATACGAATTATAAAACACTAAAGTACTTTTCATAGCATATTAACATGGGAAACCCGAGCAGTTTCTAAACATTATTAATAATTTTAAACACGTTTAAGCAGCCAACATTGCTTATTAGTGATTTCGAACCGAGCTAATTAGAATTAGAGTAGAATTCAAGAATTTAGCATATATTAAGAATCAAATAAGAATCAGTTAGCAGAAAAATTTCAAGAAAGTGATTCTGAATCCACTCTTACATAAATTAAATGATGGGGAGGGGGACGCATGAACAGAGGTACTTAATATTGACTGGTTGTAGATATTAGTAAAAAAATGTGGTATGTATTCCTTTAAAAACAAATACTATGCATTGTAATGAGTAAGATTATAATTATTATTTCAATCTGAATCTAGACGACTAGAGGCTGGATCAGTGTAATACGTGCTAAAGTGTGCAAAAAAAGGTCAATGAACAGTAGGCCTATATACAGTTAAGAGCCCATTTTGAAAACGTGGGAATTCGGATTGCGCTCCCCCTGACCCGCAGAAGCAACAGTGCAGTACCCAGTGGCGTCGAGAAGGGGGGGGGGGTCAGGGGGTCGCTGCCCCGGGGCCCGGATCTACTGGGGGGCCCGGACCAAGATGAAAAATATGATACTGATCTTAATCTTTATGATTGATTTTATATGTACCTTTCACTGCATGTAAAGTTGTATGTATATACGTTATTTTTATATATTAATTATTATCGTTTATTCATCAGATTATTCTGATACATCTACATTGCAAAAAAATAATCACATGGAATCATATCCATGTATGTGGGTTTGGAAAAATAGGGTCTTAGGAGGAGACTTAATTTGGGGAGCGGCCGAGTGGGGGACCCAAGTGAAGGGGGGGGAGACATGTGAGGCGTTGCCCCGGGGCCCTTACTGGCTCTCGACGCCACTGGCAGTACCACGGTCAGTACAACGGAATACAATCCTCTAACCATTTTAAATAACTAGATTTTTGTGTTATTATACACAGAGGACCAACGGCTAAACGCTCCATCCTAAGAATGAGGTATTAGAGCAATAATTGTCCTTACTTCTTAAAGACACTAGCAAGTCGGATTTGGCTGATAATCTGAATTGAATACCACCTTTGTTTTGTCTATTGTAATTGTGTTTAGTCACTATTTAAGTTAAACTATGCCTATACTATTTTGTTTGATTATTGTTGTTTTGTAAAGTAGGTCTTAACAAATTACGAGCGATTTTACTTTAAGCACTTATATTTAACCTCCAGCTGAACATAATTTTAGGCTTTCATGTATCATTATCATATTTCTTTTTGCCTTAATTTCATATATACAATAATACTTTTACTATCATTGCAGGGGTGGCGCCAGGATTTGCCCGACGGGGGTGGGGGGCGACGAGGGGTCAGATTTCCCCGACAAAGCAATGTGGGCGTGGTCGAGCTTCGATCAAAATGTTTTGAAAGTGGTCCAGGGGGCGGAGCCCCCGAAAGTTTTAACAATTTAGGGGTTTCAAAGGCTTATTTAATCGATTTTAGAGTCTGCTAATATGTAGAAAATACATATAATTGTTTCTCTCCCCGACGAATTGTGATTTTTCTCCCCGACGGGGAGGGGGCAGCGTAGTTCTCCCCGACAGGGGGGGGGGCCTTTGTCTCCCCCTGGCTCCCCGCTGAATAATAATAATAATAATAATAACCGCTTCATGCACAAAGCCTCCACATTACTACCCTGGTCATTGGATCACACACATATTTACCGAATTAAATTATTAAATTAAATTATATTATTATTCCATAATATTGCAGCTAGTAATCAGCGCAGTTGTGTTGGAACCTATCAGGTACCCACTTGTACTCCTGGGTGGAGAGAGGCAACCGTAGATAAAGTGCCTTGCCGAAGGACACAAGCGATTTGCACAGCGAGAGTTACGAGCCCCCGATCTCGAGGTTGGGAGTCCAAGCCGGCCACAACCGACGCGCCAACCGTTTCTACAAATCCGAGCTTATACACTAGAAACACCATTCGATGTAAAGACCAAGTGCACAATTGAACTTGTAATTAGCAATTTTATTTCACTGGTAAATAATAGATTTTTGAATTCTATCAAATAGACGATAGAAAAAGTATTGTCTTTTGAAGGAGATGCTGGTCTGAAGAGCAGAAGCAACTGAAGATGGAACAACATGAATAGTACTAAAACCTAGTACTTTCAGAATATTTCTTTAAAGATTCGATCCCCTCGGACGTTTTAATTTCACTTCATGTGTTTGGTAGAAGAATAACAATAGCTTAATATTTCTGCAAACTGGGTATTCCACTAAACTTTTCATTTTGTATACTGGGTTTAATAGAAAACTAAATATACAATTACTTAATGTTCTTTATACCATCAGGAACATGTTAAAATATATAGAAAAATTCGGACAGTAAAGAATATGCAAAACTATTTACTTTGGTAGCATTTGGTAGAGTAAAGCGTCAGTCTTCAATTTCTCATCTGCCAGTTGTTTTGTCCTTTCAGTCACAAGTTCCTCTAAGTGTACGGCATGCTTCTCCAGCATTGCAACCATGTTGTCTATAAGATTCCCACTTCTGAAAACGACAACTTGTTCTCAATCGAGGACCATGTAATAGGTCAACGATACTAAAGCTTTAAACAAATTTTCTTTAAATTTGAACGAACGTATATAATTGTTGACAGATCATGTTCAATCAAGATATATGAACATTAATGTTGGATATTTGGTAGCAATAATATATTTTTCTGATTCTTTCGTTCTTGCGTGTACTTCAAACTGCCATGTAAAACTCAACTAATATTAGAAATTGTGTACCAATTATTTATCAATGATGCTTAAAAATTGTCTAACGACTTCTTCTATAGCTTCTTCATATTTGAAGTCTTCGACCCAGTATCTCAGTATGTTAGGAAAGTTCTGTACCAGTTGACTCATTATCATTTTATTATGTTTTCGAATGTTCCACCAGCAAATCGATAGAAAGAAGAGTGTTTAAACGAAAATCTAACTTACTTTCCACCTGACACCCTCTTTAGATAGTTAATGATATAACTAAACGGAGGTCTGCAGCTTGGGTCTTCATCCCAGCAAGTTTTCATCAAACGGACAACCTTACTGTAGTTGGTGTCTTTGTCGTCGACTTCTGGCCGAAATGGAGGATTACTAATGGTTCTAATCTTACAGATTATTTCTAATTTATCAATAAGAGGTATATACAATGAATATTAGTAGGTTTGATAATATATTTAATTATAATAGTGATGATTTGATGACGATAATGTTAATGGTAACAGTAATGATAGCGATAACAATTATGATAATGAAGATAACGCTAAATGCAAATTCAATTAAAAAGTTGGCCCCAATTAAGAGGTTAAAAATATAAAACTAGAAATTAACCAAGTCGAAAAGGTGTTCATTTGCAGTTTCCTTTAAAATAACTAATGAACACCTATTATTTCATAGGAAAAAAACCAAAAAGAATGCTTTAATTACAAAGAGAGTAATAATGGTTACTAAGAAGACCTACCTTCTGCTTCCATTTCTATCATACAATAGGGGGCGTCCCTCAAAATTATTTCCTGAAGAATGATGCCATATGAATAAGTATCCCCCTGTTTTGTACTGCGGCATCGTGGGTAGTTTTGACGAAGAAGTTCTGGAGCTGTCCACAGTTGCTCTTAAAAAAAAAATAATTTATTAAATTATCAATTTTTTTTCACATGCCAGCTTAAAGAAATGCAAACGTCATAGCGCCACTGAACCTCATAGCCTGCTGTGTATTTTGACACATTAATGATCTCACTTTTGATTTACTGATTGTTTGTTGGCAAACTGATATTATTTCTGATAGTCATAATCATCATCACGATAATCAATTAATTACTTTCCTTATGACCATCATCTTCATATTTAGGCACCATCAACGTTGTCTTTGTTATGATCATCTTCAACATTTATTGTAATAATTACATCAAAAGATAAGTTGCAATCACTTCTTCAATACGGCAAGTTTAAAATGCTACTACCTAGTACCAACTTAAGAATATCATTATAAACACATTACGCCATGTTTTCTTACTTGAATAATATCTTTCGCGTGTTCCTTGATTTAACTCCTGGTCACATCGCAGGCTATTTAGTCCGAAATCGGAGATTTTACAAACCCAACGACTATCCACCAAACACTTGGAGGAATTCAAACGCCCGTGTGCCTCGATAGGCGTGCCGTGTAAATATGCCATACCCTACAATTAGAGACCATTTGATTTATTTTCTTTAATATTTGTTTATATTTAGGATTCCTTTTTATTGTTACACTATTTTAAAATTTATAGAGGTATCAATGAAACCGTAATTCAAAATAACTTACTTTAGCAATATCCGACGCAAAAGACCATTTGAAGAGATAGTCCAGTTTGATGTGGTCGTTCATTAAAACATCCTACAAACAATTTATATCTCATTATTATTTATTTTTAAAAGTTAAAAGATCAGATCAGTTTGGTGAATATTATGAACGAAAAGGACATTGGTTTAAAAAATAAAGTAATGTGTATTACACATTACATTAAGGTAAACTTAAAGTTTACCTTATCATTTTATGAAAGTAAGGTATACAATAGCGCCATCAACGTTTGATCGTGATTCAAAAGCGACTTTTAGACGTAAGGAAAAAAATCTGGTGTTTGCAGAAATTGATCCCATGAGTAGTGATTAAAAACAGGGCATCTTAAGTAACAATTAAGCTATACTCCACTCTGGGTAAGATGATGATGATGGTGGTGGTGGTGTTGGTTATATGATGAAAGGAGGGGAAGGATGCACAATTAGAGAAGGATAATGAGGTATAACATCTAATAATGTTACAAGGCTGGATGACAAGGAAATAATATGCTACCTGTAAGCTGCCTCGGCTACAGTAGTTTGTCAAAATACAGATATTTGGTGCCTCGATGCACGCTCCTACGATCTGGTTTACATTCAAATGGTTTAACTCTCGGACCTGTAAGAAAAAAAAACCTCATTCTTTACTGAATTCCACTAAATGTTATCCTAATAAACCAGCGGCGGTACGTACCAGCGTGGGGGTATCGGGATACCATTGAGCAAGCTTGGACACAGTCGTCTGCTGACGCCACGAGGAGGTCGTCAGACTAAAAATATTTATTTACCGATCCAAACAAAGTTATTTTAAATGCCAATCCCTAATATTAGACCTATTAAAAGTACATTTCGTTCATCCTAAATCCATATGAACCCCATCAGAGATTTATTTCGGGACACTGACCAAGACTCTGGTGGCCCCTTTGTTCGGACTCCCTGTTTTTAATGTTTGGCGGAAAATATCTCTTGATGGCTGATGAAGCAATAAAAATTGAATTGAATTGAAATGAATTGTTGGAATTGTTAGATTCCCTCTCAGCAATTTCTGGAGCTACTACTGAACAGAATTATTTTTAGAATGTGATGATGCATGCCTCATTTAGCTTAATATTAAAGCGAGTTACGTTTAAATACATTTAAACGTAACTCGCTTTAATATTAAAGCGAGTTACGTTTAAATGTATTTAAAGTGTACCCACATCTTTAAATTCTTTGAGAATCTGTCTATTGAGTTGAATTGAGGAACTTCTGCGGATTTGCTTAATTGCGACACGCGTCCCAATGTAACAGCCAACCTTTGTATATCTTAAATCACCGACCAAGGATAGTGTGCTGCTATTTAAAGTTCCGACACGATCGCTTAGCTGAAATGAAAAGTGTTGTAAATTTTAAGAAGTTACTTCAACAGTAGAGATAGGCCCTATTCTGTACATTTTAATATACACTGTGAATAACTTTATGGAAATAACCTTTGGAAGATATGATAATACACCTTGATATTAAAAAGTACATTAAGCATGTTTTAACATAATATTATGATATATATATATCTGTCTCTTATACACATCTAGATGTGTATAAGAGACAGGTCTATATGAGTAGAACCAAGTAGGCTAAAATAGTGCTGGGTATTATAAAAGTAAGTACAGGAGTAAAACTTCGGTTACTTCATAATTTACTGTACTACATAAAGTTCAAGCGATCTTTAGGTACATAATGTCAGACGCAGATGCTCCTGTATATAAGGTTTATTGTAAATTGAGTAGCTTGTGTACCACCCTCAAGTTTGTTTCGGAAAACTTCAAGTAGTTGATCACCCTAAACCAGATCACGATGCGTAAATTGAAGTAAGTTAATTATATAATGTGATATTTCGGGAAAATTTAATTGTTATATTATGATTCTTTGATTCAATGTTACATGCTTTATATTTTGCAACGACCTAATTAGAGTTAACCATTGTTTTAAGCCTTTAATTATCATGTTAAAGTTAAGCCCTATATTCTGTAGTAATGTTATGGATAAACGTACGGTAGTGTATAAGCCCCGTTAGTATTATATATTGGTTTAAGGAGTTACAACTATTTAAGAAGCCACGTTCATCTACATCTTGTTGGTAAAAGACAGCGATGACTGAGACAGATGACAACCGTATGGCCCTGATCTCCAGCTGCAGTATCGAATAATAGTAATAATTATTATATGGTAGATTGATTATGTAACAATTAATCTAACTAATTCCCGTTACTTTGGCGATGCTTGCGTGACTTCTAGGGAACGAGTTCGTTCCAAAAATAGTAGTTAGTTCATCTTCGGCTTCAAACGAAATATCCGAGTAATCAATCCGCCATGACATATTCTCAAGTTCTTGTTCGTAGAGATGATTTCTAATTAGACAAAAAGAAATTTGAATAAATGGTGTGAAAAACAATACTCAATTCATTTAAACACAAAAGCTCAAGCAATGTACCTCAGGGAGGGGTGGAGAACAGTTTGTCAAAAAATATTATGTACACAATATAATGCATT
>NW_022757135.1:147336-155867 GCF_011630105.1 Anneissia japonica
CTGACCAATCAGTACAGGACCAGGAATACGCACGCACTTGTCCTACGCACGCACTTGTCCTACAAACACACTTGTCCTACGAACGCACTTGTGCTACGCACGCAATTGTCCTACGCACGCACTTGTTCTACGCACACACTTGTCCTACGCACGCACTTGTCCTACGCACGCAGTTGTCCTACGCACGCACTTGTCCTACGCACGCACTTGTCCTACGCACGCACTTGTGATACGCATGCATTTGCCCTACGCACGCACGTGTTTACAGACCCTTATGCTAATAGGGAGACTTCGCAACCTTACGAAAACGATAACAAATACGAATACGGCAAAAGGCATGAATAGCCTTCGTTGTAACATATGCTACTGAAGGGGAAGGGTTGTCTAAAAATGGTGTGACGTAACCGTATTCGTTATCGTGTTCGTAAGCTTGCGAAAAGTCCTATTGTTTTGTGAGACCACGGCAACAGTATCCACGGGGTGGAGCATTTATGTCTGTTGCCAATTTATTGATTTTATTGTTATTAAAGAACATAATTCAATTGAATTTTTTGTGTGTATTATGGTAACATACTGCATTACCTTGCAATTAAAAAATTAGAACGAGAAATAGGTCTATATTTCTTGGTAATTTGCAGACGCATAAATTTAACTATTCCTCATTTTGTACATGTGCCCTTAAATTATGGCATGTAATTGATTTAAAGAATATCATAATAAAAAGTTAGTATGTCAGCGAACATTAATTTGTTTCGATTCGTTCCTTATTGGAATTTAATAAGTTATTTGATCCTTTTCGAATGACCAACAGAATGTTTTAATTTAATGTTATAAGGGGGTTTTGTCAATTATTTGACAGACAATATATCTTTAACACCTAGATTATTTTCGCGGCTATTGACGGAATACGATTTATTTAGGAAACTTGGTGGAATGTTAGGCCTAGGCCAAATGTGCTTGTTGAGTTGGGGAATACCATCAATCTACACCTCCACGTTTAGCACCACTGTGCCTGTGTAAATCTGTTCATATAAATATTATTGTTTAAAGTTCACAGACCATTGACATTGTATCAAGTGGTTTACTTTTAAATCTAACTCTGGGTAGACGTATAAAAACGACATTGGCTGAAACAATCTGTGCTTTTAACAGCTTGTTAATGCCAGAATATATAACGGCTGAATTTGAGGTTTAATGAAAATTTATTACTTACCCATCGAGAAACAACGTGTAACTGTCTCAATAATTATTAGGCATTGTTGTGAAAGTATGAATAATAAAAACCCTGAATTGTGCGATTCATTAAAGCTAGGCTCCACAGACAAAACTATGCTAATATGTTTTACAACTCATTTGGCTAAGACACAGTATAATAGTTAGTTAGTTAGTTAAGCTACATTGAACTAGCCAGTGAGTTGTCTGCGTACATTGTACATTCATTTGTGAAAGTAGCCCTGTCCCGAACTCATTTGATGAGTCCTCCTTCTCGAAGGCACACACCATGCTTTGTTTTTGCTTTTGACGCTTGTTTTCGGTCGGTGACTATTCATCATTTAGACAGCGGTGTCTATTTGGTGGCCATTGTCTTTCAAAGAAAGATGGCTAACATTAATAATAATAATAATAATAATAATAATAATAATAATAATAATAATGATGATAATAATAATAATAATAACAAAATGGTGTTTGACTACAACTAGGGAACGGTTAATGAGATATACAGATTTTTGAATATTTAAAACCTGGTGGAAAAAGGTGGAAAGAGTGGTTACGCCCCTTTTTTCAGTTACTAAATATTCAAAATTCCGCATTATCTCATTAACCGCTGCTGAATTTTCGTCAAACACCCTTTTAGTGTCTTAAAACAATGTTGTATAACATATCAAACATTTTTTTAATTCTGGAGCCTGGCATTAAAAGCCGGGCACCTACTACGACGCTCGCTCAACCGATCGTTTTTTAATGACGATCCGTTGAGACTGCCACCGACAATGAGCAGACAGCGTCGTGTTGTCTACCGCTTTACTGGGAGCGGAGTTGAATTCTTCGTACAGTACGTCGGTCGCACGATGCATTGAATGTCTGGCTTTTAAAGTTTTTGTTAGATTGTGTGATCACTGCACGTACCTACTCTGAAAAGATGCTATTGTAACAAAGGTGCCGTTTTGAATATTCTGCAGCATGTAATTCGGCCGGCGATCTCCAAGTAAATCAATAGATACCAGTCCATCAGCACCTGTTTTTGTCAAAGTAAAAAAAAATTAATGAGAACGTCAGATTTAAATGTTTTAATTTGTTAAACATGTCAGATCTACATATCATGTCTTAATGTTGAGCCCTCATTTATCTTTCTGTGGCATTTTTAAATAAAAACATTCTGAAAAATGGATCTTCAGTGTGAAGCTAGGCGTATTGAGTTAGACCATGGTTAGACTATGTGAAAAACTTTCCAATAAGTTGGCGGCGTTTTCAGTCTACAAGTGTATGGTGAAAGCACATGCTAAATTATACAAAGAAATGATATTAACAATATAATCTTTTTAATTGTATTGAAGGTCCATTTCTTGTCTCGTATTTGTAGACGTTTAAATGTAAGCTCAGATGTGAGAATTGTCAATAGGCATATAGGCCTACTGTAATTATTCTTGATAATTACGTTTCTATTGATATAATTATGTTAAACTCACAATCTTGGTTTTAAGTTTCACTCGCTAAGTAGCAGCTTTGTCGATATTGTATACGAGTTGTAAATATACTTACAATATCAGGCATGGAATCAAATTGAATTCAGTGTCATTATAAAACGATTACTGATTTTTTTTTAATCAATAATCGATGATCAACATTTAATTTTGAAGAACGCATGCAGAAAAACTAATTAGAAAATTGATAGACTATTAATAATATATTTAATTATATTTAATCTCATCCGTCCCCCCTTAATCACAGTATAGGCTTATAATTTGAAGCGTGGTTACCATTGAATTCCCAATCAAATAGGTTTTCGCCTACATGACCGCTGTCACTTGGATCCATCCCATTGCCTAGACTCTTATTCAATGCTAGTGCATACAAGTACACAGAATCGTATATTAAGGCAGCTTCTAATAATACCTACAAAAATATAATACAGATAGTAAAAAAAACACTTGTGCAAAATGAAAATATAAAAGTCTACTGCACAAATAGACATGCAGGACCAATTAACGACTACATGCATTCTGAAAGCAATAACGTACAATCGTTTCCATAAAAATGTGCATCATCATCATCGTTGTCATTGTCATTATCTTCATCATCATGATCATCACTGCAATCATTATTCTAATACTATGATTTTGTAAATTATGACATCTGTTATCCCATTATTATTTATCATTAGGCCTAGTGTATTATTACTATTGTCTGTTATGTTATTTGTTAATCCAATCTGCAATTTTCACCTTTTATTATTGAATAATAATATTATCTGTTATTCCATTAATATTCATCATCTTAGCCATCGTCATCATCATCGCCATCATCCTCATCATCATCACCATCATTATTATTATCATTATTAATATTTTCAATATTCTATATTATTGCTAAAATTACTTGTATATGTTATTTTTATTGTATATTATCTGTTAACACTAAAATCAAATTTTGAAATTAAACAACATTGCGATCTGGAAAGTAAATTTATAAATGCCTACGTTTGTTTAAATACCATGTTCTAGTATTCTACGTATGTTGAGGTTTTAGTGGGAAGTTTTAGGCAATCATATGTTACACTTTGTTGATTTTAACGACAGTGATGGTTATACATATTTAACACGTGAAGTATGTTAACGTCATGTTTAATGGAGAAAAAAGAATTCCAATACATCTTGTTATAATATTGACAATAAACCGTACTTGAATCTAGAATGGTTCTAAAAAAATAAACATTGTCTCGTGTAGCTCTAGGCTGTTAATTTTGCTTCAACTTTATGCGCATTGATAGTGATTCGGGCTTCGATAGTCCATGCTGTAGCTAGTTTATCATAAGAAGTCCATGTAGGCCTACCTGTTCATCTTGAGGTAAGCTGTAATAAAATGGCGATTGACTAGTTTTTAGCCTGACCTCTTTTTTGAATTCTTCATATTCAGGACACGATGGTTCCAGTAATTTTACGTCAAGTAAACCTAGAATATTACAATGTTAATTCTTGAATAAATTAATATTACCAATAATAATTACCGTATATATGTAACATACTTTATATATAAATATAGACATATATCAAGGGCGTCAGAAGCGGTCCGGCTGGTCCGGTTTTGGCCGGACCAATAATTTACAACACAATATCGTTTTGTAAGCCAAATTGTACTTTCTCTGACGCAACCTCTTCTTTTTTTTTTACAAAATTAAATGACCAGACTTCAATCAAAAAATATTTAAACCAGTCAACCTCGTCTACCCACCATAAGCTGTCCCGGGATGGCACCATGATTTTCCCTACGGGGGAAGAGGTCCCCGACGGGGGGGGGGTGGTTTAAATGTATGTTAAAACGGTTGTTTTTAATATAAGTTCATCATCTGCTACGTCATTTGACTGCGTTTTTAATAAAGCAAGAATTAACTGAATATTAAAACTGCTAAGAAATAATTCAGTACTACTACCACAAACATAGTATATTTTAGGCAACTTGATAAAATTCTTAACGATACTGTATATCACATCCAGAGCATGAAAAATATTCAGTTTTATAATGATTGTAAAAGATAATATAATATACCGTACCTTGTGCAATCCCAAACTATAGTTTATTTCATTGCATACAACACATATTATAGCCGGTAACTCGTGTATAATTATAAACAGACATTGTTTTAATATTATATTGCATCAATCGTGTAGGTCTAACTACAGGCCATAATATAACCTGTCACACTAACAATGATCCGTTTAAATTTCATTTGTCAATGATATGGATGTCTCCGGAGAAACTGCAAAACAATAAAGAAACCTTGAAATAATCTATTTTTCTGCGTGATTTGTTAAACCTTTAAAATTGTCTGGGCCCCTTACCTATCAGGGCCGTAGACACCGGTACGGTTGGTCATGTTTCAACCTGACCACTTTTTGACAGACCACAAGTTAATTAGGGTTTGAATAGGAAAAAAGGGCTAAATTCCACCTGTATGTTTAAACCCAACCTACTCTCTCTCTCTCTCTCTCTCTTTGACATAACTCAGTAACCGTTAATGATAGTTTACATTTTTTTCTTCTCTTTAGTGTACAATTTAAAATGACTAATTAAGAAACTAGGATGCATTTTTTCTTCAGTTGAAATTTAGTGTCTAGTGGGCCTACCTTTTATCCAAATCAAGTAGGTCAATTACTACACATAGTGAGCTTTTGCAGAAAATCAGACTAAAGGTTCCATACACTTGCCTAGGACATATTCACTTCTTCACAAAATTACCAAGCCAAGACAAAAAAACATGCCTTTATCTGTATATTTATTCCTGATAGTTCTAGTATGCAACATTATTTTCTGTAATTAAATCTACAGTAAATATACCTTTTCAAGCGCAGATCCAGAATTACACTGGCTATCGCACGGATGGGTTCCCATGGTGGGAGGGGTCATTAGAAGAGAGTGAGCTTGTTTTGTCGCTGGAAGACAAATTTTAGATATAGGGTGGGGGAAGTCTTCGGCTTCTCCGAAAAGTTTTTGTTTTCTATAGATTCTTTGAAATACACTTCGTGCATTATGAGACGTTTATTATTGAATTCACTCTGAATTCATAGTTTTTCCCTACTTTGCCATGGACAATCAATAATTATGATTATGAAGAAGATGATGATGCAGAGGAGGAAGCTGTGCAAGATTAATTAACAGGCCATTTGATGTGAAGTGTCAAGCGAAGCCCGTAGCCTAAGTTACGGTTGGGAATTTGAAGACAATATCGTCGTCGTCAAATGTTCAATGCACACAGTCAGACAATAGATGATTTATGATATCTGTTTTGTATAGAAGTATCAGTTCAGGCATTCATTTATCTGTCTGTGGAAAATATAACATATGAATCACACAAAATAAAAAGAATTCAAATAAAATAGAAATATGTAAAAAACATCTACACTAAATCAAAATGGAATATTCACTGTCTGTTGGATCCCAGTTTTAGTATTGCAGGGGTTCCGAAGGCTTTACAGTATAACCAATCCCCGTATTTCTAATAGATTGCTGATTAAAATGTAAAATATTTAAGATTTTATATTCAGTACATTCTCAAATTTTATATAAATCTCATAGGCCTATATCCCAAAATTACGCTATATCCATGCACTGAAGTAGAAAGTTCAACTTAATAATTTTGATATGTGTTATGTGTGTTGTTGAACATAAGGAAGTTAGTAAATCAAGGAAGTCTACTCGTTAAATTAGTATATATAGTATAGAGAATTTTGTCTGTCAATCTCAGATATCCAAATTTTAAGAAATTACGTTTTATGCATGCATCGACATGAGAACTTTAATCTAATATCTTTGATATGTATAATTGGACTTCCTTGTGTTGTGGTCATATTAGATTGTAATATTATTATTAAAGAAGTCCATTCAACAAACAACATAAAATATATGTTTTATGTTGTTTGTTGAATGGATTTTTCATTAATAATACTACAGTCTATGACCACAACATAAGGAAGTCCACTCTGTAAATGTTTAGCATAATATTGTACGGAGAATTTCGATTGTTTATCAATATCATTATACACATGTTAGATCCAAATCACGTTTTATGCAAGCACCGACGAGGAAAGATTAAACATAATCATTTTGATATGTACATGTTTTATTTTATGTGTTGATTGGTCTTAGCTTATAATATTACGGTTTAATGGTTTAATTAAAAAAGGGTTTTTCATCGGGACCACCAACTCCACCCCCTCTGCCATGGGCAAGTTGAGGGATGGGGTGGGGATCTTCGCATTTGGCCGGACCAATACAAATAACAAATAATGTAAATGATAACAATGGGCGTAATCTGTTATATATTTGAGTACTGTTTCTATCTTTTTACTGTATCTATTTACTACCTTAGATGTGTATAAGAGACAGGTTTTGGCCGGACCAATAATTTACAACAATATCGTGTATTAGCTGCTAAGGTGCTCAATACAAGAGCATATATATAGTATAGTATATATATAGTATATTTACGCTAGGTATAAATACATATTATATATATATTTATATATATACCTACATATATAATATATATATATTTATTTATACAAACTGTTTTCGCATGAGGGTGACAACCAAGTCCAAAAGTGAGCTTGTAGAGAAATCACACTATAATATTAACTACATTATGTCCGTATTATATTTATATAATATTTTATTTAGTCTATTCATTAAAACACACAAAATTGTGATTTCAATGCCGCACTAAAGCTATTGGAAGGCTGTCAAGTTGTTATGATATTTTTTTCTAGTACAAACAAATCCTTTGCTAGAAATTGTTTAGTATGAAAATGACAAAATTTGATTGTTTTCCATCTTGAAACATTCTATATAAAAGTTAATAGATCTATTTAAAATATAAAAGTAAAGAATACATAAGCATTTTATGAAATGATTACTTTTGTTTTTACGTAGATAAGATTTGAGATTCAACTTATTGAATCGAATGACATGCAGACGATAATGTATGAATTTTATTACCGCCAACGTGACAACAGTATGAAGCTTAATTCAGTGGGGGATATATTATACAAGAGACATTTATTGGACTAGGTAAGTACGATGGCGGGTCCAGTATCTAACTCCCAAAGGAATCCCACTTGTTGTTCATTCATATTATGTTCATACTTGAAGTTTATGATTTATGTGTTCATTTCAACGTTGATATTTTGGTAAAGAGACCAACATTCTACGATTATACTGGGACAAACATCGGCCCATCTTGACCTAATCCGATTTCTCGTATTAACAATCAATTCAACTTTCAACATGTTCGCCAGTATTTAAAATGAAAATGTCTTCTATACAATAGTTAGACCTAAGCATAATAATTTAAATACACGAAAATATGGAATTGTAAAATTACATAAAAATGTGTGATTGAAAATTTACTATATTATGATTGGTGAGCAGTAGGTTAAATTTCAGTTTAAATCAGCGCATGTGATTTTGGTGCTTAGTGGTAGAACGTCTGTGTATCTGTAAAGCCTGTCTAGTTTTGTTTTACTGTACCTTCGAAAGCTTCTATTGCATCATCGTCCTTCGTATCGTTCCCCATCCATCCGTTCTCGCCGAAGCGCGAAGCCAACGGGACTTCGATAGAGAAAAATGCGTACTCGCCATTGATCATGTCACCAGCTTTGGCCAATAGCAAAAAGTTGCGTACATCGCTTCCATACGCTAGAATGATAAATACTGCAAAATAAAGAGAAAAATCATTGGGCTGCATATCGGATATGACTGTTTGCCATGAGTATTACAAATCTAACATAATGATAGCAGTGTTATTATTATTATTA
>NW_022757135.1:156452-176919 GCF_011630105.1 Anneissia japonica
CCGAAGTTTTCATTACGATGATCAAGAACGTACACGATCTAGGCCCTGGGCTAGGCTTAGCTTTCTGCCGTCACTCTGCTACGTATACTACAGTACTACCGCATAACAAAGAAAGCTACCCACGTGGTGCATTCTTAAATATTACACACATTATTTAATTGTATTAGACGATAACACGATATCATTGACTGAACGATTTAACCACCCTCGCATCGCAGTAATACTGAACTAGGCCTAGCTTAGGCCTCATGTTTTTGTGGAAAGCTAGATAGTCGTTATGTACCCGACAGTCGGCTGCCTTTATGTTTTCAGTTTGCATTCAAAGAGTACATTGATGCACAGCCAAATGTCGGGGATATAGTACCTTCACATGACTACTCATACGTATACAACAGAAAAAAACGTCGCATGGACATGGAGATCTAAATGAAAAAACTATGTATTTCAGCAAGTATTAAAACATTTTAGTTTTATTTTAGGCCTTCTTCAAAATACCTATGCCTACAGCAGTTGATTTTTTTTGCTGTAAAACCAAAATAGTTTCATCCATGCCGACTTTCCGGTCGGTTAGCGTGAGCTCTGACTGAACTCTGCAGAAACTTCACATCGATCTTCGCATCGCGATGTTAAAAAAAATGTCGGAAAACTTTTCTTTGACGCATGCGCATTTGCATAAATGTCTACACACACGCACACACTACACACAATAAAAAAAAACATAGGAAATAGCAAGAGTGATTACAATAGTTCTTATTGCATTACATGCATAGGAACTAATAATAATAACAATAATAATAATAATAATAGCTAGACTTACTATGTCTGTTTGTAAAACAGAATAGGGTTTTTACCTAGTTAAAACCTCTATAATATTCTGCTATAATATTCAAAAGGATGTAGGATGATGTCATAATTTCATATGCACATCGTTGATATGGTCTTTGCTTGGACAATGCTTGAAGAGCACGAAAGTTACCAAAATGCCCGTCAGAAAAACTTTGACACTCTGAATCTAGATCGTCACCAACATTTAAAAATTTCTTCCTTGTAAATTGGTTAAATTTTCCAAAAAGATTCATTCAGTTCAGTTGGTCAGTTTTTGGTATAATCTGGTCTAAGACGTTACCCTCAAATTTACACCCAAATCCTGACTAAAACCCAAATTATTATAGGAAGTTTCAATTAGATCCATTGATAATTTTTTGGATATATTTAGGTATGGGACGTTGGAACTTTAAATGACCCTCAAATTCACATCCAAAACTGGATGATCACGAAGATTTAATTATTTCTTCATTTTAACTTGGTTAAATTTTCCCGAAAGTTTTATTCAGATCTGTTTATAAATTTTTGAAATATCTGGTCTGGGAAGTTTTCATTTGAATGTAATCATTCCTTTATTGGACCAAGACAAACTATTATAGAAAGTTTCATTTCGACCCATTGATAAGGTTTGTAAGATATTTAGGTCTGGGACGTCAGAAATTTAAAAGACCCTCAAATTTACACATTAAATTGGATCGTCACCAAAAACACATTAATTTCTCTTTGTAACTTGTTTAAACTATTCTAAAAGTTTCATTCAGATCAGTTTACTCGTTTTTAAAATATCTTGTGTAGAGTATTTGCCCATAAACCTTTTTAATTGGCCCTCACGTCCACACCACACTCTAGATTGACACTAATATTAGGAGGCACATCCTTGATATATGGTCTATCCAAAGTATGGAAAAGATCCAAGCATGAAAAGTGACTAAAGTGCCGGGTGGAAAAACCAGTGCAAAAAGATAAGAAAAACGATGACGATGATGATGATGATGACGACGACGACGACGACGATGATGATGATGATGATAAAGATAGTGATGACAATGATGATGGCGATGTTGATGGTAATAATGAACTGTTGCGCAATAAAGACGGAACGCGCACGTGTCCCGTACCTGTTCACGTCAATGTCAATGGACAGGTGAGCGTTAATCACAATCTATGGACCTTTCCGGAAAGCCCCGCCCCTTGGAGACTGTTGCCAAGGTCCCACAAAAGGTAGTAGGTCGTTTTCGCCGCACGACGTTAACCTTAAATTTAACGTTAGTACCCAACATTCAACGCGATAACTCCGCCCCTTTTGTAAAAAAATCGATACACGCATGCGCAAATCTGTAACTAACGCACGTAAAATCCTGAAATTAACGTACTCCGCAACGCAAGATGAATAAATTATGACGTCATCAGTTAAGGTTAAGGTTAACGTGTAGGACAACACCTGTGCTTGTTAGACACGCATTCATTCATTGCTCTCTTAAGTTAAATTTACACTCCGGAAAGGTTACACCAATTACCTACACTCAGTTATTCAAGACTTAAGACCTTATTGTTCATTAAAATTGAATATAGGCTCAATAGGCGACAAGTTAATTTCTCATACAGTGGCGTAAATTATTGAGATGGGGTAGGGGTAATTTTTTTTGGGAAAGCGATGCAGAACTTGGGGGAACCAGCTAAAGATTAAGGAGGAGGGGAGTGAGGTAAACTTTAACTAATTGAGAATATTATGTTCGTGGTAGTAAGTGTTTAACGAAAAGGCACCTGACGGACCAACTATTTCCTTAGGATGTGTACCCCACCTTCCCCAGTGCCACTGCCACATATTTTCAACTGCTTGAATGCGGGCTCACGGAAATTATCATGTATACACCTGAGATTACCATCTCAATCTTAACACAAGGTTTGATTTACAATCTGGATAACTATTTAGTCGTTAGTCGTTGTTGATATATAGTCAATACAAATACTCAGTACGTGCTTACTCCGATATGAGTGACGCACGATTTCCGCATTAGTTTGATGAGCGGTTAACTGGTATACCTAGCTAATGTAATCAACTGCTCTGACATCCAAACATTCACTAATATCATCGATTACTACGGGCCTAAAATAAACTTTTTATTTGTTTGTATATCGTTTTCATGGTTACGGGGTGCCTAGAAATTGATTAAAAAGCATAGGCCTATTACCTATGCATTTTGCAAGTTGAAGATAATCAATAACTGGCGGAATCATAATCAATTTACGTGCCGTATAATGACGTGCAACTCAAATAAAACCAATGTGTCCTGACAATTATTTCATCGTACATTAGAACAATCTAGTGCGGCTTTTTAATACAGCGGCACGCGGCCGCGGTAGAGAAAGAACATAATGTAAACCTGTTATTATTTCCCTTATGCTACCCCATCAATGAGCGGATTTGAGAGGGGACACGATCCGAAGTCGAATTTACCCCAACATTATACATACTGGTAGGCCTGTAAAGTTCTGTTTCCATAAAATCGCAACACTACAGCTAGTGTTTCCACTGCAATCGTTGCACTGCGTACCCGTCCACTTCGCAATCGGGAAGGCTCTCCCATATTCGACCAATGATCAGCGTCACCGAAACCTATCGGCGAAAGCGTGTAGCGAATTTATGCGAACCAGGCTTAACGTGTTCGCTACTGTATAAAACATTCCAATCGTTTACCGTCTGATAGTTAATATATAGACATCCACTACTGATTTATCACACCCGTTGCCAATTGTTCCATTCAATTGTAACTCTTTCCGCAATAAATAGAATGTTAAGCTGTAAAGTGTCAAATCTATTTGTGAAGGTTTGTATTCATTTCATCAACGCTAAGTTATGTATTGAGATCTGTGTTAAAAAAACAAGATTAATTTGAAATTATTGATTAGAAAATTGTACTTGAAACGTCATAGTTAGGCTATGTACTGCAAATCTTTTTGTTTATCGGTTATTTATCATTAGATTTCTATTTGATATTTGAACTAATGAATTGTTCAATCCGGTGTTTTTTTAATTCAGTAGGCATTACACTGAAGAAGAGAGCAGCCGCTCCCGAAATATTCGTTATTTAATAATTGTTTATATATTCTGGAAAAACGTCAACCGCCTATGTTATTATTGCTTGTCTCCACCATTCTAATATATATATATACACATATATACATACATACATATACATACACCGGTATGTAGGTCTATTATACGATGCAATATTAGCGTTATATCAAAATCGTGACGTCATACAGATTCTACCGGACACTTGAATCACTGCAGTGCCTTCGTGGTGAAATGGTTACGACGTGCGCCATGTATGTGAAAGGTCCCGGGTTCGAGTTCCGTTGGAGGCTGAGATTTTTCTTTCTTTATCAGAGTCCTCTTCTGTTACGTTCCAATTTATATTATTCATTGCATTATTCCTCTTCCTGTTTCTGGGAATTTTCTATGCCTTTATATCATATTCATTGTTTTATTTTATATATACTACTACTATTTAAATATGTATTATTAGTATTGTCATTTATTTCGTATTTATTGCTTCCCGCTAAGATATTTCGGTATGTGCTATCCACAATTCATGCAAGCATTACAATGAAATCTGAAACTTTTTAATTTTCCAGTGCCAGCACCATTCAGTACGAGCAACAAGGGATAATCGTTGTGGCCTATAGGCCTATATTGTTTATCGGGGTTATGAGTGTTAAACTTAGGCCTACATTATTTAGAACAGCCGCTAATAACGAGGTATCCGATGGTTTAGTAGACCTCGCTTACCATTTGAATCTGTTTTATTACTTCAAGGTTATTCTCGTATATTGGTAGTTTACTGTATTATTGGCAAACAACTACTTTTTCAATCAAGAATTTAATTACCTCTAAATTTCATAAAGATCCATTCATTCAATGTTTGCGTAATCCTGACAGACCAACAAACAGCGTTGAATGCACCTCCTTAGCGGAGTTGCTTCACAAGCTTGACAAACGATAATGAATAAGAATAAGTCAAATATTCATTTTCCTGATTCGTGTCTACAAAATCCGTTTCGCACTTGAAAACTCATAAACTAAATATGATAGATGGTTTCTCAAAACGCAATGACAGACGGTGAAAGAGGATGATCTGCTCTATTTTTTTAGATAAAAATTTATGGTATAAACTTAGGCCTATTGGTTGTTTCCGTTAGCTTCCGAAACCTATCTAATCTTTGCATATAACGATTCACGGGATCCGACCTACATAGGAATTATCTTAACCAATTAAGATAATCAAGATATTGTTAAAATAACTTGCGAAATGTATTGATTAGTTTAGTACACTTTTGTATATCTATTTCCATCACACGAACCGCATGTAATCCATGCCTGATTGATGTGCTAAAGGGGAACTTCAAGACCTGTCATCTTTATGTACACTTGCTCGTACATCTACGCTAATGGCGTTCCGCTAAAGCCCCGCCCCTTGGGTACTCTTCCTCTCTCTCCATGGTGTTATCTCTTCTGAGGTTGACGTGAAATGACCTTCCAACTGTCTCTGTTCTTTGCTTCTACTGTACATTCTTGCATTGTTCGTCTCGTCCAGCTCTTAATGTCATCTGTCCATGTCTGTTGTTGTCTTCCTCTTTGTCTTTTGCCCTCGGCTTTTCCTTCCAGTACAAGAGTGAGTACTCTTCCTGAGGTCCCACAAAACGGCAGCGCTAACGTACGTAAGCACGTGCGTTTGTGAGAAAATATACGAGTGTCTGTGGGACTAGCGTGTATCTCTGGCCGTGTTCTGATTCGTCAGTAGTTTTATTGAAACTTTATCGTCAATGAGCACATTGTATCTGAATTGCATTTATACTGCATGACTGAATGTGAAATTTTTTTGAGAATTTCAAGTAGTATAACCATATTATTTTAGTACTCATGACTATTTTTCTGCAAGGCTGAACTATTTTGTTATAATTTAACTTAACAAAAAGAGCGAAATGGCATCGATTCACTTAAGGACATCCTTTGCTAAACATGAAGATCAACGATGACTTAATTAGTTTAGAGTATGTAAATTAGTTCAGATTTAATAGAAGAGTTATATATTTGCTGGTCGCCCTTTGATGGATAGGCCTCAGTGTCGGTTGTGAAATAGTCGAACAGAGATAATGGATGTGTGAGTAATCTTCTAGATTGACTTAATGCTTACACTGTTGACACGATTGCGCTCCCCTTCAAGCAGATGCTGTATTTCACACGTTTTATTTTATTTCAGGGCATCATCTTGGATATTTGAATGGTCAGTCCTTGACCAATATTGAATAAAGGGTTTGATGAATAACACGTACAGCATACCTTTTGATAATTGTAAACAATACTGAAGGGAGGAGAGAGGTAGAGCACGAACTGCTGGAAACAGCTATATACTGTGGCGGATCCAGGAATTCGAAATAGAGGGGGCCAAGGAGCAACTCTCCCAGATGGGTCTAGACTACCTCAGCCCACCATGGATGGGGGCTGAGGTAAGACAATTTATGATTAAGGCACCTCTAAATGACCGGCAATGGCACTCTCAGACTTAATTTTGAATGCAATTTTCCCCTTTTCTCCATTTTTTAAAATTTTGAAAAATTTAAGGGGACTTCCCCGCCACCCTACCCCCTGAATCCGCCGCTGCCATATAACAACAACATATAATGTATGATGTAGATATCCGCGTATACCGGTATTTTATTGGCCTATAAGATAAACTTGCTGTAGGTAATAATGAAAAACAAAGCGATTATAGTACACTTCTGTATCGATGAAGACAACTACTCGGATGATAACATTGAAGATAATAGTGATGATTATGATGATGAGACAAAGGATAATGAAGATGTCGATGATTACGATTTTGAGGATGGCGATGGTGACGATGATGACGAAGATGATGATAACGATGATGATGATGACAAATAAAATACTCCGTTCAATTCAATTTCTCTTTTTGATTAAACTATTGATATTTATGTTACTTCGTTAGGATTAATTAAAACTAAAGTTAAAAGTTATTTGTATGTTTAGGGTTTTGATAATTTTTTATCCGTGTTTGGTAGGCCTATATCATGGTTTTGTCATTGTTACAAGTATTCCATTCTCTTAAAGGCGGGCATCCCGCTGTTGGATGTGAATTGAAATTTTAAAAAAATAAATAAAAATGATCATGAAGGTGTTTGTGATTATAAAGCTGGGGCAGATGCAGGATTTGGCGGTAGGGGGTGCGTGCCTCCACCCATGGTTGGGGCTGAGGTAATAGAACATTTTTGAGAATAGGGACCTCTCAGGCGCGGGTCCAGCGTTTTAGCTCGGTTTCCATAGAACCGCACACCCTATCGGCGACAGTCGTGACAGTTGTGTTTCACAGACGAATCGGGGTGCCTTCTCGATTGCGCAGGGCAGCTAGCAATGCACCCTGATTCGTCTGCGTCTGCAATGCAATCGGAAAAGTTGAACCAGGTTGAACCTTCCCGACAACTGTCGCCAGACCACCAGGCACTGCTATCACTTAATATTGGCGAACGGTGCGAAGAGGTCTGGATCCGCGCCTGCCTCTAGGTGCCCGGAAATTTCACTCTCATACCTTACAACAATACAATTATTTTTCTTAATACAAAGTAGGGGGGGGGGGTCGACCGCGCCGTCTGCACCTCCTCTGCGTCAGCCCCAGTAAAGATAGTAATAATGAAAATACACTATGATAATAATGAACGATTTACAAATGTGAATATTTTCACAAATCGAAGACGTCGTCATCAGGGAGTTGGAGGCTCTGATTATTCCATTATCATTAGCAAATAATCGTTGGTTGTTGTAATATTCGCTTGCATATGTCTATTAGGGCATAAGTTATCCATATGCACCTATAATGTCCATTTTTTAAAATTATTTTCAACGAGTATTTACATCAAGATCTTCGGCAGCAGACACGCATTATCCTGACCTTCTCCCCTCTGAGAACATTGTTCTTTAAGCGTGACCCCCACATGTGATTCAAAGGACGAAACACGATACACCCTTGTACAAACCATGGTTGGTGCATTTCGCTGTGAATTTCTCTTTTGTCCTTGAGCAAGGCACTTTATCTACAATGCTTCCGTCTACCCAGCTTTATCAATGGGTACCAGAAAATTGATGCGAGTAACCTGCGGTGGACCAGCGTCCCACCCAGTGGAAGTATTACACTCTCGTCCGCATCACGCTACAGAGCTGGAGATAAGCTCCAGCCCTTGAACACTAGTCGCTCGGCAAGGGTTTACTTTTACTTCACAAACATATGGTTGGGGTGGTGGTGATTGTGGTTGGGGTGGTGGTGATTGTGGTTGGGGTGGTGGTGATTGTGGTTGGGGTGGTGGTGATTGTGGGTGGGTTTGAGAAATTCGAAATTTAGTTCAGAAAGAACTGTGATCAGGCAGCATTGATCTGTATACGTACTTAGATTCAGCTATTAAGTCTACTATTTACTTTTATCGCTCGACTTTCTGTTTCCATATGCAAACAAGGGGTACTGACTCAGAGCTCACATTGGGATTTGTAATAACGAATGACTTAATTGGAAACAGCTGTCCCATTTTACTACTGTGCTCCCGAACTTGTTAATGTTTCACTTCATTTGAAATTGCTAGTCATAAAGAGAACATTCAGTAAGGGTAAATGAATCATTGTAGTCATATTTATGCAGGTTTTGGAATATTTTTAATACACATCGAGGAATTCGCTTCATTTCCGTCGAAATTTACTAAGACAATTCTCTATTGGTACATTTATGGCGCTTTGGAGTGAAATCTTAACGCGTTTCAATTTAAGATGAACTCTTTTATAATGCTAATTTCCTTGAATTATCTTTTATCATCCTCATGCGATTTCGATTCAACTGTGGTATTGCCAAGGAAAGCAATTTGCTTAACATGTACTTTTTATGTCGAATAAAGAATTATCAGTATCAGTAAAAACAAAAAGACCAAAATTATATTTGTTTACAAGCCTATAAGATACAAGTCATTTTTTTTTTGTCAAAAGTGAAATTGATATATTGTATGTGGCGTATTAAATAATCAATAAAAAGTCATAAGTCTAAGTGAAATTATTATACTGAAGTAAAACAGTAAGTGATAAGCTATCTTCTAAATATTAATTCGTACTGGTTTGGTTTCCTGCCTTGTTGTATGCTGCAGTGGCGGATCCAGGAATTCGAAATTGAGGGGCCTAGGGAGGGGCTTTCACTGATGTTGAGTCTAGACCACCTTAGATGGCATCTCTTATGGCCGCAAATGACACTCTCAGATCTAAATTTGATCAATATATTCCTTGTTTTTCCATTTTTTTTTTTAATAATTTCGAAAAAATCCCCACCCCCACCACGTTGAATCCGCCACTGGGCTGGTATACAACTTTGATTTGCATTTTTGCCATCCTTCCTTCCGTTAGTCTTGAAAGGGAACGAGTAGTCACTCAAAAATTTGAATAAACTATAAAATATTATTAATAACAATATGTCTACCTTTAGCTAATAATTTAGCTTCCGCTAACGCATCCCCTTCAATCTGTAACGTACTGACGGAATCGGATGCATCTTGATGCCCACTTGAATGTTTTTCATTATCGCTCCCTGGCTCAAATACTTGGTAAATTGAGACTTCTATACCATTTTCTCTAAATGCATTCCTAAAAGCATCTGCCGCAAGTGACCATATATGTTGAGATGAAAAGTAAATGCCTACCCTTGAAAATTCAAAATGTTTCATGATTTCTACAAAGAACGGCGACATTTTTTCGGTGGGGGCAGTTGACCTGGCAAAGTTAGGGTACTGATTTTTGTCAGACAGAGCGCTGCTTGAACATGACCACGAGATCATTGGTGTCTTCCAGTGGTTTGCAAGGTAACCGCCTGGTTCGCAGATGACACTGCATCCTGGGCCAATGAACGCATCAACTGAATACTTTTCGTACATGTCTAATATGCTAGCTAATCCCTTTGAAGTATCACAATCTGTATCATTCCATATGAAACTAAGTGTGTGTCCGCCATCGTGGATTGCGCTAAAATTCGAGTCATTGTTGATCGTCTCAATAGCCACCGTCATAGCTCCTCCAGCTCGTTGACCAACTGGCCAAAATCCGTCCCAAGGAACAAGAAATCCAAGACGAAAATCCTTCCCCGCACAGTTCGTCGATAACATTAACAAAGAAAATATTAACAAAATCATGCGAATTATAATCAACATCATCAGGTTAACGAAGCAATCATAATACAGTAGACAAAATACAGTTCTAAGAATTTATGTCAGTGCCTAAGGAAATGGTCCATAACTGTAGCGTGTAGTGCTATACCTATAGATGTTACACGAACGATATCTTACTAGGCGTATGGCCTGGTCGCACGTCCTATCAGTGTATCGGTATCACTTACGATATTAATGGTTTAGATGTTTTAAATGAAGACCAGAATACAGTTACCTTCATTCAGCATTATAAGCTGTCAATCATTGGCCGATATGTCGACATTAAGGTGGAGTGCCATTTAAAGCAATGGTGTCAAATAGCAGGACATATTAAATTATATGGGAACAACAGATCAAGCGTATGAAAAATTTACAGGACCACGTGAATCATAGACGTGTAGTAAACATACATGCTTATCGGAGTATTTGTATTGTCCAGTGTAATAAAATAATATGCGTGTAAGTGTTAAAATGTAGGCCTAAAGTCATAACAAGAGATATTATCGACTGTAACCTTGTACATTTTATTAAAGCTATAAAATAAACACTATCTTACTTTTTAAATAATAGTTAGTAGTTATAATACGGTGGCTCATGGCAAATATGGGCCTCTGTAATGTTGGGAGTAGAAATAATTATTAGAAATTGGATATCCCATGTACCAAACACCTCAACAAGTAAATTAAATTATTTGAGATAATTGTTTAGTTTGCATTCCTCTCCTATTTTTTTTACTTTATGCCCTACTGTACTTACAAAAGTATATTAATGTGCAATTGTAATTTTTTGATCATTATTACGATCATAATAATATACTTTTGATATAACATCATCATTAAAAAAAAACCAGAATTATATTTAACGCAGTTTGATTGACTTAAACTCTTTAATACATTTTAAAGAAATATTCAATTCGGATAAGAAAACAAGCAATAAGATAAATTGTAATGAAAGGCCATTCAATATAGTCATAATATTTTACGATTATCTTTTAATAAGAAACAACGATAGATTTACTACTAAGAGGGACCAGCAAAAAACGCTAACTCAGAACTGACGTACCAAGATAAAATGTTGTTTTTCTGAGGTTTTATAAACTCTTATATATTATCCACATATTTGTTTATATATAGGTCTATAATATATGAGTAAATATAAAAAAACATATGTCAAATAGGAACAATTGATGTTGATTTGTTTTGATTTTTTTTTTTCTTTCTTTCTAATTGTGTAGCCTGTTCAGTAGAAATGTACTTTTGTCCCACGGGGCCAGGTTATGCTTAATAAACTATATATATATATATGTATATATATATATATATATATATATATATATATATATATATATATATTTTTTATATATAGAAAAAATATTATTGGTTTATAATAGTAATTCCCAAAATTTACAGCATTCATTCTGATCAGAAGCCCTCTCTTTACTTTGCAAAATTAGCCTCGAAAAGAAGCCCATCTCAAAAAGAAGCCCATCCAAAGTTCGCAAAAAAAAAAAAAGAAAAAAAGAAAAGAAAAGAATGAAAGAAAAAAACAAAGTAAGCCCAGGGCTTCCCAATCTTCTAAGATTTCATCATCGTCGTGGATATAGGGGGCGCACTACAAAAATATTCTGCAACTTCACAATCACCAATTTCCTTTTTTCGTTTCATTTTCTTTCTTTTCCTATTTTTCCTTTCTTTTTCTTTATTTTAGTACTTTCTTTTCATTTTTCTTTCTTTCTTTTCTTTTCTTTCCTTTTTCTTTATTTGTCTTTTTTTTTCTTCTTTTCATTTTCGTTTTCTTTACTCCTTTCTTTGCTTTCTTTTCTTCTTTCATTTCTTTCTTTTTTTCTTTTTTTTTTAAGGCATATTATCATTTTGCGACGATCCAAATAGCTGCATTAATTTCCTTTTCGAGACAGTTTACAAGGAACAGTTTAGATGGAACTGACTCAAGCCATTGCATTATATTTAGATGAAGAAATGGTTTTCCGCTGTTCCGTTCTATGTGTTGAAAGGACAAGCTGGGTTCAAAATGAATGAATGTATTTCAATCTTACATTGACGAAACAATACTGTTACTTGGAAATTAAGAAATAACATTAGCAGTAGTAATCAATAAGATAAATACTCCCATAGAATTCATCGGTCTTAAGCCATGGACCGAGTTGCAGCTGGTTTGAAACGGCCTGTTACCGTACCACAGTTTGCTCAATCCTTGCCAACCGGTTAAATGTTTTCGTGGAAAATTAAAAAAAAATCGACACCAAAAAACCAAATTGGATTTAGAAAAGGTGCTAGGACTAGTGATCACATTCTAGGTCTTAAAATGATTACCGATAAATACATTAGCAAGTCATACTTATTTGTCTGTTTTGTAGACTTCAAAGCTGCTTTCGAAACAGTATGGCGAAATGCAATTTTTGTTAAACTTAACAACATGGGTGTTAGCAGTAACTTTTTAAACATTTTCCGTAATAATAATAATAATAATAATAATAATAATAATAATAATAATAATAATAATAATAATAATAATAATAATAATAGATAAATAAACAAATGTCTCTTTCTCCATAAAATGTAATATTAAGCTGACAGATACGTTTTCTACGTCTATGGGCGTTAAACAGGAATGCAATTTAAGTCCGCATTAATTCAATCTTTTTTTACATGATTTACCTTCAATTTTCAATGCCGCATGTGATACGGTTAACCTGAATGGTTCTCCTCTTTCCTGTCTTTTATACGCGGATGATCTTGTGATTATATCAGAGACACGTGTTGGGCTGCAAAATGCCTTAAACTCTATCCACACTATCAAATTTTGTGTGACAAAAACATGTGACATGCCCAAATATGGTCATGATGACATCACACCATGACCATATATAGGCATAGCATTACTATATATGGGTATGTCACATTTTTTTGTCAAAGGAAATTTGATAGTGTAGACAGAGCTTAAGATAAGTTAAAGATGTATTGCGACAAATGGAAATTGACGGTAAATATTTAAAAAAACAAAAACTAAAGCAATGATCTTTAACAAGAGTGGTAGAAAGTTAAAAGCTTTGCTTTCCGTTTTACTTTCATATGCGAACTAGGTTGCTACCCCGTGTTAATATCCATGTTTAGTCATGCTGTTAAATATTGGCATTCTCTAAATGAAAAGTGTAGAAAAGATTTTAAATCACTTCAGGGGTGGCGCCAGCGGGGGGGGGGCAGGACCCCCGCCGGGGAGAGCTGTCCCCCCGCCCCCGTCGGGGAGAAAAAGCATAATTCGTCAGGGAGAAAAAAAATTATATGTATTTTCTACATATTAGTAGACTCTAAAATCGATTAAATAGGCATTTGAAACCCCTAAATTGTCAAAATTTTCGGGGCTTCGATCCAGGACCACATTTGAAACCTTTTAATTGAAGGTCGAACACACCCACTTTGCTTTCGTTGGGGAAATCTGACCCCCCGTCGGGCAAATCCTGGCGCCACCCCTGAATCACTTGCTATTGATGCTTTAACTGATAATAGAAACCTTTACGATTCAAACAAATGGATAGGCTATACATGGTCGTCTGGTATATCATCTTTACAAAATGAATGTAACTTAGATGATGTTTGGATTAAACCAAACACGTTCAGTTTAGCCAATCTCAATACACGTATTACTGATTCGTTAAAAGATAACTTCTCTAATCAATGGTTAGGCCTAGAGTATTAGTAACACTCAAAACAAGATACGTACTTATTGTAAATTTATAACTACTTTTTAAAGAGAAGTTTCAGATCGTATTACAGTAAACTGAGAACCAGTGCTCACAATCTAATGATTGAGAGAGGTCGATATACTAGACCAACAATTAGTCCCGATGAGAGAATATGTAACAATTGTAGTTATGGTGAGGTAGAGGATGAATTGCACTTTTTAATAAACTGCACTCATTACTCTAACCATAGATACACTTTATTTTCGAACGTTAGGGATGGTATATATAAACAGCTTTGATAGCTTAAATGATTATGATAAATTCATTAGTCTCAAGAGTAGTCAATATTTTGACATGGTTGTTGCCACTCCTCACACATGAGCTGTTTTTATGGAGAGGGAAGTTTGTGCTTCTTGTATTGTCTTGTTGTAATTGTATTTCTTTAATGTTGTTTATCAAGATGTTTGATGTATCAATAAAGTAACCAACTATGGTATTTTGCTTTGATTTGTACTGTCTATTTAGTTGTATTTTGTTTGGAACGTCGCATCAAACCAAATCAAATCACTTGGCTTGATTTTTTTTAGGTTCGTGTGCAAAAAAAAATTCCTCATTTTTTCGTCACCGCAAAGACATCGTGCACCGTGCGATAAATATTGAATTGTAATTGAAAATTTCTTTTGTAAAACAAGCTTAATTAGAACCCGAAGAAAGTTACTTCAAATTCAATATTAATTATGAACAATTAAGGAATTCATTGAATCAATGGACCCTCATAAATACAACAAACTGAACGTTTTTAATAGGAATATTCTAGACCTATTCTAAAGACTCAAGGAACAATTTAGATGTAGGCTTACGGCCAGACAGGAGGCCGCCCAGGCCTCCTTCTACTACCGGTACTCTACTACTACTAGGCCGTAGCCTAGCCTAGTTATGAAATCATCGCACGATTTTACCTGTGCATGCACCGACCAAAAAGGACGTGACTGTATTCTCTCTCGAATGCTGAAATATTTATTTCTTTGACGAAAGTCTATCAAAATAGCATTACAAAAAGTTCTTTCTAACACAATGGCTATGTTCTCACACGGCAGCTAATGGTTAGCAGGATCCGGATCCTGCTAACGGTTAGCGCTAACCGATCGGGCGTTCTCACGCAGGTGCTAACGATTAGCGCTAACGGTTAGCTCCCGATCCGGATACTAGGGCTGTCGTGAGAACCAGGCTAATACAAATTACAATAGTTATTCATCGTATCCGTACTGTACTGCTGATGTGTGTCCAAACGCGTACTGCAGGAGCAAAAATCAGCATACGCACAGCTAAATGTAAATACGCACACGTTTACTGATCATATCACTATAGCAACCGATGACTGCTACAACAGTTTGGTTACAAAAACCTAAAACTAAACTAAAACTAAAAGACGGCGATTGACTTATAAAGCAATTAGTAGAGCATGCATCGTACACTAAATGGAAAATTATTACACTTAGGTTAGATTTAATGCATTCAAAAAATTCCTTCGGGCCTTGCAGGCCCTCAGGAAATTTTTTCAAGCATTAAATCTAACTTTCGTATAATAATTTTCCTATAGTGTACTATCCGAGCTCTACTAATTGCTTATTAGCACTAGAATAGGTATATTCATCGCATAGGGACCATGTAGGGCCTAATATACGCTATAAATGTCTCCAAAGGTGAGGCATCTACATGACGCCTTATTTACGTCACTAAATAAACTGATTCACTATAAACTCACTGCGTCATACGACGCGACGGTCGTACGGCCGTCGCACGACGAATCCAACTCCACTCACGATGAGCGATAGACCACGCGACGCCGTCTGCTGACTCTCGGTCTGTGGCAGTCTTGCGCTCGTTGTGCGCGCGTCGTCGCATTGTGTTCTTTATAGAATCGCATCGGCCGGCGTCCATTGGGCGCAGTGAGTAGCCGGTTTTAGATAGACCCGTAGGCCTACGTATAACCATAAACAATATCCCTTTAACACTGCCAAAGTCAAAATAAACAAGTGTTAATTCCGGAATGATACCGGATACATTTCCATTTACTGTACATGAACGAAAAAGTCCTGGTTTATCCCGAGTTGCACCCATTTTACACCGGCAACGAATGCAGATTCAAATACCACCCTTATGTTGCGATGATGATCAATCTTGACCGTAGATACGCCATTGTCTACTGGTGTACCGCAAGCATTATTATATATTATTACTTCATCATGCAAACCTTCAAACAATATTTTTGAGGTCCTTCTTAAATGTTGGTGTAAGGTTCATGATTCTTTAAATATCGTACCAATAATGTATAATTTGGCTTCTCACAAACTACTTACTGTATAGTAATTATAATGTGCCTATGATCGTCTAGTATTTACCATGAGAGACTGCACTAAGAAATACTTTAAAATATTGAAAAATGCACTTTTCAACTTGCGACCAGTGGTTGTAAAGTATTATGTTCTGACCTATATTTGAATTTTATATTGCTAATAATAAAATCAATAATGCATATCTGACGGATTATGGTCTACAGGAAATACGTTTTCTATTCTTAAATCTCTTTGTTATTTGATTCCTCTAACTTTCCTTATAAATAACAATGTCCTCGCTAATTTGAGGCATATCGTGGCGAAATAGTTAAGTTTACAAGCCACGCCTCCTTGGCTGATGTGATTGTATTTAGCAACTACTTAATAGGGGAAGTGATCACCTGGGGGAAAATCCACGCGGCTGCAGTTAGTGAAATGCCGAATGCTAAATTTAGCTTTGTCCGCACTATCACATTTAAATTGATAAAATGTGATATGCCCATATTTGGTTGTAATACGACATCATCAAGCACATATATGGGCACATCACAAAAAAATTGTCACATAAAATTGTTAGTGTGGACAGAGCTTCAGGTAGCACACACGTAGATAAGACAATCCACTGGTCCATTCCCGAAATGTGTACTGCTTTAACGTGGTAATAGGCCATGATTTAACGAAGGTCTAAAGACTTCGGGAAGCTGGTGCGATTGCTATTCGACATCAAAGAAAAACAACTTAATGGAATAGAACCAAGACACAAAAATATATTCTTTCAACTAAGTGCACAGCACACAAAGTGATTATTCTATCAGGAACAGAAATAATATTTAACAGTCTTCTTTTTTGATAGACAGCATAAAAATTGATTGTAACAGCATCTTTGTCGTGGAAAGTATCGCATAGAAGAGGTAGAAACAAGTAGACCATTGTAAATGGTTTCGGACTTTTTAATAAGATATGTATGAAGATTATATCACCTACGCATTAAGTGTGTCTTTATCATGTTTTATAAAGCTTGTAGGCCTACTGAATAAGCACTATAGTTATTTATTTGCTGGGTGAAAAATGGAAAGCGTGATCTGTCATACAAAGAAAATAATAGATTTGTCTGGTTTACAGTGGTATTTATCAATAACACAAGGTAAACTCAAACCAAACGAAGACTTCTCGAACCAAGATGGAGGTGTTTAAAAAGTCTCTGAGACTGTGTTTGCTTTTGTTCTTCGGAGCCATCCAAGTGCATGGATTGCAAGAACAAGGTCCTATAGTTTCTACTATAAATGGTGACTATTTAGGCGAGAGCTTCTACTATTCCGAAAATCAGTATCTGAACTACAGTGGGTATTTTAACTACTTTAAAGGGATGGCGTACGCTAAGCCACCAGTTGGCGATCTTCGTTTTCGCCCTCCTGAAAAGGCAGCACCATGGTCTCACGCTTATAACGCTACTTACTTCCGGAATGCCTGTCCGCAAAGAGGTCCGCTAGGAATGACGTCAAATACCGAGGACTGTTTGTACCTCAACGTCCTTGTACCGGCAAGAAATGTAAGTTGCAGAAAGTAAATGTATTTGAAAATTACTGATTCAGATTAACGTTATCTTATTGTTATCAGAAAACACTGGATGAATTACATGATTAAAAAAATGACATCATTACTGCAATTCATGAAAAACTAAAAACAATGAAATAAATTAACCTAATGTAGCGAAATATTATGAACAGGAACAGTTTTTTCAATTCCTCGTATCAAGGAGGGTGCATGCTCCCTAGAGCAGTTGCTTGATACTATATGTACATTATTATTATAATTAAATTTGGAACAATCTGTCGGCTTGAATATCAAGTTCCGGTTTTTAGAACATTTAAGTTACTAAAATGGTAAATTAGCCATCTACGGCATGGGTATATGGAAGAGGGTTTCGGGAACGTCGTACGACCCCACCCCCCACCCCCCCCCCCAAAAAAAAAAAAAAAAAACAAAGGTCCACATTTTTTCTAAAGACATTTTTTTCTAGGGCTTTTTCACAATGACATAAAGGAAAAAGCATTGAGAGGTACCAGCTATGAGTCCAAAGACCTTGACACTTGCGTGACGTAATCTATCTCAATTCCAAGGAATGAACGTCCTCAGTCTGTGTCGATTCGGCAGCAATTTCTTTTCTTTTTTTTATATTTCTATAACGAACTGTTTTATACTTCTTGCGAAGCGAAAAAAATTTGCAGCCAATCAGAGCTCAGAAAGCGAACCGACGCTTTCGATTCGCGCGAATAAATTCGCCTAGTGGAAAACAGCTAGCCTTTTCCACTAGGCGAATTTATTCGCGAATTGAAGAAAGCGTAGGTTCATGCACACGCGCATTCACGTTTCTATCGGAGTTTTTGCTTCAATTGGTAGTTAGAACTGTTATAGTTCCTACTTTTTGCGAAGCGAAAAAAATACGCAACCAATCAGAGCTCAAGAAGCGAACCGACACTTTCCATTTCTGGTGGAGAACCGGATTTATATCCTATGCTTAGGGACAAAAATAAAACTTAAAACTTGACTGCTAGCGCCGCAGAAAAAATGTGAAAAAAAGTTTGCTGCCTACAATCTCTACTGTATCGGACAATTTAATTGGTATTTACAATTTTAATCATTTTCTCCAGAACACTATGTACATTCATTAAATTTATATCTTGGATCTACATGCTTCGTGACTTCTTTAAATGTATTTGTGGTATGCTGTATATCAGGCTAAGAAACTAAACAATACAGAATCATTCTACAGACTTTGAATTATTTAGTTTACAAAGGTAATACAGACGTTGGCCTGTATTCCTATTTTAATACATAGGCATCTATTGAATTCCCAGGCAAGTTAAGTAAACTTAAACTATTTCAACTGCAACATTATGGCAAATAGGTAGGTCTATTATAATTATTTGTTCCAGTTGACTGGTGCTCCCGTTATGGTTTGGTTCCATGCTGGGCAATACAGATTCGGATCTGGGTCCGATGACTATACTTGGGGTGTACCATTATTGGCAGCTGCCGGAGGTAACGTCATATTCGTCACATTAAACTTCCGCTTGGGGGTTTTCGGATTTCAGACAACAGGTTAGTGCGGAATAATATAATGAAATATATAGATTTATTCAATCGTTGGTATTGGGGTTGTAACTTGTTAAATCTAAAGTGGTATTATGACCAATAGTTATTCCTACCAAATGCTAGATTCTTTCGTTTTTTTTTAACTTTCCATTTAACCCTTGCCATATTAACAGCTCAAACTTTCAAACATAATACTATAAAAATTAAACAGCACTAATCACATAGTTTTATTCTTATTCTATATGTTAACGAGGAATAACTATTAATTTTCATCATGCAGTTTTGTTTCTGACAATTTATTGATCTTATGTTTTGTTCATTCTCAAAATAAGGCGATGATGTTTCTTCGGGTAACTATGGTCTGATGGACCAAAAGATGGCATTAAACTGGGTTTATGAAAATATCGAGGGTAAGACAATCATTTTCATTCTTATTATCGCTTTTTGTACCGACCAAAATTAATAATAAAGATCAAATTATTACGCAATGAAACAACTGCCACGAGGTATTACAATTCGAACTAGTGTTAAATATCGGTTTGGCGATATGTGCTCAGCTTCGGAGTGGAGGTACCATGAAATCAATGATTAGGGTCTTGCACCATGCTAAATATCGGTTAGTTGCTGGTGGATGACTTTTAATGAGTAGTAGGCACAGAGTTCCTTTCAGTACACTGCAAACTTTTATTCACACAAACTGTACGTTGGTAATCAGCTAAACTCCAGGTTTCAGATGTTAGAGAACCCTTTTTGAGTGGAGTCAGCTCAGCTCTGTACTTTCTTCTGTGTTGAATCTAACTATTGACTACTGATTACTGACTACTGACTACTGATCACTGACTACTGATCACTGACAACTCACTACTGACTACAGATTCAGTGATATGGGGGTGTTTGCCTATTATACTTTAGGTAATGGGGGTGTGTCTCAAGTAAGTCACCCCATACTTTTAGAGTTTCTGATTGGATCATAGAGAAATTCTTTCTCTATGATTGTATAACTTGTTTACCAAAAAACTGCTAACTAAGATGTATCACAAACTTCAGAGCTTAGGCTCAAAACTGACAATCATAGATTCATAGTGTGAGAAAGGCCAAGTCCAACTGACTAGGGTAAAGTTATACAAAGTCCAGTTATATTATTAGATTATCTGTATACTCAAGTTGACCATTAAAACTGTCAAACCAATTTAAGGCATTTATTAGGTGAAGGGTATCGATTCCAATGGTTATGCAAGTTAATACCATTGAACCTTAATAC
>NW_022757135.1:177605-197117 GCF_011630105.1 Anneissia japonica
ATTTCATTAATGATAATTAGTATTGATAATGACAAATTATTAAACTGTCGTAGCCAAAAAGAGGCCAAGTAGAGCATCTTATTCAAATATTAAAAAGAATTAAAATCGTGTACATTACACACATACACCGCAACGCTCGAGTTTCAAAATACGGGTAACTAGCTGTACTGAACTTTCTGTGTAAATTGAGGGCGCAATTGAAAATGATAGTGCTCAGGGGAAATTTGATTGGCTGAATCTATGGCAGCCATCTTGGATGGTACACACACACAGCTCTGCGTATTTCGAACATCGAATACAATACTGTTAGCGCTCTAGTATTCTTATTATATCTCTATGTCAGCAACACAAGCGTGGTTGGTTCGAACCAATCGAACGCATACGTACTTAACCCGAACAACCGTGTTCCGTGCGCGATGTGAACGCAGCGCGTTCAAAAAACGTAGCAACCCACGAATTTTTGTCCGGGCTCCGGACCGGATCCGGGCTTGATGTGAACGTAGCTTAATGCGAGAAGCGGACGCGTGCAAACTCAGCTCGTTTTGCACACCCGCGTATGATTAACTAAAACTTTGTCCATACGTACTATCAAATATTATGTAACAAATAACTGTGATATGCCCATATATATGACATAATATATGGGCACAACACACAAATTTGTCACATAAATTTGATAGCGTGGACAGAGCTTAAGATTGTCCTTTAATGTTTGCATGCTGTTATACAGGTCACGAGCACTGCAGACGTTACGCGCCGCCGCTGCAGACTATCAGCACATGAACACAGGCCTACCTGAAGCCGGTTTTCCACTAAGCGTATTTATTCACGCGAATCGAAAGCGTCGTTCATGCGCATGCGCATTTATATTTCTATCGGAGTTTTCGCTTCAACGAACTGTTTTATACTGTTTTTGCGAAGCGAAAACAATGCGCAGCCAATCAGAGCTCAGAAAGCGAACCGACGCTTTCGATTCGCGCGAATAAATTCGCCTAGTGGAAAACAGCTAGCCTTTTCCATGGCGAATTTATTCGCGCGAATTGAAAGCGTCGGTTTATGCACACGCGCATTTACGTTTCTATCTGAGTTTTCGCTTCAATCGGTAGTTAGAACTGTTATAGTTCCTACTTTTTGCGAAGCGAAAAAAATACGCAACCAATCAGAGCTCAAGAAGCGAACCGACACTTTCCATTCCTAGTGGAAAACCGGCTTTATATCCTATGCTTAGGGACAAAAATAAAACTTAAAGCTTGACTGCTAGCGCCGCAGAAAAACAGTGAAAAAAAGTTTGCTGCCTACAATCTCTACTGTATCGGAAATTTATTTGGTATTTACAATTTTAATCATTTTCTCCAGAACACTATGTACATTCATTAAATTTATATCTTGGATCTACACGCTTCATGACTCCTTTAAATGTATTATCGTGGTATACTGTATATCAGGCTAAGAAACTAAACAATACAGAATCATTCTACATACTTTGAATTATTTAGTTTACAAAGGTAATACAGACGTTGACCTGTATTCTTATTTTAATACATACAGTAGGCTTCTATTGAATTCCCAGGCAAGTTAAGTAAACTTAAACTATCTCTACTGCAACATTATGGCAAATACAGTAGGTAGGTCTATTATAATTATTTGTTCCAGTTGACTGGTGCTCCCGTTATGGTTTGGTTCCACGCTGGGCAATACAGATTCGGATCTGGGTCTGATGACTATACTTGGGGTGTACCATTATTGGCAGCTGCCGGAGGTAACGTCATATTCGTCACATTAAACTTCCGCTTGGGGGTTTTCGGATTTCAGACAACAGGTTAGTGCGGAATGATATCATGAAATATATAGATTTATTCAATCGTTGGTATTGGGGTTGTAACTTGCTAAATCTAAAGTGGTATTATGACCAATGGTTATTCCTACCAAATGCTAGATTCTTTCGTTTTTTTTTTTAACTTTCCCTTTAACCTTTGCCATATTCTCAAACTTTTAAACATAATACTATAAAAATTAAACACCACTAATCACATAGTTTTATTCTTATTCTATAAGTTAACGAGGAATAACTATTAATTTTCATCATGCAGTTTTGTATCTGACAATTTATTGATCTTATGTTTTGTTCATTCTCAAAATAAGGCGATGATGTTTCTTCGGGTAACTATGGTCTGATGGACCAAAAGATGGCATTAAACTGGGTTTATGAAAATATCGAGGGTAAGACAATCATTTTCATTCTTATTATCGCTTTTTGTACCGACCAAAATTAATAATAAAGATCAAATTATTACGCAATGAAACAACTGCCACGAGGTATTACAATTCGAACTAGTGTTAAATATCGGTTTGGCGATATGTGCTCAGCTTCGGAGTGGAGGTACCATGAAATCAATGATTAGGGTCTTGCACCATGCTAAATATCGGTTAGTTGCTGGTGGATGACTTTTAATGAGTAGTAGGCACAGAGTTCCTTTCAGTACACTGCAAACTTTTATTCACACAAACTGTACGTTGGTAATCAGCTAAACTCCAGGTTTCAGATGTTAGAGAACCCTTTTTGAGTGGAGTCAGCTCAGCTCTGTACTTTCTTCTGTGTTGAATCTAACTATTGACTACTGATTACTGACTACTGACTACTGATCACTGACTACTGATCACTGACAACTCACTACTGACTACAGATTCAGTGATATGGGGGTGTTTGCCTATTATACTTTAGGTAATGGGGGTGTGTCTCAAGTAAGTCACCCCATACTTTTAGAGTTTCTGATTGGATCATAGAGAAATTCTTTCTCTATGATTGTATAACTTGTTTACCAAAAAACTGCTAACTAAGATGTATCACAAACTTCAGAGCTTAGGCTCAAAACTGACAATCATAGATTCATAGTGTGAGAAAGGCCAAGTCCAACTGACTAGGGTAAAGTTATACAAAGTCCAGTTATATTATTAGATTATCTGTATACTCAAGTTGACCATTAAAACTGTCAAACCAATTTAAGGCATTTATTAGGTGAAGGGTATCGATTCCAATGGTTATGCAAGTTAATACCATTGAACCTTAATACTACATTACACTAGAGTTCCTATAATTCGAACCAGAGCCGATCACTAATTTCTACTATTATAGCTATTCAGTAGATCAATGGAACTGATTCGAATACAGTTCAAAATTCGAGCATAAACTCAGCACAAGTTCTTGTGGTAGTACTTAGTACGAAATACGATTCCATTTCAATGAAACCCCGGCAGTCGGACCTCTTGCTATTTTATATTCTTTAATTCTAGCTTTTGGTGGAGACCCAAAGAGAGTGACAATTTTTGGTGGAAGCACAGGAGCAGGCAGTGTCAGTGGGCAACTCTTACATTCTCCAGAGAGTCATTTATTCCAGAGGGCAATTCTTCAGGTACTGTGTATTTGTGTATATGTATATATATACACAAATACCTCCGATCTTGTTCACAAATTCACGGACTAGTGCTGTCTCGTAAGAATTTTGTAGGACGCGTTAAGAGTGACAAAATATTCTCTGCTGTCTCTTATACACATCTAGATGTGTATAAGAGACAGTTGTTTCGGTAATTAAAACTCTCTGATGTGTATACCACGTACAGATGAATGTTTCCCGTTTCCTTCCGTCTGTTAAACTTAAGTTTACATTTTGGTTTTTGATTAATAATTTCGTATTTTCAGAATTATTAAGACTAATGTACAGTATTTGTCGTCTTTTTTTCATATTTCTCTCAAATTTGTAAGTAAATATAATGTTAGATAAATCAACCTAAGTGTACCTTTAAATTTTATTAATTTAACTGTACTTATTTTGTTGTCTTTATCAATGGATCTTTCATAAAGAGCGGAACAATGTTTGCCAGTTCAGCGATGATAGAACTCAACGTATCACGTGCCATTGATGCAAACAAACAAGTAGCCTCCATAGTAGGATGTGAGACAGAGTCATCGACGGAGATGGTTGAGTGCCTGCGCAATGCAAGTGTAGATGCCTTACTAGATGCACAAATAAAGGTATGTGTGTGTCATGGTTGATAGGTCATAGGATATATACATTTACTAAATTTGCAGGGATTATATAGGCCTATGTCATGTTCTATTAACCCCACAATCAATTATTCATCTAATCTCTTTAATGAACGTTATTGTCCTAAGCATATACATTATAAGCAGTAACAAAAATTATTAATTTAAATTTAAACGTAGCACAAATTATATATATATATATATATATATATATATATATGTATATATATATATATATACAGTATATGTATATATATATGTATATATCTATGTATGTATATATATCAAGATTCACCATTGAAACTTTTATAAAGGGCTGTAGGCCTATTACATCACGAATCGATTGCTACATCTTGTTTGCACTTAGTAGAACAGTTGGTCAAACCACGAAAAAATAACAGCGCATGTAGACCTGACCTACACGCACCTCAACAAACTTTTAAAAACGATATCGGCAATATCCGGAATTATTTGGTTCTTTTTGACAATCTAATATTTACTTTAATAATTCTTCATAATGAATATCGACAATAATTCTTTCTTTATGGGATATTTTACTACACTGATTGTATTAAATACATTCTTTAACGGCAAACTAATGTTCTTTTGTAAGGTTGATGAACTCTTCGAAGTTCCACAGAGATATACCGTATTTTACCCAGTTGTTGACCGAAAGTTCATTCCTGATGTTCCTGAATATCTGGTCGAGAGAGGAGAGTTCAACAAAGTTGACATCCTTCTTGGAGTGAACGAAAACGAAGGGATTTCATGGCTTCGTAATATTTACAGCAGGGAAGAAATTAACGCCGAAGAAGCACCATTTATGAATCGTACATTCTTTGAGGATCTACTTGAGGAATCATTCCCAAATTACAACAAACTATATATAGATTCCTTAGAGCAGGAATACACTGATTGGAAGTATTCCGGCTACCAGGATTATAACTATTTACAACAATGGGCTAAAATATCCACCGACGAATTCTTCCAATGTCCAACGGACGTGACTGCTAGAGCGTATGCAGCTGCAGGCAAAAATGTATTTCGTTATGTTAACGCGCATGTTCCTTCACGTGGAGTTGGTGGCAGAGCTGAACCAGAATGGTACGGGGTATCTCATCTGCAGGAGGGACCGTTTGTATTTGGTTGGGAGTTTAATACACTGCTTGATCCACCTTTCACCCAAACAAAAGAAGAAGTGCTAATGTCATTAGAGGTCATGCGTTACTGGACAAATTTTGCTAAAACTGGGTGAGCAATTTTCTTGTATTTACTCCGTAACGACTGATATAAACTATTTAAAAATACTAGCATATACCCGTGCTCTGCATGGTGTTGAATGAGGCGGGAAAGGTGGCGATCATGTACATTGTTGAATGGGGAAGTTGATATGTCATTATTTTTCTGAAGGACGTCTTTGTAGTTAATGTTTTGAGTATCTTTGCAGCGCATTGTAGTCCTTGTGAGGAATTATTATGCAGTGTGATCAAGGGTGGATCCAGTGGGGGGGGGGGGGGGGGGGCGCACAACAGTTTCAGAATAATTGAATAGGCGAATAGCACTTATACTGCATCGAAATGTTAAAAAAATTAGTGGCAAAACGGGGCAGGAGCCCTTCTCAGTGACGTCCCTCTCCCCTACTGGATCTTCCCCAGTTGCTTTGGGCTACCCTCTTGTAAGTGAAAGTACAGAAATATACGGTAACTAGGCCTAGCCTAGTTGGGTATGAGAGAAGTGTTTGTCTTGAATCAAGGTGGATCCTGTAAGGCTTATCCAAACTACTGACATTCAAAAAAGGACCCGTAAACATTGTCCCGACGTGTTTACGTAAATTCAAGATACTGATTGGTGGAGCTGGCTGATTGAGTACCCTATCAATCGTAATGCACTATCAAAATCGACCCGGATTCGAGAGATAAAGGCTAGGCCCTAGATATGCTAACTACACCTGAGCCTAGGCCTCTAGTTCTAGGCCAATTTGTGATCGACATATAGGCTAGGGTAGGCCGCGCCTTAGGCCTGTGCCTCGAGGTTATATCATAGGCCTATATGGCTTCTGCCCAGGTGTATCTTTATTTTTACCTGATCGACTTCTAAACCATGCCATTTATTGCTGATTTTTTGTACCATAAAACTACAATATATCCAGTATAATGCAGTGGGTACCTAAGAGGTACGGGAACATGCCTTGTCATCCATTTTGTTGACGAAACGTGAGTGAGAAGTACTGGGCGGTGACGTAATGAAGCTGCGAAACATAGACTGGTTCTTTTACGGCCTGACTCGATATTTTTTAGACTTAAACATTGCAGTACAGAATAGATGTGATTAATTGTATTTACGTGACGTAACAACTTGCGAAATAGTATGGCGAAACATGTACTGATTTTCGGTGGTTTTTGGCTGTTTTTTTTTGTTTTTTTTGTTATCCAATATCAAGCCTTAAAAAGTATCGAAATGTGGTCGTGACATATAGAAGCCCCAGTGTATGAGATAATGAGCACATTCCTGCCAGCGGTTTCAGGGGAGATAGGGGAAGTTACGCGGTGGCGATTAGCAGAATTATATATGACTCTGAACTACGGCTATAAACACTGCCCTCTAGAGAAAGCTGAGACTGAATGATACTACCGTATTATGATATAGCCTAATACTTCAAGAGACCTTTTCCTATTTTATTTATTATCTTGAGTGTGGTCCATCCACCCGAAGCTGATCAATTAGGAACTTCAATACATTCAATACAATAAAAAGTGAAGATTAAGAGCTATAAAAAGTTTATAAATTTATTAAATTTAATGAAACCTCTTTAAATTAGCTCAGTCCTGTACAAAGGGCTTTATAGTTCATACTCTGATAACCCAAATCCTCTACCCATTGCATGAGGTAATCTTGTAACTGCTCCTAAATATTTATCTTGTAGGAACCCGAACATGGCAGAGGTAAATGAGACCAACGTAGCCGAGCCCTGGCCACTCTTCACGGTTCCTGGGTTAGAATACAAAGAGTTGTCACCAGAGATGAACAACAGTCGCGCAGCTGATGCACGAGCATGCTCCTTCTGGGCCAGCTACCTTCCAAAGGTGGCACTCTTTACAAGTAAGGAGTTCAAAATACATTTTAATATGTAGTACACACCGTCTATAATTAAACTTCTTCCCCATAAATATACATACATTATTATATTTTTAATATATCTAGGGCTAAAGACCACTACTGGGAACCGGGTTTCCATGGTTTTTAGCAGCTTTAGTTTCTAATTAGAATAATAAAGATGAAAGACATTTGTTAATTTTGGGACCACAGAAAATTGGTCTTAAATTAGAGGTGGTCTTTAAGTAGAAGTGGTCTCTAATTAGGGGTCTTTAATTGGAGGGACTTGTATTTTAAGTAGGCCTATACGTTAATTATCATCCTATCACCTAAATTTAATCGAGAAACTTTTAAGTATTTGCTGCTTTCTTCATCAACGCTTGAGTATCTAATGACAAACATGACTATTAAAAACTTAATGGATAACACTAGCAAATCTTAATAGAGTGGTCTTCGGTGGAAAAAAGTTTACATCTGCAAAATCTATGCAAAAACCATAGTTTCTTGATCGTTTCTGCCTATATTTTTTTCAGCAAAAACCAATAAAAAAAATATCACATGCCATAATGGAATTACATCAAAAGGAAAAAAAAAACATTTGATAACAAATAATCAATAATAATCATAATAATAATAATAATAATAATAATAATAATAATAATAATAATAATAATAATAATAATAATATAATAATAATAATCATGAAAAATATTCTTTTCAATAGTTTTAAGAAAGCGTCTTCACACCCCTCGTTCAAGCCCTTTGCTGACAATATGTGTTATATTCTTTCAGATGATCTTGAAGATTTAGAAGAAGACTGGCGAAACAGTTATTACGACTGGAAGAATGTGGCATTGAACGAATGGCAGACTGCCTTTGATGAATACAAAAAGGTGGCCGAACCATGCACTTAAGTGTTATGCTCTCGACAAATGAGCTACAGAAACCCGTATACGAATTTGGCAGCATGTTTGGTCCGTGATTGGGAAAGTGCGGTAAAAGAAGGTAGATCTACAGTGGTGAAGTATTCGCAAGCCGCGCAACCTAGAATTGTGGTTCTTTAAATAAGGTTTGATAGAAAATATGTTAAAATTTAAATAGTTAAGGTTTATAGGGGATATAAGCAGTGGCGTATCTAGCATTATTAAAATGGGGGGTGGGGCTGGTGGGGAGGGCGAGACCAAAATATGAGGGGGCGTGCTTACTATATTATTTCAGTTGACTTATCGGATTATTGACCAGGTCAAAGGAAATTTTATATTCTGATATACAGAATGCTTCTGATTAATTGGTTGGTGAAGATGTACGTAATTTAAATATTTTTGGTGTTTCATATTTAATAGTGGTTTGTGACAAAGTGCAAGCTGTATATTTGTATAATTAGAATAATGAAACGGTATATGTTTAAAGAGAGTGGGTAGGTAGGAGAATAACCCATAACTCGCAGCATCATTAAGCGTATGGGCGTGGTCAGTGACTGCCTAGAGGTAATGGCTTTATATGTTCACATCATTCCACAACGGCAGGCAGGGGCTGAAATGAACCATGCATCGGGGTAGCCCTACTCTCCCGAAAGATGTATGTTTTCTCTAAAGTGCAGAGAGCCAGATGTGTACATGGGACCTCCCTTTTAAGTCGTATCCGCGAAGATTGGTTCTACCAACCGAATTTGAGGGGCTGCTCGAACCAGTGCCGATTTTAAGGCTGTAGTTAGCGGTGCTCCCGCTCGACTCGTATTGATTTTTATTACTTGGTACAGTAATTTAATTAGGTTTCTATTTTTATAAAATTGGAACAATTTGATAGGTCTGTTACGGTATATTACCATTTTTAAATGATGTTATATGTTCGTATAGTATATAGAAACATTAAACGAAATACGATACAGTACTTTGTCTTACTTTGTAATTGTTTTCATCGAATTGTGCTTCTATAATATGATTAGGCCTATAACGATTTGATAGGTCTGTTTAGAAATATATATTGCGGTTCCGTAAAGACAAGTTGTCCCATGTATGATATGGTTGTTACTATACACAATTTCTATTTTGAACAACGACCATTGACTTTTGAATCGATCAGGGACAGTGCAATTTATTTGCAGCCGTCCCTGCGACCAATATCAATAAATTAGTAGATCTGCTATAGCAAATAACTCCGTTATAATTTGCTTTTTGACTATTTTACCAATGCTAGGATTAGTTTTTGAGCTATAGGTGATCTACTGATATAAACTGCTTTCTTGATATTCTGTTGATGACCAATATGGCGCTTTAGTTATAAGGTTATGTTGGTCCAACACAGGCATAATGTCGACTTTTATAAATATACGAAAGGCCTATTTATTGCACCTTGGTGAGTAATGAAATTTCGTCTTTTGGTATAGGCCTATTATCCCGATAAATGCCCCGTTTCAAATAAACTGCTCTATGATTGAAGAAACATTGTCCTCAACACCAATTTTCTATCACCAAAGGTTTTACTCCAGAATATTATATTATTAATATTGCATAACATAAGCCATCTTTTACAAATACCTTTTGACAATATTTTGTTGTGCTCAATTCCAGTGAATGACGGGGTGTTCATTTGAGTAAACGTTCCTATCCATTTCACACCTAAAAAATTCATGCCTCGATGACCGAAAAAATTCCTTCTTTGAATAAACACATTCTCAAAATCCCTTTGATTCTGAACTATAAACGACCCGCGGCGTTTATTTGAGTAAATTCGGTCTTAGAAATAATTAATTAATTAGAAAATCATCTTTTCTAATTATTTTTCCATACATATTGAATTTTGTTTTTATTGATTGTATACCATATGAAAATAAACTAAAAGCGATTTATAAAAATGCAAACGATAGCGTAAATATAAATTTCGACCTTTGACCCAATCATGCGCAATTGAAACTACAAAAAGGGGTTCATTGCTTTGCATTCGTGTCTTCTGTATTAACCAGTCACTAATCAAAAAGTATGGGCTTACTCAAATCTTGTGTAGGCCTACTACATTCAATTTAGTTCCAACATTTTGTTTGTCTTACATTTATTATATTTTCATTATTCGAACATCACAAGTCAACTTATTACAGTGTGTGTTTAAGTCTTGTATACAAGCTTAAACAAAATTAAAATAAATTAAGCCATCTGTTTCTCTCCCTAAAAAGCTCGCGTAAGTCGACTAAGGGCCGATTCGGACGAGTAAAATTTAACTGGGTACCACCAGCTGAGCGGTCGCGTGCGGCAATTAAATAATGCCCCTGGGTATAGAAAATTTGAAAAACATCTGGTCCAAAAACCCACCTTTTTACTGGATATTTCAATTACACCTTGCCTCAAGGCATAATTAATCACTCGTAACAAGGCCCAGGTCACAAGTTGACCCTTCAGATTTGTAAACAATGTCGGGTCAGAGTGCACTGGACAAAAAGAATGCATGATTCTTCGCGTTGTTGCTCAAGCTTTCTTTCCGCGCTGGTCGTTGTCTTCGTTGTTGCTGTACTTTCTTCGTCGAAAAGTTTGGCTTAGATCAAATCCGTCATCGAGAAGCAATATAAAAGTTGTCAGGATAGTTACTGTCTCTTATACACATCTAGATTCACCAGTATTGTACATTAAATTATGAATTTTAGAATGATAGGAATCCATGGTACTATCTCCTATTTTAACAAAAGATTTAAAACCAAATGAAGGTAAGCACACACACACAGCAGACCTAGTTACCAGTGGTTTTAACCAACTACACTATGCTGCTACCAAGATTAGAAAATATTTAAATTTTCATGTAGAGCCTATAAAGTCTTTTAAGTACCTATTCCTAAGTCTATCATCATGTGAAAAAAAAATCTTACTACATAAAAAATAAATGACCATTGCTCCAAGTGATGCTTCAGTTGAGTTGCATCCAAACGTATATCTTGCTAAAAATGGAAAATCAAACAAGAAGATTTTACCATGACTTAATAATGTATAACGATTATTATATCAACAATATAATAATATAGTAGTTGAACACAAATACAAAAATACACTATTCAATTCAATGCAATTCCAATTCATTATTATATATCAAATGACAGCATACAGTAATCTAAATTGCATGATACTTACATAAGACATTCATTAAAGCTCAATACAAAAACTGGTACAAAAGGACACATACATAAATATGAACACAAATAAATAGAAGAAAATAAACCTAATTTTATATTTTGCATATTCCATATGAAAATAAACCAAAAACCGATTTATAAAAATTCAAACGATAGCGTAAATATAAATGTCGACCTTTGACCCAATCATCCGCAATTGAAACTACAAAAAGGGGTTCATCGAACATCACAAGTCAACGTATTACAGTGTGTGTTTACAAGTCTTGTATACAAGCTTAAACAAAATTAAAATAAATTAAGCCATCTGTTTCTCTCCCTAAAAAGCTCGCGTAAGTCGACTAAGTCACCATAACTTTCAAGTACAACACTCCTTAAACCTAAATCTGTTTTGATGACATTTAAAAGATTGATTATAATGTCGACCAATTTCGTCTATCGAAACTCTTACAAGATACAAGGATACTTATTCATCCGACTACGGGGAAATGTCATGGCTGAATACAACAATATAAAAAACGCAAACAACAATTAACTGATAGTTACAACCTTTAACTACAAATGCCATAGCTGCCAAATAAAATTAATTGCTAGTTCCATGTCCACTCCCTCATACAGCCGCATGAAAACTTTACTATTTGCTATTTTACAAAAAAAAAATAATTTTTCCGTAGAAAATTAAAATAATCACGATCTGAAAGATTGTTTGTCAAACAAATCCAAGTATACATTACAAAAACTTCTTTTACTATTTAAAAAAAATAAATAACATTTTTTAAATATTTACCAGCTTGTTTAATTAGTATATAGTAAATAGCAAATAGCATATACCCTCACCAAAAAATCATTCAAATTCCGGACGTGAAACTATATAATTAATTTTATTTGGCTTAAAATATGTCATAATATAATCATTCTATCTTGCTTCATTAATCCTTTTAGTTAATTGCTCTGTGCTAGTAAATTTTAAAGGTTAAAGCGAAAAAATGCCAAAAAAATCATAAAAATCATTTTTGAAATTAACTTGCTCATTTTAAAGCAACATTTCATTTCATTTCATTTTATTCAGGAATTAAAATCATAGATTACTTGAAAATAAAACAAATACAAAGAACAGATAAATGATAAAGAACAAGATAAGACACTAATTCCTAGGGTAACCCAAGAAAGTTTCACAATATATAAAACTTATTTCCATTGGGGCCTTTCCATAATAATTATCAACTTGACATATAGATATCGGTGTATTTTAAAAATGATTCCCATAATTTTACTGCAAAAATTGAAGCACTTCTAGTAACTGGAAGTGTTTTTATTATTTTTATCATTAACCAGTACGGTAACATATTAAAATCAGGTTCACAGTTTTTTAATTCAATCATTTCTTTGCTCAAATTAGTTTAGTCAAGATAGTTGTTTGTATGGTACCGCAAAATGAGCAAGGTTTCAAAATTCCTTTTTATGGTTTTCTTTTTTTCTTGTTTCTTTTTTTTTTTTTTGTCATTTTTAGGGGACTTTAATCCATCTTTAACAGTTCTTATTGTTTTGGCCAATAAATAAGTTACAATGCAACGAAGGTGTTAACGGTGTAAACTGTCTATTTTTGACAGTAGTAGCATTTTGATAACGCCCAACTACTTGTATTATTAAGAAGTGACGTATAAGATAGGCCTATGTGAAGATTCAACCATTCCGCCAGACTGTCCATTTTTTTTTATAAGGACACATTTTTAAGTACACCGAGGTTGAAATTGCTCAAAAATTAAGAACAAAATAAGAACAAATTGAGAGCGAGGTAAAACGTCATGAGGTTTTTATTTTTCTTTTTAATAGAGAAACCAAAAATTGCATCTTTACCTTATTTTCAGTAGATGCGACTATGTAATCCTCTATAATACAGTACAATAAATTAATGCAGTAAAATAATTCTTTCTTATGTTTGAAAAGTGTGTAAAAACAAAATAAAGTAAGAATATTTTTAGGCTGAAATCGGCAAAACAAAAAAAAAATGGGTTTGGGCAAAATTTTACTGGTTCTTATAAATAAAAGTGTTCTGCACATGAGCAAGTGGCTGCTTGGGTCTTGTAAGCCTCCTTTATCGGTACAAATACGTTAATGACAACTCCTTCCTACCTATTGTTCACTTATCAAATCCCAGAGCATATCTGAGCAAAAATATGAATACACCACATAAAATCCATTTAATGGATTTAAATTTAGTGTCTGCAGGAGCTGGCTATACAATGGTGCCAATTGAGACAACGCCTTTTAATCTGGGTGGTATGATGTGTGAAAAGAGGCTTAAGTAAAAAGGGGCGATACGATACAAAGTTCAACCTCATATAAGTCTGTATCATCGTGAAGCCTCGAATTGAAGCTCTGGAAGACTTTTTTTTTGCGAACTTTGGATGGGCTTTTTTTAAATGGGGCTTCTTTCTGAGGCCACTTTCGCAAAGTAAAGAAGGGACTTTTTTTCAAAATGAATACTGTAATTTTTGAGAATTAGCACTATAAAACAATAAATAAGGCCACTGTAACATCAATCTGTATCATGGTGTGTATTAACCGGCATTAAATCACCTAAACTACTGTATAAACCAAGCACGATTTTAATTTATTTTGTTTCTTTGCAATTCATGTACAGTGTGCGTACTGTACTATCTCTAAAAGAAGCCTATGCTATCTTGAAAAGAAGCCCGTGGTCTCCTTTTCAAGGCTAATTTTAAAAACTGAACAGATAGGCTTCAATTCGAAATAGGCTTCTTCTCGAGATTAGGCCCATTGGGCTTCTATTCGGTATTATAAGTTATAGTACACTCTGTATCTATTTAAGAAAGTATAATTCATACTCCAAGTATTGAAATACACGCCATCGTGTTGGGATTCAATATTTCGACATTAATTATGTCATCATCAGGAATGATATCCTGATCTGTATCTATTTTGTGCACGATTTATTATTCGTCGCTTTAGCAGGGTTATACGCTAGCGCTTAAACTCAAGGTTATGACGTAATTTTCTTTCATAACACTCTCCTGATTCTCAATCGTGATAATAAACATGTAGTACGTATACGTAACAATTTATACAATACACTTTTTTATAGGAACACATTCTTATAATAACACTGAGGCTAAAATTGCTTTAAAATAAGAACAAATTGAGTTTCAAATAAAAAAAAATAAATGAGGTTTTTATTTTTTGAATAGAAAAACCAACAAATCTAGTACGTGTGACTATGTAATACCCTCTATAATACAGTACAGTAATAAACTGCTGTAAAATAATAATTTTCAATCTTTAAAAATGATTAAACTAAGAATAAAATATGAACGTTATGAGCTTGAAATCTTAAAAAAAAAAAAAAAATAGAACACCAGGCAAAATTTTACTGGTTCTTATATAAATAAGTGTATTCTTTTTTTTTATTGGTAATTAAACATATTGATAAATTCGTGTAAATTTAAGAGTGTATAGGTAGAATATGGATAATATATAACAACATAACTTTAAATCTATATTAGAAGAGATACGTAGTACCAGGCCCAACGGCTTTACACCGGAAGCAAGAGTATGAAAAGCAGGAACGATATGGTTACTGATTGCGATCAATAGACAGGACTTTCCATTTTAGTTCTTTTATTTGTTTAATCCTTATCTGTTGAAATTGTATTGGTTCGCTAAACAAAACACGTGAAAAGAAAGCTTCAATTCCAAACAAGGTGGTTATTAAAAGTTCAAACTCAGAGAAACAAGCACATTCTAGAAACAAATTGGAAGCGTGAACAATGTCTCTGTTATTGTGTCTTCTTGTAGGCTTAGGTCTCATTACTGGAACAGTAGCAGAGGTTCCTGGAGGAGGACCTATAGTTTCTACTACATATGGCGACGTCATGGGAGAGAAGCTATACTTTAGTGAAGATCAATACCTAAATTACAGTGGTTATTTTAACTACTTTAAAGGGATTCCGTACGCTGAGCCACCAATTGGCAATCTTCGTTTTCGGCCTCCTGAAACAGTAGCTCCATGGCCTGATGTTTATAATGCCACATACTTCCGGAGTGACTGTCCACAAATTCAAAGTCCGTCGAGTTCTGAAGATTGTTTGCACCTCAATGTCCTCGTTCCGGTTAAAAATGTAAGTTCTATAAAAATAATAACACACACACACACACACACACACCAAATTCTATGTTACATTTTCTGGTTACATTAGATCCTCATTAGGTTAAAAGGCTAATAAAAATTTAAAATGATTTTAATGGTGTTGTATGTGACCATAGAGAAAATAGAACTGTTCTATTTTCTCTATGATGTGACGCCATAATTGACCATCAATAGCGTGGGCTGTCGCTGAATAATATAATCCCACTGTGCTTCTCCGCCCTCAATAGGCGGAGTATATGACTTGTAGGCCTATAGAAGGAAATAAAAATAGAACGGCTAAACCCAGTAAATTGATACTGTAGTGAACCCATTTAAAGGGCTGCAGCCTAACGCTGTGGTAGTGACGCGGACGGGAAAGTGTTAAAGTAGAATCAGTAATGTTGCCATTTCCTTTCAATCGAGAAAACATTAATTAATGCGTTATAAAGACATACCGTTCCGCCTATTATATGCTGAAAATTAAAAATTAAGAAAATATTTGAATTGCGTAGTTTGTTAATATCAGACAGTTAGTGGCGCAGACGGGAAGGTGTTAAAGTAGAATCAATATCGTTGCCTTTTCCTTTCAATCGAGAGAGCATTAATATCACGTTTTTAAAACCTATTAGGCCTATATGGTAAAAATTAAAAATAAATGGAATTTCTTAGGTTTTAAGTAGGCGACAATTAGTGTCATATGAAAATCAAAACGATAACTATCTAATGTTTTAATAATAATAAAGTTTTCTAAAATCTACGACAGACTGTATACCCTCGAAATGCTGCAGTGTAGGCTTACATTGATTCTACAAATTGTTTTTCCATATTTAGGCTACAGGGTTTTAAATTATTATTTTATCTATTTGATTCACAAATGTTGTGGCCACAAGGACGTGCCGTGAAAGGTTAATAACTAACTTATTATATTGAAAAGGTTATTATTGTTACTTTTCAATAAACCATTATGCCCAGGTTACATGAAAACAAAATAATGTTTTTTATTACAGTTGACTGATGCCCCCGTTATGGTTTGGATCCATGGTGGGCAATATAGCTTCGGATCTGGGTCTCAAGATTTTTACTGGGGTGTACCATTATTAGCAGCCTCTGGGGGTGACGTCATTCTCGTGACACTCAACTACCGGTTGGGCGTTTTTGGATTTCAAACGACAGGTAAGCATTGCAGCAACTGACTTGTAATATCGATAGATTATATATACTTGCTCACCACCGTGAGAGGTTTTTGGTTTCCATAAAATTGCTAAACACTATCGCCGAGGTATCGTCGATACATATTGGTCGGCCGAATCGTGGAGCTTAATCCGATTGCGTCGGGAACAGCAAGTACTAAATCATTGCAGTAAAAACACTATAGATAGCGACAGTGTAGCGATTTTGTGGAATGAGGGCTTTATAAGATACGACTATCATGGATAATAACTGAATTCCTAAAAGTTCAATTAGAGCCTTTTCTATTTACAAAAAATGTAACTCCGCTCCCTAAGCCTCGAATAAAGCAAAATCTCTAAGCCGGTTTAAAACACCTACATCACTGCTTTGTTTTTTCAAACCAGTAGGATATCAGTGGCCTTGCTCGTCCTTTTGTCATAGGCTACTTAGAAATTGGCTTTTTGGTGCAGCAACCAAATAAAAAAAAGGATTAACAGACTGCCGATTGTTCGCGGTTGAATGAAAAATAATTTAAAAGGAAGATCGTTCCGTAAGTCGTGCATTACCATGCAATTTTGTTCATTGTAACTTACTGATTGTGATATTTTGTTTTTCAATTCAGGCGACGATGTTTCCCCGGGTAACTATGGTCTGATGGATCAAAGTATGGCACTGCAATGGGTTCGTGAAAACATTGAAGGTAAATGTTAATATTATATTAATAATTCCACATCCACCTGATGTTCAACAAAGTCAATTTCCTAATGTATTTTTATATTATTCTACTATTCTAAGTTTATAACAGTTATATTTCTGTTAATATTATATCTTTTGGTATTAGTCAATTTTTCTATTAGATATTAAATTTTGTTTGTTATTATATTGTAGTTGTAACCATGTTGTTTTCATTTTATGTCATTCTATATCAGTCGAAATTTAACTGCAATTTTATTTGATTTGTGTTATAATCGGTATTATTATATATTATATTATAAAATATCATAAAGTAGATTTTTTATCCATTATTGTTAAAAAAATTATTATCAAAGGGGTATTTTCTATTTTAGCCTTTGGCGGAGATCCAGAGAAAGTGACAATATTTGGCGTAAGTGCAGGAGCAGGCAGCGTCAGCGCACATTTGTTGGCGTCTACAAAGTGTGATTTATTCCAGAGGGCGATTCTTCAGGTAAAATTATAATTATACCATGATCGTATGTTGTAAATTATATGATATATATTATAGCATTATATATGATATACATATAATATATATACAGTTTACTTAAATATGCGTATTTTCTATCCCGATCTATTAGAGTGGGTCTATGTTTGACAGTTCAGCAATGATAGAGCTCAACATAACACGTGCTGTAAAAGCTAACAAATACGTAGCATCCATGGTAGGTTGTGAGACCGAATCATCAACGAACATGGTAGAGTGCATGCGCAATGCAAGTATGCATGACATTCTCAAAGCTACGCTTGAGGTACGTGTACACCATTTTACAGCATCATACAAAACGTGTAAATATCAAAGATCGTATTAAGTTAAATAAGATCTTTGGTAAGTTTTCTTTTTTAGAGGGCGCACTCTAAAGTAACACTAAATCGGATGGTGATTTTCCTACTGATATATTTTAATATTTATCCGTAGGTTTAAAATTAGTTACGATGAAGATATTTTCTCTATTAAATTTAAAGCTTAATAACTTATTTATAAATAAAACTTAAATATTAAATTCTATTATTTAAATTTATTTTCTTCCATACATTTTTTTTCTATGATTTGTTGCACTTTACTATCATAGTGCCTATAAATATATCTTAGAGCATGATGATATTAGATATTCCTAATCAAAGTTTAATACTGGATACAGGATAGCAAAGAAAAAATACTAATAATGAATTTAGAAAAAAAATAACACAAAAAGTATCACCGTACTATTGTATGTGTAATTTAAAAATAATCGACTTGTGAGGGATGAGTGGCTAACCCCATACAACAAGGGATAACAATGATGGGCGCTCAGACCTGTAAGCTCTGGGCTCCTTACCATTATACAACAACTATTTCTATACAGCAATTATATAGGCCTACGTTATGTCATGAAAAACACAATTAAGCTTACATTTTGTTCTACAGGTTGAGAAACACCTTAGTGGTCCGAGAAGAACTGTTGTATTTTATCCAGTTGTTGACAAAAAGTTTATTCCCGATTATCCAGAAGAGCTCATCAAAAGTGGAGAGTTCAAAAAAGTTGACCTTATTCTCGGAGTGAATCGGGATGAAGGCACCTTCTGGCTGAATGAAATATTTGACTCAGATGATCTTCTAGCCGACGAACCACCACATATCAATGAGACTTATTTTGGACATCTTCTTCAAAAAATATTCCCAAATGACAACAAACTATACATAGATTCACTAAAACAGGAGTACACTGATTGGGAGAATGCTGATGATCCAGAGTATAACTACATACAAGAGTGGGCTAAACTATCCACCGATGAGTTGTTTCAATGTCCAACAGACGTCACAGCTAGGGCGTTGGCAGACGCGGGAAAATATGTATATCGATATGTCAATACGCAGATTCCGTCACGAGCTGCCCTCTCTCCCGAGTTATGTTACCCAGAATGGCACGGAGTGTCTCATGTAGATGACGTACCTTTTGTGTTTGGTTGGCATTTTAATACTGAATTTAAGACACCTTTCACCCAAACAAAAGAAGAAGTGATCATGTCATTAAAGGTCATGCGTTATTGGACAAACTTTGCGAAGACAGGGTATGAGAACATTTTGTATATTACACAATAACAATGAACATCGATTAATTAAATGAGTTACAATTTAATGGACCTTTCCGCTAAGCCTTATACCTTAAATATTGTTTGCTAAGTTCCCATAAAACAGCTGTGTGAATACATACGCACACACGTGCGTTTGTT
>NW_022757135.1:197264-202377 GCF_011630105.1 Anneissia japonica
CGACTATTCTAAAATCATTCTATTTTGATTTTACAGTAATCCAAACATGGCAGAGATAAATGTGACCACCGTAGCTGAGCCATGGCCACTCTTCACAGTTCCTGGACTGGAATACAAGGAGTTGTCACCAGAGATGGAAAACGACCGCGCAGTTGCTGCACGCGAATGCTCCTTCTGGGCTAACTATCTCCCGAAGGTGTCTCTCTTCACAGGTAAGCACACGCGCGTTCCTCCTCTTCCCGATACAATAGAATGTTACTACCATGGAGGAATTAGTTTAATTCATCCATGCTACAAGGTTCACTTACATTAAAATACGCATTCATAGAATTCAATTAGTATCTATTGATTTGACTGATTTGCTATTGGAAATAATTACCTGCTGAAGCATACAAACGCAAACTACATATATGTTATACTAAGGTTTGGCAAAGTATGACAACAGTATGTAAAACTGTCTGTAGGACTGTAGGACTGGTTATACTGTGGGCTGATAGTCAACAATCCTTATATTAAGTGTTAGGTGAAAAATTACAGGGTTGACGTGTTTTTATCTCGATTGCCTTATCAATTTATCATTTTAATTTTTATTCCAGATGATCTTCCAGATTTAGAAGAAGATTGGCGAAACAGTTATTACGACTGGAAGTATGTGGCATTGGAAGAGTGGCAGACGGTCTTCAACGAATATAAAGAGCTGACAGAGCCATGTACCTAATTTGAGACACAAGCTACAAAACCCATAAATTCGGCGTATGACAGTGTGTTTTATAACAATCATCACAGCAATCGTATTGGCTATATGCAGGCACGAGATTGATTGGTTAATATACTTTTTAATTAATATACATATACATATATAGCTCTTTAATATAGGGCCTATATAACTTTCGGTACCAACATGTGAGACTGCTTTCTCAGCCCTGATATATTTTTATATAATAGGCCTATGCTAAATTTAACAGAGCAACCACTGACCATCACAACATAGTGAGCACGTAAACAATTTAATGAAGCACTTTTATGTTTAATACTAATATATAATACTATATAAGTCTTACATTTAAACAAATATATTTTTGTATTATGATGCATTTTTAACACTGGTTTTTTCGTCACATTTCTTAATTTGAGATGTTTTTAAAATTAAAATTTGAAAGTTACGTAATTCAATATTATTATTAGTAATTTAAGTTTCAGTAAGTGTTGTAGAAGGTCAAATAAATTTTAAAATGTCTGAGGACACCTTTCATTTGATATATTCGTGCCAAACAGAACCAGATTCAATCATCATTGAGTTCTTATTATTACCGTATTAACATGAAATGCCCTATAAAATCCCTTAAATTCAGTGGCGTAACGCCTATGAACTCTCAGTCCAAAGGGGCCCCGGGGGCACCCAACAGCAATTTTCTAGCAGGGTTGACGTTATTATGGTCCAGTAGAAGACACCCAAAAACTAGCAAATTAAAACAGTGTAATACTACGCTTTTAACTCACGAATGTCCTAAGTGGACTCACATGGCAACGCCTTCTTTTATACAATATCAATTCCAGACCCAAAATGTTCCACAGCTGGAATCAAGCACAAACATTTTAATAGGCCTACTCAGAAATAATAAAGTCCCTGTAAAGGAAGGGCTACTAGAATTCACAGAGAATATAACACGCTACGGAATTCTTTGATATTCCACTATGAAGTGGTCTCTCGTAATCGATTGCTAAAGTAGATGGCCCTAAACACTTTCTCGCCACCGGGCCCCGTGACTCGTCGTTACGCCACTGCTTTTACGAAAGCCAGGATAAGCACAAACGAAAAAATGTGGTAAGTGGTATCATAATCCATGTCTCCTCACAGCCTACGTCTACGCTCATAATTAAACGCAGTATGAGCAGGGTGGATTTCAATATCATTACACGCACTATGAGCGATGTGGATTTTGAGTTCATTACACGCAGTGTGAGCAGTGTGTATTTCAATATCATTACACGCAGTATGAGCATTGTGGATTTCAATATCAGTGCACGCAGTATGAGCACTGTGGATTTCAATATCATTACACGCAGTATGAGCATTGTGGATTTCAATATTATTACACGCAGTATGAGCAGTGTGGATTTCAATGTCAGTACACGTAGTATGCGCAATGTGTTGGTCACTTCTGAATCGAAGACATTTGATATTTGAGGCAAACTATACTGTAGTCCCTTATAACTTCTTCCACTGAAATAATTACACCGTCCGAATATTGCAAATTAAAGATGATTCAAATTTACCTTTTTCTTCACCAACATCCAAGAAACATAATATATAAGTAGCATAACTTCAAACTAAATAATATTTCTAACATTGCATTGCAAACCTAACCATAACGTTCACGAAGTTCGTTCGTTCTTTTTTTCCTGAAATCAATTGTTGTGGAAGAAATGTTGAGATAAGCATGAGCAGCACTCATGTCTTGTGGCCTTCCTTCAATTTTGGGACTGAGCGCAGTGAAAAAACGACGAAGGTTCTTTCTGGACCAACTATTGCCAAATTTATCGAATTTTGATGGAAAACCCTGGTAAGCGTTATATGGGCGACACTAATGCAGGTTCATGAATAATTAAGTAGCAATAGAAATTTAATATTCATTTCACCTAGCACTGTATGTTATTGTCGACAAGGTCCAGTGAACATACACTTCTGCTGTCCTAGCCTACCCTACACATGAACCTTTTTTTTTGCTTGTGTAAAGTAACAAAGTGAAATTATATATGCCTAGCCTAGGCCTATTTTTTTTTGTATGTACTGTACCTTGTAAGTAGTACAAAAGAATATAAACAGAAGCTACCACCAGCGGCAGTAGGAGGCCTACACAATGGCCTATATAGCCGCGCCAGCCCCATGCCATGTCATGTGGATGAAGGCGGCTGAGTCCAAAGCCTTACCTAATATTAATAAATTACCTCGCATTGCCGCTCTACTGTAGGGCATAGGCTAGGCCTAGTAAGTCTAGGTAAGAATTATATTATAATTTATATGGAAATGTAGGTCTGGCCCCTAGAGGCCTAGGACGCTTTGGCTACGAACCAATTATTATTTTACAAACACACATTATTACCGGCCCTGTCTCAATTATTTCATATTGTTCATATCCATATTAATTTTAGGGTGTTCATAACAACACCTGTAGTAGTGGTGCCCATACTGCAGCAGCGGTGCCTATGTTCTTTTTATTTTTTGTTAAACAATTCTTTATATTGTATATATTTTTGTTATGTTCAAACTGTACCACATTGAAAATCAGTGTAATAGTACTGAAAGTGCCTACAGTATAAAGAATAAATAAATAAATAATAAATAAATAAATTTAAGGATTAATATATGAAATATAACAACACCTGCATTAGCGGTGCCCATAATTCAGTAGCGGTGCCCATCTAATGATTAATGTATAAATAAAATATAACCAATTATTATTCTACAAACACACATTATTACCGGCCCTGTCTCAATTATTTCATATTGTTCATATCCATATTAATTGTAGGGTGTTCATAACAACACCTACAGTAGTGGTGCCCGTAAAGCAGGAGCGGTGCCCATCAAAGGATTAATGTATAAAATATAACAACACCTGCAGTAGCGGTGCCTATAGTGCAGTTAGCGGTGCCAATTTAAGGATTAATATATAAAATATAACACCTGCAGTAGCGGTGCCCATCTAAGGAATAATACATAAAATATAATAACACCTGCAGTTGTGGTGTGTTGCGTCGCACTTTGTAAAAATCGTCGCACTTTGTAATAACTGAGCTGTCGCACTTTGTAATAAAATGAGCTGTCCATAAACTCTGTTGCACTTTTTTAATAATACACAATCCATGTTATCATCTATAGATTTTTGATAAATTATCATTTTTCTCGGGGATCGAATTTGATTTTTTCACCATTTTGTATTGTATCATCATTACATCGATGGAATGGCTCCAACCCAAACAGACCCGCCTTGGATCCAGTGGGATTGGAGGGTGTCGGGTCCAAATCCAGAAGGAGTCCAATTATATTTCTTGTATGTCGGATTATATAATTTTATGTCCGACGATGGGGATATGGCTCTAATTCTACTAGGCCCCCATTCGGTCAGATTATCAATATGGTATGTCGGAGTGATTGGGTTCAAATCCCGAAGGGTTTCAATTTGATTTCCCCCTTTTTTTTTATTATATCATCGTTACACCGATATATATGGGATAGCTGCAGTAGTGGTGCACATAATGCAGTAGTGATGATGAAAGAAAGAACCAGGTTTTTCCTGTTTAAGGTGAATACAAATTTTTAGACATTTACCACTGCCATCATTTCACTTTACTCTACAAAGATGAAGAATTTTATATAATATTCTTTTTTTCTTGAATCGACTCATTGATTATCCGAAAACTGATGTTTTATGTGTACTGTATTGAGATAAATCCAGTACTAGACTAGAAAAAAAATCTGAAAAGAATGAGTTAGGGGGAGTGGAATGTTAGAAGCAATCCACATAGCCAGATATCCTAATTAATCCCTTCTGGTCACCCTAAGCCCTGTTGACACTTGATTTTACTCCTTGTATACAAATGGCGGCCATTTTTCGAAATGGCCGCCAAATTTATCTAAAATGTGCAAAAAAATGAAACTAAATAAGCTACAGATATGATTTTGGTGTCTAAACTCATAATTTCTAGACAGGCAACAATCTAGACATATAAAAACTACTGTCACTCAAGCAAGAATGGAACATAATTAAAAAATAGGTGTTCATTTGTTTAAAAATAATCGCAAAATATACTTACTTAAAATGTACATAAAATAAGAACGAGTATACATAAGCTAGTTTTCTATGTAATCCAGATAGATTTTTGAGCAAAAATAGATTTATTGACTAATTTTATCATTTTTACTGCGCTGAATTCAAAAAAGGTAGGTGCCATTTTTTTCCCAAAGTCATCGTCCGCCATTCTGAATTTCAAGATGGCTGACGCACCACATAAAACATGGTCATGATTGGTGTCAATGGAAAGCAGTGGCGGATCCAGGGGGTTCAAACGAACCCCCCTCTGTGAAGAAACGTAACAAAATACTGTTGGT
>NW_022757135.1:203897-204165 GCF_011630105.1 Anneissia japonica
CTGATGATGACATAATTAATGTCGAAATATTGAATCCCAACACGATGGCGTGTATTTCAATACTTGGAGTATGTATTATACTTTCTTATCTGAGATTAATCAGTGGACCTTTCGGTTTTTGGAAAACGGTCCTGTTTATTTTAATATGATATGCCATAATTGGACTTTATGGGACAATACATGAAACACTACACCGTTTCTGATATATAAACTGCAATACATTATTCAGCATCGGAAGAGCTTTCCAACGATACCAAACACGACTACT
>NW_022757135.1:204211-207295 GCF_011630105.1 Anneissia japonica
TTTAAACAAATAAACACCTATTTTTTAATTATGTTCCATTCTGGCATGAGTGACAGTTTTTATATGTCTGGTTTGTTGCCTGTATAGAAATTATGATTTTAGACACCAACATCATATCTGTAGCTTATTTAGTTCCAATTATATGCACATTTTAGATGAATTTGGCGGCCATTTTGAAAAATGGCCGCCATTTGTATACCAGGTGAAAAATCAAGTGTCAACAGGGCTTAGGGTGACCAGGACGGATTAATTAGGATATCTGGCTATATTGACTACTTCTAACATTCCACTCCCCCTAACTTGATTTCTAGGCCTCTTTTTTAATTTTTTTTCCTAGTCTATACTGTATTTACTTAATTAAGTGGTAGCAATTTTGTTGTTCTGAATTGTGTCGCGTCAAGATATTCCTAAATGTTATTGTTAGGGCTCGGGGAGGGGTGGATGGGACGGTATCATCAGTGGGATACTTGTTTCAGTCTGTGCAGGCGAGGAGAAAGTTTGTCGTGGCAAGCTCCTTGAATCAGCAAAGTTGCCACATTCACAACAGGAACTCTGTGACATTGTTGGGGTGGTTGTATAGTAAGCCAGAACTCCCATCAAAATGGGTTTCATGCGATGTTTGTGGAAGGTGACTATCCAATAGCTCAGTATGAATGATTAATCCAATGGCTAGATGACCTTGGTCAGCAGAATTCCTAGGATAGGAATAGAAGACATACAAATAACTATCTATTAATTTAAAAGTTTGATAATTGTATACAATTGGTATTTACTGTATACCTAGTAAATGTAGACTTGTTTTTTACATCTACCTCATGTACTTTAATTGACTTGCAGGGTTTTCTTTTTACCTTGTCTATTAAAATTGTTGTAAACGTAAAAGAATCTTATGAAAAGATTTGATATGTTCAAATATAAATGATGAATCAGTGGCGTAGCTAGAGGTTTTGGCGCCCGGGGGCAAGAGTAGAAAATTGCGCACCCCCACCCCAATCATAATTATAGTATTTTGAAATTAATTGATATTGGTTGTATAGACTTTAAGCATATCCGTACTGTACGTCCATCGGGACGTCCATATAATGCACTGTCTAAATAACATTATTCAAACCCGAATAGGCCTAACTATTATTATTCTAGCTCTCGTATGTTGTTTCTTACCAGGGATGGGGGCCAGGATTTGCCCAAGGGGGTCCAAAGTTCGGGAGGGGGAATGCCCCGACGAGGGGGAAGGTTTCCTTGAAGAGAGCAAAGTGGACATGATCGAGCGTGGCTTAAAATCTTCCGAAAGTGGCCTAGAGGGTAGGGGGGGGGCGAAGCCCCCGAAAAGTTTTGACAATTTATGGGTTTCAAAGGCTTATTTAATCGTTTCTTACTATTGAAACTGCATTACAATGTTCGGGACTTTGTATTGCAACTTTACCATTATCCTAATTTGTAAGGCTGTTGTATTTATCGCATACATCTCTATTCTTATTCTCTAAATTTATCTTATAATCTCGAGTCTTGTAAGTTGCTGAATGTTTAACATTGTTTTAAACATGCAACTGAATTTTGTGTGCTTTTGTATCAGGAAATAAGTTAATAACATGATCAAAGTTATCAATGTTGTCTGCTTCATCACGCTCAATAATAAGTAGTGCCAAAGCAGATAGTCTCGCCAGCGTGACCACTCACAATTTTGGATATACCCAATGACTGAGTAGAAATTACCCAAGATTCAGCAAAAATTGACCAAAATTACACAAGGTTCCTGAAAATGCATTAAAATTTGAAAAATATGTGTTTTTCGAATTTATATTCCCTTTTAGTTCAATTTATAAACCATTTTTTATTGTAATTGTTTGTGTTAATTATTAAAATTAATACTCATGAGGTAATAATACGGATAGAAAAATACGCCCTCAGTCGGCCAGTGTTATCAGTGTAGATCAGTAGTGATTCGGATTCTTATTAAAATATTCATGCCTGACGAAATACATCAATTTCGTCGTGTTTTTCTAAAAAGTGCTTCTTTGTTTACTATCATTCTCCCATTTCAGCGCCCCCTCAAACGTGGCACCCGGGGCACGTGCCCACCTTTGACCCCCCTAGGTACGCCACTGTGATGAATAATACTGTGTGAAAAGATCCTGACAAATAAAGTATAAACATTAAAAGAAGTACAAAAGACAACAGTTACTGCATTATGAGCACCGCTACTGCAAGTGTTATTATATTTCATATATAATCCTTAAATGGGCACCGCTACTGCAGGTGTTATTACATTTTATATATTAATCCTTAGATGGGCACCGCTGCTGCAGTATGGGCACCACTACTGTAATATTAATTCTTAAATTTATTTATTATTTATTTATTTATTCTTCTTTCTTTATACTGTAGGCACTTTCAGTATTATTTCATTGATTTTCAAATGTTTAACAAAAAATAAAAAGAATATGGGCACCACTATTGCAGGTGTTGTTATATCTTATACATTAATCCTTATATGGGCACCGCTACTGCATTAATGGCACCACTACTGCAGGTGTTGTTATATTTTATACGTTAATCTTAGATGGGCACCACTACTGCAGTTATGGGCACCGCTGCTGCAGGTGTTGTTATATTTTATATACTAAATCCTTAGATGGGCACTGCTACTGCATTATGGGCACCACCACCACTGCAGGTGTTATATTTTATATATTAAATTCTTAGATGGGCACCGCTACTGTAGGTGTTGTTATATTTTATATATTAATCCTTAGATGGGCACCGCTACTGCATTACGGGCACTACTACTGCAGGTGTTGTAATATTTTATATGTTAATCCTTAGATGGGCACTGCTGCTGCATTATGGGCACCGCTACTGCAGGTGTTATATTTTATATCAAATCCTTAGATGGGCACCGCTACTGCATTATGGGCACCGCTACTGCAGGTGTTGTTATATGTTACATGGCCGGCGGAACCGGGGGGGCCGTGGGGGCCCGGGCCCCCCACTTTTTGGCAAAAAAATATATAATGCCTGGAGATTTTTGTATGATCGGAAATGCAAGAAAAGAAGGAGGGAAGAAGGAGGAGAAGGAGGGGAAAT
>NW_022757135.1:207706-229407 GCF_011630105.1 Anneissia japonica
CAACTTTACCATTATCCTAATTTGTAAGGCTGTTGTATTTATCGCATACATCTCTGTATTCTTATTCTCTAAATTTATCTTATAATAGAGTCTTGTAAGTTGCTGAATTTTTAACATTGTTTAAACATGCAACTGAATTTTGTGTGCTTTTGTATCAGCAAATAAGTTAATAACATGATCAAAGTTAGCAATGTTGTCTGCTTCATCACATCACGCTCAATACTAAGTAGTGCCAAAGCAGATAGTCTCGCTTCCCATCGTAGCTCTGAGATATGGCAGGATGAGCTTTTCATGTAGTCGTTACAGTATAGGATAAAAAAAACAAGAGAAAACGGTTAAAATGGACTGAAAAGAAATCACAATCTATGAATTTGCCAATAAAAACAACTACATTCGGATTCTTATTAAAATATTCATGCCTGACGAAATACATCAATTTCGTGGTGTTTTTCTAAAAAGTGCTTCTTTGTTTACTATCATTCACCCATTTCAGCGCCCCCAAACGTAGCGCCCGGGGCACGTGCCCACCTTTGACCCACCTAGCTACGCCACTGTGATGAAAAGATCCTGACAAATAAAGTATAAACATTAAAAGAAGTACAAAAGACAACAGTTACTGCATTATGTGCACCGCTACTGCAGGTGTTATTATATTTCATATATAATCCTTAAATGGGCACCGCTACTGCAGGTGTTATTACATTTTATATATTAATCCTTAGATGGGCACCGCTGTTGCAGTATGGGCACCACTACTGTAATATTAATCCTTAAATTTATTTATTATTAATTAATTTATTCTTTCTTTCTTTATACTGTAGGCACTTTCAGTATTATTTCATTGATTTTCAAAGTGGTACAGTTTAAACATAACAAAAATATATACAATATAAAGAAATGTTTAACAAAAAATAAAAAGAATTTGGGCACCACTACTGCAGGTGTTGTTATATCTTGTACATTAATCCTTAGATGGGCACCGCTACTGCAGGTGTTGTTATATTTTATATATTAATCCTTAGATGGGCACCGCTCTGCATTAATGGCACCACTACTGCAGGTGTTGTTATATTTTATATGTTAATCTTAGATGGGCACCACTGCTGCAGTTATGGGCACCGTTGCTGCAGGTGTTGTTATATTTTATATACTAAATCCTTAGATGGGCACTGCTACTGCATTATGAGCACCACTACTGCATGTGTTGTTATATGTTATACATTAATCATTAGATGTGCACTGCTACTGCATTATGGGCATCACCACAGGTGTTATATTTTATATATTAATCCTTAGATGGGCACCGCTACTGCAGGTGTTGTAATATTTTATATGTTAATCCTTAGATGGGCACTGCTGCTGCATTATGGGCACAGCTACTACAGGTGTTGTTATATTTCATATATTAATCCTTATATGGGCACCGCTACTGCATTACGGGCACCACTACTGCAGGTGTTGTTATATTTTATACAGTACATTAATCATTAGATGGGCACCGCTACTGCATTATGGGCACCGCTACTGCAGGTGTTATATTTTATATATTAATCCTTAAATTTATTATTTATTTATTTATTTATTCCTTCTTTATACTGTAGGCACTTTCAGTATTATTTCATTGATTTTCAAATTGGTACAGTTTAAACATAACAAAAATATATACAAGATAAAGAAATGTTTAACAAAAAATAAAAATATGGGCACCACTACTGCAGGTGTTGTTATATCTGATACATTAATCCTTAGATGGGCACCGCTACTGCATTAATGGCACCACTACTGCCGGTGTTGTTATATTTTATACGTTAATCTTAGATGGGCACCACTACTGAAGTTATGGGCACCGCTGCTGCAGGTGTTGTTATATTTTATATATTAAATCCTTAGATGGGCACCGCTACTGCATTACGGGCACCGCTACTGCAGGTGTTGTTATATATTTTATACGTTAATCTTAGATGGGCACCACTACTGAAGTTATGGGCACTGCTGCTGCAGGTGTTGTTATATTTTATATATTAATCCTTAGATGGGCACTGCTGCTGCATTATGGGCACAGCTACTACAGGTGTTGTTATATTTTATATATTAATCCTTAGATGGGTAATGCTACTGCATTACGAGCACCACTACTGCAGGTGTTATTACATTTTATATATTAATACTTAGATGGGCACCGCTACTGCATTACGAACACCACTACTGCAGGTGTTGTTATATTTTATATATTAATACTTAGATGGGCACCGCTACTGCATTATGGGCACAGCTACTGCAGGTGTTGTTATATTTTATATTAAATCCTTAGATGGGCAGCGCTACTGCAGGTGTTGTTATATTTCTAATCCTTAAATTTATTTATTTATTATTTATTTATTTATTCTTTATACTGTAGGCACTTTCAGTACTATTACACTGATTTTCAAAGTGGTACAGTGTAAACATAACAAAAATATATACAATATAAAGAATTGCTTAACAAAAAATAAAAAGAACAAAAGGCACCGCTACTGCAGTATGGGCACCACTACTGCAGGTGTTGTTATGAACACCCTAAAATTAATATGGATATATGAACAATATGAAATAATTGAGACAGGGCCGGTACTAATAATGTGTGTTTGTAGAATAATAGTTGGTTCGTAGCCAAAGCATCCTAGGCCTCTAGGGGCCAGACCTACATCACCATATAAATTATAATATAATTCTTACCTAGACTAGGCCTAGCCTACGCCCTACAGTAGAGTGGCAATGCGAGGTAATTTTTTAATATTAGGTAAGGCATACCTTAGGCTTTGGACTAGCCGCCTTCATCCAGTGGTAGCCTAGCATTGACATGGCATAGGCCTGGCGCGGCTACATAGGCCATTGTTTATTAGGCCTACTGCCGCTGGTGGTAGCTTCTGTTTATATTCTTTTGACTACTTACAAGGTACAGTACATACAAAAAAAATAGGCCTAGGCTAGGCATATATAATTTCACTTTGTTACTTTACACAAGCAGAACAAAAAAAAAATGTGAGTAGGCTAGGACAGCAGAAGTGTGTGTTCACTGGACCTTGTCGACAATAACATACAGTGCTAGGTGAAATGAATATTCAATTTCTATTGCTACTTAATTATTCATGAACCTACAGTAGTGTCGCCCATAAAACGCTTACCGAAAACCCTCTTATCGTTTACAACTTAAAGGGTGCCACCTATAGTTTACATTACCAGCATAATTTATAATCTGCAAGTTGTTGCAGCATAATAACTTGAACAGTAAATTTGTTTGAATTACGTAGTAAACTACGGATCACCCGTTGAACTCGTACTACAAAAAAGTTTACGATCTTCATGGAATTCAAATAGCAAATTTTATGTATAGGTTTATTCATAAGAAATTTCAATTTATGAAATCCCCAGCTATATATACCTAAACTGAAGTCAAATGTTTATTACTGCTGCAGGTCCTAGTTGTATACCTACAGTTTACATTACCAGCATAATTTATAATCTGCAAGTTGTTGCGGCATAATAACTTGAACAGTAAATTTGTTTGAATTACGTAGTAAACTACGGATCACCCGTTGACCTCGTACTACAAAAAAGTTTACGATCTTCATGGAATTCAAATAGCAAATTTTATGTATAGGTTTATTCATAAGAAATTTCAATTTATGATATCCCCAGCTATATATACCTAAACTATAGTCAAATGTTTATTACTGCTGCAGGTCCTAGCTTATGGAATGGTCATCCTTATGATATAAAACATTTGTTAGTTTACCAGAATTTAAAAAAAACTTGAAGTTACATTATTTAAGCATATACCAAAATTAACGATATACATTACTGTTATTATTATTATTATTATTATTATTATTATTATTATTATTATTATTATATGATTATGATTATTATGAGTATGACTATGATTATAATTTTCATTATGATTATTATTTAATTGTTATTATTATTATTATTATTAAGGGTCACTATGAGACAAGGCCTGCCTTCTAATTGGGATCCTAACAATGGTTAGACCAGCCCCAACTAAGCTAGTCCGAGCTGAGTAGGCCATGCCATCCAAGCCGTCACGGTAAAAGTGGCCGTCCTAAATAACTGTTGGCCGTCTAAAAGACGGCCTGATAGCTCGCTGGCTAAGCCCTTGGTCTTGAAACACGCTATGGCTCTGGCTGTGGCACTCCACTTGGCCACTGGACTTGCTTATGTGAACTTACAGTATGCAGGGGTATTATGACTGATGCACAACTGTTACTTATAATTGCAAATCGTATATTTATAGACATTAGTAGAAACTACAACAATGAGCTAACTCTAAAAGAAAGCATTGATGTATATTTTTATTGGCATTCCTGTGTTGTCGGTAATAATTATACATGATATTAACTTACGGCAACACTTCAAACCTCTTTGAAATTTAACCATTCATATTCATTGGCATCGTTAAATATAAATACACAAGTTTTAAAAAAGAAAATCAGTTGTTTTCTCAACAACCAAAAAAAATTAAAATAAAACATTCAAAATATTGTTTTGTAAGCTGTGATTAATCAGGGATTAACGTGGAATGGCAGGGGAAAAACGATAACATATATTATATTAGAATTGTTTGTACTGGTAATACATTATGACACTGTTACTACCCTTAACTGTACGATTTTGTCTAGAATTGTATAGAAATGTAAGAAAACATTGTTTGGTATATCTATAATCAATTATAAATCCAGATAGGGGCAATAAAAAAAAAATAATAATAAATAAAAAAAATAAAAAAAACAGTAATTACAAATAAAAAAACAATAATTACAAAAAAGGGAAAAAACAACAATTACAAATAAAAAAAACGATAATTACAAATAAGAAAACACCAAAATGAAAAACAAAATATTCAGAGACATGTAAAATTGAATATTAAATCCTTTCTAAAATAAAAAATGGTACAAGGTATTGCAGAAACTGCATAAAACTACTGAAAATATACCCATTTAAAGAATAAAAACCATAGGGCCTACCGTACACATTTCATCTAAAATGATTTGATTAGATTTACTTTTAATAAAATACAGTTATTTAACATGTAACAATCCTAATTTTTAATAATTAATTATTTTTCTTAATAAGACACATTTCAATGTGAAACTGGTGGGTGATGACCATTAAAACATGAAGATGCCTCAAGATAACTGAGTGTATTTGAGATCAACTATAATTATGTTAATTCTCCAAGTAAAAAATTAAAAATTGCTGGTTAAAATGAAATTATTTATATCATTTTAGGAAAAAAAACACTAAACATTCATTGCTCAAAATTACATATTTCAAAAGATCACAACTTATCATTTTGGATAACTTTTTTTCTGCAAGGAATAAGCTAAGTATATATAATTTTGGGAATTGTGTTGGAAACCTTAAAGAATTATATTGTCCCTTGAAAATGACAAAAACTCATTAAAAAATAATTTTGAATTTAACTTGCCTATTTTGCAGTAATATCCAGTGACTGGAAGTGTTTCTATGATTTTTTACTGTAAAATGATGGGTAAACATTTTTTAAATACACTAATTTCTATGTTCAAATTGATAATTTGTATGCTACTTCAAAATGAGCAACTTAATTTCAAAAATGATTTTTATGACTTTTTTTTGCATTTTGCACGGGACAATCTTTAATTTATAATTAAAAAAAGGTTAATAATGCATTAGAGAAGTAATACAAAACTAGCTTTCCCTTATCAATAAGCACCCCACCCCAAAAGTCTAGAGTTTTAAGTTAGGGCCTAATACACATTAATGTGAGCGATTACTATTTAGTTTTTTTGAAAACCTTAATGCCTTACTCAACATAAAGTAAGGATGCAAAATTATACCAAGATGAATAGAAAACCATGCTTTTTTCACAGGTATAATATAAAAGAATTTAGTGAGTAGTGAACAAAGTAATACACTACAAACTTTAAAATGTGTAAAGAGTGAAGATACGTAAAATATCTCATATTCTTCAATAACAGTACGCTAACAAAATTTGTGCACTCTCTAATTATTAAACTTTTTAGAAAATTTTAAATTAGTTTCCCTTTAAGTTTGTAGCTTATACAGTAAAATTATGATAATAATTGTGCAATGCACACATAAAGTTTCAACCAAATCATTAAAAATTTAATAGGTAAAAAATATTAGGTAAAGTTTGCTTAATGTATCAACCTTTATGGCACTTTTTGGAAATATTACTAGCAGTGGTGTGCAAAAAAGCTTCAAAGTGTCTCAATATAGCTGTGTAGTCTATTCTATATTCAATTAAGTTTAATGAAGATTGTTTTACATATTCATATGTTTGTACAAGGTCAATGCTCTTCTGTACATTAGTATGTACAAGTCTATTTTCAACATTATAATATGTACATAGAATATTGTGTATTCAAATATGCCTATATTCAACTCTTGGCGTTAATATTAATTCATCTTAAAAATCTTCTATAATAATACTCAGATGATGCAATTCAGTGCAATAAAGGCATGCTGGAGATAGCCCTGCATGTTCCATTCCTCTCTGCTTTAACTTTGGATTCAAATTCGACTAAGGCTAAAAAATATGGAAAAATATTCACAGTAATTTCATAGAAATTCATATTTAAAAAAATCATAGTTAATAAAAGCACCGATAGTGACTATTTTCTAGCTCATGATTGCTTTATTCTTTTCCTTGGAGGCCCAAATGGAGGTGTTTGTGCGCTTGCTAAGGCTCGAAATGCATCGGCTACAAGGTGTGGTTGGCTTCGTACCATATTCTTCCAACCAGATGTATCCATAACATCTGTTGCATGGCTGTAAAAAATAATATAAAATATATTTAATTAATAAAATATATATAAATAAAATTAAAAAAAACATGGTGCCTTCAGTGCTGAGGGTAGGATGCATGTAAAAATTAGGTCTTCTAAAGTTAGGGGGAAAAAATGTGTTTTCCAAGCACAGTGTAATCTGTAAATTGTGGGTCTGCATATTTCTTTTTACGATGCTTAGGCCTAATTCGAGGGTTCACTCACCCCATTCATTTTGGTTAGTAAAATGATAACCATGGGGCTGCAATCCATGTGTATGTTATCAAAATTATTTACTATGGCTCCTGAGTTAAAAAAATATATTTTTAACCCAAAAAAATTAGACCTTTGATTTATGAGAATTTTGACCTAATTATGAGTTCAAATCCAAATGAAATGCTGCAATTTCTCACAAAAAATACACTATCTCCAGTTGGCACGGAATGGAAATAGTCATCGTTAAAATATGCTATTAAAATATACACATCAAAGAAGGTGACTATAAAAATATATGATCCTACACTACCCTACTTTAAAAATACATAAAACTAAGAGAATGTATGTCAACATCTGTTACTATAAATATATATTAGCAGATCCTGGCAGATAACATTTTATTTTCTATAATTAATCTGGTGAAATATTAAAATGTCATAGAGTAAGTTTTTGCACACGACATGGAATCAGGTTTTCTGTTCAATAAAGTATTCTGCTTCAATAAGTTACTAATTCTATATATTTTATATTTTCCAGCCACAAATTGTTTTTGGTATGAATGATTATTTACAGAAATCCTTGGCTATTGCAATTTGAGTATAGGTAGAGTGTCTTGAGAAATAATGGACAGGATGCAAGTAGTCTGTAGTAGGATGAAGAGATGACCTTGGCAAGTTTGCTGGAGCAGACAGTCAATCTATTAGTTGTTCTCCAAGCTTGCATTTGACAATTCAAATACTGTATATTGAATTATCTGTACAAATTTATTAGTGCATTACAGAAAGTATGTCAATAATTTTCAAAAGGTCTGCTTACGTATTTATAAAATCTATTGCTACAGCTTTAAGTTGTTCGGCGCTGTGGAGATCTGCTAGCACAAGCACCTCGGCAACATTCTCAACAGCGAGATTTGAACACAATGATTCTTCACATAACACTTTCAACCTCTCTATTGCATACTGGAAAAAAAAATTAGTCGGAAGTGAAACAAAAATAAATATGAAAAAGGAAATCCTATAGTTGAAATTTTAACTATTTTAAAAACCTGATTATACACTATATTTAAGGGTGATTAATTCATTTATCCAATCATTAATTGATTGATTGATTCATTGGTAGACTGATCAACTTATTGATTTTATGGATTCATTGATTGATTATTGATTTGCTTGTTGTTTGATTGATTGAATGATTAGTTGATTGATTGTACCTTATCGGCAGCTGCAAATACATCACTTTTGAGGGTGATAATAAGTCTGACAACTGAATGACTGGTCGGTTGATCAATTAATTGATTGATTAATTACTGATTTATTCATCTTTTTATTCATTTATTTAATCATTGATTGACTGACCAACTGGTTGATTTTATGCATTGATTGTTTGATTAAATGATGCCTTGATTGATTGATTGATTTAATAATAATAATAATAATATGTCGTTCTTATATAGCGCTTAATGCCTTTACAAAGCCTCTAAGCGCTTCACATTACTACCACGGTCATTGGATCAACACACGTATGGAACACATTGAACACCAAATTAAATTATTAAGTTAAATTATACTATTATTCCATAATATTACGGCTAGTAATCCGCGCAGTTGTGTTGGAACCTACCAGGTACCCACTTGTACTCCTGGGTGAAGAGAGGCAACCGTAGATAAAGTGCCTTGCCCAAGGACACAAGCGATTTGCACAGTGAGAGTTTTGAACCCCCGACCTCAAGGTTGGGAGTCCAAGCCACAACTGATGCGCCAACTGCTTCTACAATTTAATTCTATTAATTTACTGATTCATTCATCCATTCATTCAATTATTCATTTATTGATGTATTGATCAACTGATTATTTTATGCATTGTATGATTAATTAATTTACTGCTTTGTTCATCCATCCATTCAATCATTTATTTAATCACTGATTGATTGATTGATTTACTAATTGACTGATCAACTGATTGATTTTTAGCATTCATTGTTTGAATATTTGGTTGATTGATTTACTGATTCATTCATCCATTCATTTATTTTTTCAATTATTGATTTGTTGACTGATCAACGGATTGATTTTATGCATAGATTGATCTAATAATTAATTTTATGTATTCATTATTTGATTGAGTTTCTTATCGTTTGATTGATTGATTGACTTGCTTATTGTTTGAATGATTAAATAGATTGATTTTATGCATTCATTGATTGATTGAATGATTTATTGATTGACTGATCAACTGATTGATTTTATGCATTGATTGTTTGATTGATTGATTAATTTACTGATTCATCCATCCATTTATTCAATTATTGATTTGTTGATTGACTGATCAACTGACTGATTTTATGCATTCATTGATCTATTAATTAATTGTATGTATTCATTATATGATTGATTGATTTCCCTATTGTTTAATTGATTGATCGATTGAGTGATTTGCTTATTGTTTGATTGATTAAATTGATTGATTTTATGCATTCATTAATTGATTGATTGACTGATAGATTTATTTGCTTATTGTTTGATTGATTGATTAAATTTATTGATTTTATGCATTCATTAATTGATTGATTGACTGATAAATTTATTTGCTTATTGTTTGATTGATTGATTAAATTTATTGATTTTATGCATTCATTAATTGATTGATTGACTGATAGATTTATTTGCTTATTGTTTGATTGATTGATTGTACCTTATCGGCAGCTGCAAGTAGATCATCAGCCATTTTTTCTAGGTTTTGTGCTTTGCCTGTGTAAATGAATCGTAGAATCTCCCGCATCACCTCATGGTCAACATCAGTGATCTCAACCCTGTTGTGTTTACTCTCTTCCATTTGGTGTTCAAACATTGCATTGAAGACTGGTGAGCGAGCTGTGAAAACAAAATAAGTAGATTCTAATAGCAACACTTACATATTTCAACCTTGAGGGCAGTGTTCAAACTAAGTTTGGTTAGTATAATTCAAAGGGCGATGCAAAGGTGATAGATAGAAATGTGTTGTAATATATAAGGTGCAATCACACATAAAAAAAATATTTATATAAATAATATTATTTATGAAATATAATATTATGTTTATAAGTATATTCTGAAAGTTATATACATTTTTTAGTTAATGTTATGTTTTTTTTTATGGTACAGTAGTTGAATGTTATTTGATTGGTTTTCTTCCAAATGTTTTCAGCAAAGTTGTAAATATTCCTGTATAAGGTTGATGTTTGCATTAATCTTTATAATTGCTGATGATTTTATATTCTTTCAAATAAATTAAATAAATAAATTGAGAAGATAATGAATTGTTGTACAGATACTGTATTTTGTTTTATTGCTGTAAATAAAAGATTATTGTGTTGATCATTATATAAAATATTAGTTATTGAATATATAGTTATTAAATTATCTGTGTTCATTACTTAGCAGGATGCAGTGTAAAATATACAATTGAAAAGTTCAACTCTAAACTGAAGAGTGCCATTGAACTGCCCTAAACTTTGGATGACCAGGATATTTCAGGTTAAACCAGGGATATTGCAAGATGTACACCGGCAACAGGGCAGTATCATTGACAAAGCCTCTCATTGTTTGACTGTCAAGTCGATATTTTATGTTATTACATTAGGCCCAAACAAGTGTCAAGAGTTTATGAGACATTTCATTACTTTTTATTCCTTATTTCACTTTTAAAATGTAACTTGGATATCACTCCCCACTCCAAACCCACAACTCCCGGTTAACATAGAGTCTAAAAATTACAGTTGACCTAAATTTCAAAATAATTATGTTGATATTTCCATGTTTCATTAGTGTTATTTCCTTGCTCACGAAGTGGTGTTAAAAATTAATAGATGAATAACCACTAATGACCATGGAAGAACACAGTGAATGCTTTAGGATTTTAATCGAAAGGTGAGTTTGAACCTGGAGCTGGTCAAGTTTCTGTCCTTGGGCAAGACACTTTATCTACTCTCTTTCCTCACCTAGTGTTTTTGGTAGGAGGTGAATGATTGGAAATGAAATTGGTGTACGCTGAATTACATGCATGACCAGGAGTATTTCCCCAAGGAATGAAGGAGTGTGTACACTGTGGCAATTGATTCTAGATCCAACGATCAAGAAAAAATTCTTTGTTTAACTATGTATTAAAGAGGTATGTTCATAATGTAAATTAAAATAGTCAAAAACTACTGTTGCTCTAAATTTCAATATAATTAATATGCTTTTTCATATCTCATTATTAGTGTTGCTTTATTGCTGATGAAGTGTTGTTAAAAATTCAACTAACAATCATGAAAGCATAGAAAACACAGTGATGGCTGTAGACTTTCAATTGAAAATAAATAAATAAAATAAAATGAAATGAGAAATGGTCAAAAAGCGTTGCCATACAAAAAAAAATGGCTGCTGTATGAAAAAAATAGGGAGTAAAATGATTGAAAAATTCATCACACAAGAAAAAAAGTGCAAAATTAACATTATATGACAAAACATTGTAAAATTATCATATATGGGAAATGGTATACAACGACCTTATAAAAATTATGCAAAATAAATGCCAACAACCGCAATGACCTCTTACCTGCTAACAGCGCTTTGTGTGCTTGGTACTCGCGTCCATTGACGCATAATGTGACATCGCTGAAAGATGACCTCTCTAATAACGTGTTTAAATCATCTGCCAGTCTGCATTCGGGCACTTTCAATTGTGACTGGCTGGATTGACCGGATATATTTACAGAATCTTGAACTACACTTACCTAGAATAAAATATAATTACAGGTTTTATCGAATGGCAGCTTACATACAAATATTCAGGCATAAATTTTCTCAACTATCAAATCAAAAGCCAAAATTGGCACTCTACGTTATAAAGCAAAAGAATCTATAAAAAAGGGAGGAAAAGTGGCAATAAAATGACAGTTTATCATCACACAGCTATCAGCTTTCACATAGATTTCAATACAATGATTTATATTACAGTAGTGCAACATTAATGGTGAGCATACCAGTACAAAATTCAATGGGAAAAAGTCATGTTTGTGATAAAACATTCATTCAACTACACAAAGGTCTGTAGTTTCATGAGGAATACAATGAATTTGTGCTCAAGTTTCATTTATACGGCAATCTTTGACATTTATTGCCAACTTCAAAATATGTACTCATAATGAAATATTTTAGGGGGTAGCAGAGGTGCATGTATACATGTGGTGATTACCACATCTATTAACAACAGGATATTTATTAATAAATGAACCTTAACTTTCAGCTTTATATAGCACACTTCCCTGGGAAACCACAAAGGTTTCTTTTCATTCGAGTGTTTCCTATTCTAGTGTAAAAAAATAATTCTTTTATGAGTGTTCCCTAAGCTGGTATAAAACCCACCAAATGGCCAATCATTATTGCTTTTATAGTGCTTTGATATGAACATGACTGCTATTTCTAAACAATATGGCTTTTGTTCACTAAATGCTTTATTTTAAATATATACCCTACAGTATGACTGTGGCAGGTTACAATGCAAGTTTCTGCTTTTTAAATTTACATTGTTTCTTTTGTTTTTCCTTCCCATCCTTTGTTCATCTGAAACTCAGTCTTCATATTAACATCAAACATTAAAGATTATATCCTACTACATGATTAGATATAGTAGCAAACAGGGCCACAAATTTTTCAACAGTGACAACATCAAAACCTTCATCCAGGTAATCAAATAAAAGAGGATGCAGGTTTCCCTTCCCCAACTTCTGTGTATGTCTGTCAGACAGAAAACATACAGGTGAATCTCTCCTTCTCCTTCCCAGCTTCTTACTAATGAGTTGTAATTTGTTTATTTTACATTTTACAAATAGAAACATACCACCACCAAAAAAAATTAAATGTTTGAATTTTTAAATAAAAATTTGAATTGCTCACTTTAAAAAACTAAATAAAAAAGAATGGCAATTAAAAAATCAATGATTTACAAACATCTAAAATACATTTTTTTTTTTAATTTGCTGGTAAACACTGTATTGATGAAACTATTTCGTTTAACATCTGTATATTAGCTAGAAAAAATGTTCATATTCATATAGAAATACACAGGTTTTCAAACCCATTCAATTCATGTTTTTCAATTTTATATTTAAACATAATAACAAATAAGAAATTTAAAATAATTCAACATTCTATTACCAAATAAACATAGGTTGAAAAAAAAAATGAACTTATAATTTAAACTGATCCATTAATCACTGGATCAAAGAAAATCCAATCCACAATCTCAGATCAACAGCTAAGTTGAGAAATGTACATTTAAAACCATTAAATTCTGGTTTGCTATCTCTGTTAACCAATACCGTACATGCATAAAGCTTGTTTATTAGTTTTGTCCTCAATTACATTGCATATTATAAAAAACAATTTTGCACAACCTGAATCACAACGTAACCTCAGCCATAGTATCTAATTCCCATAAAAATATAACTTTGAATACCGTACGTTTATTTACATATCATAGATTAATATTAGCATAGCAATAAATATAGTTCAGAGGTTTTATTAACATGAACATTAAAGATGTGAACTAGAGTGGATTATAACGGCTGACTGGCTAAAGTGCCCGGATTCATTATTGTAAGGTCATAGGTTCATTCTATGTAAATACCATCAATTTAAAAATGACTTTCAAAGCCTAGATCAAAATTATGAATATTGTTTGGATTATAATTGAATTGCATTGTAAGAAGAAATTTCTGAGTGTACTGTAAAATAATTCTTTTGCCATTTTTAATCAACTTATTAAATTTGGATCTTGAAATTAAAAGTATTAAACTTTGAATTATGTGAATAACCTGTCTAATTTTACATTGATGAAATTATTTATATTTACTAGAACTATAATACACAACCATTGGCAGTATTCTATTTCTGTAGGGTGATTTAAAATGTTATTAGTTTAATTTGACCCAAATTAATTTGTTTTCTAGTTTCATAAACTTCCTTTTTTCTGAATATGTTGGCTTCCTGTGAAGGGGCACCCTGAGTATTTTCCCTTAAACGAATACCGGCGCTATGTAAATTTTCATTATTATTATTATTATTATTATTATTATTAATTTCAGAAACCGATTTTGGCAGCATCTAAGTTCCCCTTTATGGATCCTTTCACAGAAATGCAGGTTCTGCCTTTTTGTCTTTTTAATTGTTATTTGTAATTTCTGGCAAATATAAACCGCCCTCAGATGTGACACAAATTATGAACATTATTTTACCACCACTTAACCCATGAGTATTATGTTTACACCTGGTTACAAGCGAAATCCAGTCACTGCGGTTAATTTCTTCATGCGTTGACATATATACAACAAGCATGGTGCTGAGAAGACCCCAGAGTACAGACTAGCTACCTGATTCATCTACCAGGAAAACAAAATTTGGATTTGAAAAACAAAAGACTACAGTGCCCATAGACAACAGGGACAACTAACAATCAACTTCTGTTGAAGGATTTGTTTACACTCGTACTATACTCTCCAAAGGCTACATATTGTAACAATTTGTTTTCCTCATAAATTTAAACTGTTATTGTTCCTCTGGGGAGAGTTCTCTGCTTCTTAACATTCTGCAAGATAAATGTATGGTCAGGTATGTAGCAACTAGTATCCCTTACCTCACAAAATAATGTTAGCCTATCGTCTGGAAGGAGACCATTTGCCTCTTCCATTAGGAAATCTCGTCGAATAAACTTTTTAAAGCCCCAGTCTTTCCCTTGAACAAACCTATATGCACGCTGACTCTCTGCAAAAGTAAAGTTAAGATTGTATTTATAAATTTCATTTGATAAATAATAATTTCTTTTAGACAGTGTCAAGGTAGTAGTGTTTTTTTAAACATAAACAAGGATGATCGTCTTGAAAGGTTAATTATCATTTGGAAGTGAGGGCCTTGGTGCTCATATTAACCAAGTCCCTGTCAGAGGTTTGAGTAGTGAAGGGCTAACCGATATTCTGGTGTGAAACTGTAGTTTGATGGCTAAACAGACTGATTGCCTTTCAAATGGAACTTGGAATCAAGTCCTACCAAGTGAATTTCATTTCTCATAATGAAAAACAACTACATTCCTCAAGCCTCATAGTCTTAATTTATGAAGAGTCATGTGTTTATGTTCGTGTTGTGAATGAGATTGCGACATTCTATAAAAGGCAATGATGTATTACTACTGGGAATCTTGAGTACATGGAGACATCCATGCTCTGAAAAGCTTGGGATATGGGAGGGAGAGGGGGGAATGGTCTGATCACTTTGAAAGTGCAATGCACATCTCTTTCTGATGTTTAGGAAGTGTAGGACTGATAATTTTGGTCGAACACGCAATCATTTGTTACATATACTTGTAATCCAAGTCTTTGAAAGGCTTGAAGTTAAGTTTTTTGGGGTTGTAAGCAAAATTCCTATTGCATTTTTGCCAGGACTGAACACAAGACCTTGGAATTAGAAGTAAAGATAAAAACCTCGAAACCACCACAACTCTTCCCACAATCACCATTACCTATGGTGAACAGTTTCATGATGAAGGTGTCTTGATAAAGAGCTTAGTAATTAAAACAATTACAGAACATATTATCTCCTTACCCATTGCTTTTGTTTCTTCCCTTTTAGCATTCAGAATAGAAAATTTAAATTTTGCTCGGACTTCACTTTTATTACAGGAAACCAATAGTAAATAGAGAGATAAATAATCTTTGCTTTCCTCATCTAATCCTTTGGGGTTCACTCTTAGGCACCTGAGGTTTAGAACAAGAAAAAACAATTAATAATAATAATATTTATTGACATTACACTTTTACATCAGTGGCAGCACACAAGAAAGTGGCGCAAGCAAACTTAAACTAATGAACAAATAGTAAAAACAACAACTTAAAGCTAAACAAATGAAAGAACTTATGAACAAAGAGTAAAACAACAACTTAAAGCTAAACAAATGAAAGAACTTAACTAAAGAAAATACAACTTAGATCTAAAATAAATCATGAACATCCCTCACCCTCCCCACACAAATAATGTACATAATACACATTACGTGCATACAGTACCCCACCCAAATATGTGTGTATATATATATACATATATATACATACATATATATTATAAATATAAATTAATTTATATTATAAATATAAATCAATTATAAATATGTGTTTCAATATATTTTTTGTAGAAAAACAAGTTTAATAATAAATACTGTAATAAATTTTTTTAAAGTAATTTTCCATTGCAGGAAAATAAAAACACTAAATATCAAATGTGTAAAAACTGTCATGAAGAAAATATAATTGAAAATAATTATTAACAGATAGTTCATAATTTTACATAAAAAAATCATATTGAATATCACACAATAATTAGCCAGATGATAAGATGCGCTGTTGAAATATTGTCTAGTGAAGAAATTCTAATTGAAAATAATTAATAACAGAGTTCATAATTGTACATAAAAAATTATATTGAACATCACACAATGATTAGCTACCTGATAAAAGGCACTGTTGAAATAGTGTCTAGTGAAGATTCTAAAAAAAATCTAATTGAAAATAATTAATAACATAGTTCATAATTTTACATAAAAAACCATATCGAATATCACACAATGATTAGCTATCTGATAAAAGGCACTGTTGAAATATTGTCTAATGAAGAAATTCTAATTGAAAATAATTAATAACATAGGTCATAATTGTACATAAACTTTCATATTGAATATCACACAATGATTAGCTACGTGATAAATGGCACTGTAAAAAATTTTAATTGAAAATAATTTATAAAAGGCAGTTCATTATTGTACATAAAAAATCATATTAAATACAAGGGTGGATTTTTGGAAGGTAAAAAAAAAGAAAGAAAGTAAAATAAAAAAATGATCGCCCAAATCGCCTCAGAGGTAATGTTTGGCATCTAGAACACAAAAATTTCACGGAAGCATGCCCCCGAACCCCCTCGGGTAGTATTATCTCAATCAGCCCCACTTTCGGCCACCCCTTTCGGATATCTCTGGCTCTGCTCCTGGAATATCAAACAATAATTAGCCACATGATAAAAGGCACTGTTGAAATGTTGCCTAGTCATAATTTTTGTATAAAATTGATCCTTTCAAGTATACTGAACAATGCTTTATTGAGCTTCAACAATTACTTTTGAGTGCAGCTCCTTGTATCTGCATGTGATTATCTGAGATACACTTCTGGAGTATTGGTGACAGCTAAACTAAAACTGTGAAATTGTAAAGTTGTTATTTTTACCGATACAATAATTTTTTTTTACTTTAACAGGTTTAAATCTTAGCAATCGACACAGGTGACCTTTATAAATGACTTGAGTATGATTTTTTTTATCCTAATGTGCTTTTTGGAGCACATTAGCACATTTTCATGCTTTCCAATTTGGAAACTGACGCCAGCCAAAATCGGTCAAGCAAAACATCAACACATCTTGGTCAGTAACTTATTCAATTTCTGCCATCTTCTATAATGACCTTTTCTAATGTGACCAAACAGGCATCGATTAGAAAATTCTTAGAAGTCGGACTCTGACAAATTCCTTTCCATAACATATTTACCACATAATAGGCCTACCTAATTGTACTTGTACTATACATATTAAACATTTATAAAGAATGAATGGTTTGCAGTAGTTTGCCATTTACACATCTTGGTTTAGTGACTTACAGTATTCAATTGCTGCCATATTCTATAATGCCTTTTCTAATGCAACCAAACTGGCATCGATTAGAAAACTCTTAGAAGTCGGACAATGACAATTTATTCCATTAAATAACACATTTACCACATACTGTAGTGCTCCTATTATGCTGTACATTAAATGATTCTGAATGGTTTGCAGTAGTGTTTGCCACTGACTGTGGGTTCATTTTAGTCATTAGAGCTGTCCTTAGTCTCTTGTCCAATAATAATAATAATAATAATAATAATAATAATAATAATAATAATAATAATAAATAAACATTTATAGTGCCAATTTCCAAATAAATGATCAAAGAAACGAAAGCATACATAGAGTATGAATTTAATAAAGTAGTAGAGTAATAAATAGAAAATACAATGTCTATATGAACGTGGAAATAAGAGTCAAGACTAGATGGATTGAAATAGATTAGTTTTTAAATTGAGTTTAAATGAATCCAAGGAGGGCGAGTTTTTAAATAATAATAATAGTTTATTCTAATATAACGCAAGGAAGCTCTCAGTCTCAATGCATAGTACATAATGGAAATGTTACACAGCAATCCAAATACTTATAAAAAGGCACTTTAATCGTTGAAATATAAAAATGTTACTTATATTTCTTCTATTATTATTATTATTATTATTATTATTATTTATAACTATACCTACAGTGATAAGTCAGAACTAACAGGATGATTCATAAACAATAAATAATTTAGCCTATATGTGCCTCAATTTAATATAAACATGAGGGAGAGAGCAACCAAATGTAGGTCGCATTACACATTTCATATCATGTATAAAACAAAATTTGAATTTAATTACTCGTATACAACACACAGAATCAGCAATACACCTCAAGTACTGTTATTAGTAAGAATTTTCTTGATGTCATTCTGCGAACAGTGGCAATGAGTAATTAGTAAAAGAGCAATGCCACACCACCAAAGCACTTGATTCGTTTTGCTGTTGGCAAGTAGGTAGATAGCAGTTAAGATCAATCTACAGTGCAGTTGTGAATTGAATTATTACTCTATATGTTAGCTTGATCTACTTTTAAATGTTATGTGGTTTTCACATTGCCAATATAAAGTAAGACAATTATTATCATTATTATTATTAATCAAGGGGGTTTGATATTCACAAGACTACTAACACAATGATATAATCATCAAAATTATCTTATAAATATTCATTTAGGCAGTGTTTTGAAGGTTGTACTCATTTGAGTGAGAATGGTGTGTGGTTTTTACCACTCCCTTGGTAAAATTAATAATTTGTATATAAATGAGAAAGAAAAAATCATAAAGGATTTCCTGTAACAAATCAATACATCTATTGTTATTTGATGTACAGCAAAATGTACAAAAGAATATATTTGTTCGAAACAGTAGTCCTACTGTCAAAGATGAAAGGACACAACACTTTGTAATACAGTAGATACAAACCATTCATTATTCACTGTGGAATCCATCTAATAAAAATCACACATCAGACTGGTTCTGACGACCCCCACCCCTGTCATCCGATGCCACAACGATGTTGTCTGACCAAAAATATTACAATAATTTGCCTATCCAAAATGTCATTTTTATTGCCTATCACTAATATTATGGTCTAAAAACACTTATTTTGAGCCATACTAAGCCATGAAAACTCTCTCCATGAACCCTACCAGGATTTTTTATTCCAGGACCCTGATCGAGGCTCTAGTCGGCCCCTTAATTCGGGCCTTGCTTTCAGACATGTCATACCCCTTGTCGGCAAATTTCTGGAGCCTCCACTGACCCCAATAGAAATACTGTAAGCCTACCGTACAAACTTTATTGAGTAATCCTCGAAATCTGATTATTATTTTATTTTTGTGTATATTGAATTCACATACTATAGTTTTTGTAAACACAACTTAGCCATCCTTACTAACATTACTCCATTATATCAGATTTGAAAATTTCAAACAGGTTATCGCTACCTGACATTATAATCTCGTTAACCCTCTAGATACCGTCTTCGACTATAGTCGAAATTGACCTCAAACCGAGAATTCCCATTTTCGACTGCAATCGAAATTTCGTGACTAAAAAATAGGTGGTTTTCAAATCGCTCTTCTGTTTTTATTTTAGCTCCAATACGTCAGAAATTTTGAACATGCATGCGTGAAGCTTTTGTTTTTCGAAATCTGTGAAGAACTCACATGCGCTTATATAAAAATTTTTAGAAATATCAATTTGAAATCGTTATTAATTAAAAATAAGATAAGAGCTTATAATGACGATCTTACCTATGGAAATTTAAGTTGACCTTACTTCCTGTGAGTTACAGCGCATGCCGCGAAAGAAGTAAACAACACACCGCGAAAGTACGAACACAAATATGGTATGGCTAAAGCATGTCATCCTGTTGGTTTTATTTTTTTCTTTGCCCAGAATTTCCGGCAAACGAATGATCGAACCAACGAAGAGATCAATTTACGTCACCGACGGATCATGACTAACACAGTATTGCGTTGCAGCTGAAAAGTGTACCAAAAAACGTGTTTTCTGAATGCCAGCCCTCTAACGAATGCGTGTTAAAACATGCATTTTTAGAACGCATTCCTAACTGTGTTTTTGTATTTTGGCCCGTTTCTGCTGGAAAAAAAACATGTTTTTTATTAATGCTTTTAAAAACATGTTTTTTTTTTGTTCAGCAGAAGCAGACCCTCTATGAAAAAAAGTATGAGGTACCCATATTTGGGTGTATATTGATATGAAATCACCATGATCAAACAAATTTGTCACATAAAATTTCACAGTGTTGACAAAGAGAGCTGTAAGAGAATAATCGCATATCATCAAAATTAAAAAAATATTAATGTTGTATTTACCATAAACCTCCATCCATAAATATCCACAATATATAATGTTATGTAAGAAAAACGGGTAAATATGATATGCCCATATTTGGGAGTAATATGACATCACTGTGTCCATACATGGGCACATGACACAAATAAAATTTCATAGTGTGAACAGCGCTTTAGATCCCAATACAATCGAGCATCAAAGTTTAATACAGAGTTCAATGAAATTAATATGTACTGTGCCATGGAAAATTATACACTATAAAGTACAAAGGGGTCTACTGTACTATACCAAGTGTGAGGAATTTAGGAAACCAAACCAGCAAACATTTTTATTGTTCTTTCCTTCACATCCAATAGGAAGTAATAGTACTATAGTACCAGTATGGTACCAGTAACTCAGTAGTCGAAGAAAGCTTCAAATAAACAAACCAAATAATACCGCAACCCAATAAACTTCAAAAGTTAAAATTAAATATTCTCAAGAAACACAGCTATAAATTTTAAGTCATAGCAAAATCAGGTTTTTTTTTTTCAATGATCTACTATACAGGTGTTTCACTATGGGAAATGTTTACTATACATAATACCACTATACTAAATTAATAAACTTGATAAGGTACCAGGGACAGACAAATTTGACTTTTTGTAAAGGTGTCAGCACTCATCAGAGTACATTATTATTTTTGCATAGCAGATGGTTGAATGCCTCAAGCTTCATATCAAAGGGCCATGAGTTTGAGTACAAGACAGCTTCAAAAAGTGCAATTTATAATGGGTTCAAAATATCACTGTATTGTATTGTAGGCTTTCAGCAATCATGTCAAAGGACCTAATTTACTCTTAAGAGTTCATTGGGGATGGTTGGTTTTTTTTTTTTGTGTGATCCTACGGTTAGAGTTGGCACTCTTCATCACTTGCATTACATGGAAATGGACAAAGGAATTACTGACAATCTGCAATGCCAATTCAATTCCTCTGCGTAATCAACAGTTAGTGGTTACAAAATATAATACATTGGGCTAAGCTCAAGTCCGGTATCATTTATACTTATGTATAGTGTTGTATCTAGAAGTCTTGAAATTGG
>NW_022757135.1:229414-250111 GCF_011630105.1 Anneissia japonica
GAAAGAGAAGATGGGGGAACAAAAGCGAGGTTGGGAGTTCGGAGATTGAGGGGCGCCATCTGAAAAATAAGGTAATGAGGTTATTTTTATCTACTTGAGCATGATTTTTTGGCTAAGAACATTTAAATGGGGGGAGGCAAATGGGGGTGCGAGTTTCCTTGGGGGAGGGAGAATTAGTCCCCTGTGTAGCCCCACTAGATTCTACTTTGTTTTTGACACCAGGCTAGTTATCTGGAAGTTGCTGGTTCAATTCCCAACCGAATCACTTGCAAAATTGTTTTCTGGCGTATTTGGGAACGTACTGAGTATTCAGTACAATAATCAGGTAGGGCAAAACATCACTCCTAGGTCTGAAATCACCATTATCATACAGTAGGTGTAGGTTTGAAAAAAAAAGAAAAAGCCAAGTACTCAAAGATACACCTCTAGAATTTAAACTATTTCACAGCACCGCTATCCAGAGAAAACAAATTTATACAATGATGATTGGCCTGTGTACCAAGGAGACAATCTGCTCCATTTCTTACCAATATCATTAATGATGTATAAGATGCAGACAGAATGCTATGTTATTGTGATAATTTATTGAGTAACTTCGAGCCGATAGATAGCAACTATTGGCTTTTGTAGCCAATCAAATCTAGAATCTTGATTATATATGTTGCATAGTAGATAGATGTTTTGATTTATATTACTGATATAAATAAGTAGAACTATGTTATTCTAAAGTGTCAGGCCGTGACGCTAAGATCTAATAGCAACAGTAACCCCTTGGGGCACTTAGCAAAATTGGCTTTATATATCATTCATATATTATCCTAGCAAAATAGGTAGTTATAAATATCATAAATATATAATCATGGGTTATACTCTATTATCACAATACTGTGCTATATTATACTATTATAGGTCTAATGTACAGACAGTGTCAACAAAAACAAGCACTTGCACAGATATAAAAACAAAAAAACAAATTTGGGAAGAAATAATTTCCTTTCGAAGATAATTGAAATACAGTATAGGATATTTAATCAACATGTTGACTGTACATGATCAATGTAACTATACAGCTACACTTCGCCTACAATAAATTTAAAATAACAAACAATTTATCTGGCATGTAGGTACAGGAATAGTAGAAACAGGCAGCATATGGAAGCCTTCTCTTAATGGGCACAATAAATCTGGACCGTTATCATTTCCACCACTTCTCAATTAATTCTTATTAAATATTAAATTACATAACATGTCATCATCATTTATCACTGTTGTTATTACTATAATGCATCATTAATATTATTAAACAGTGTAAAATACATTGTTCTATCTCATTGAATTCAAAACACAGGGCTGTCAATAACAGCTTAAAATCTTTCTTGTACATGCAGTATGTATAGAAAGTGTTTACATTAGTTGTGATTAGAAAATCAGATTTGCATAAAGTTCAAGAGGTTAGATGGCCTTGTACTTGAAGCACTATTCTTGGGAGTGCTTCAAAATACTATGTTCTAGTTTTATTTTTGAGTCACTTCAGTAAAAAGTTGATTCTATAATCACTGATGGACAGAAAAGAATAAAATTAATGTCAGGACACTTTAGCCTACAGTATTTGAGCAGTAGAGCATAGCTCATTTGGCAAACCTGAATGTGTGGGTGTGGATGTTTGTGGAGGTGAACAGTATGTGTGTGGAGGTGAACAGTATGTGTGTGGAGGTGAACAGTATGTGTTTGGGGGTAAATGGTGTATGTTCTCTTTAATGGAAATTTAAAATCATCCAGACAGAGGAGACAATAAAAAATAAAATTTTGTTGGTAAATGTAAAATAGGATGGTTAAAAAAAAGCTTCCATTTCACATAATTAGGGAGAAATATGTATATTTTATCTTTGACGATTTCAAGGCAGCGGAGGGCGAAATAAAAATGAAGAAAAACCTTTATTTTTTTCTGAAATTTCCACTTTTACGTGGCAGCGGGTGTGCTAATTGTGCAAAAATAAGATTTTATTTTTATTCGAAATTATCAATATTTGCAGTCGGCGGGTTCGCTAAACACGGTATAAGAAGAGTCTCACCAAAGGACTGACATGATACGCCGTCCTTAGGAAGGGGTGTTTAAAGTGGTTGACATATTTAGGCACATTTGGCAACTCAACAGCAAAGACGACTCCTGCAGTACAGAAAAGTATTATCTTAAGGGTGTTTTCCACTAGACGAATTTATTCACGCGAGAATGAAAAACACTGAATTGCTTCCTGAGTTCTGATTGGTTGCACACTTTTTCGCTTCACAAAAAGTAGAAACAGTTCAAACTACTGATTTCGCTAAAGCAAAAAATGTAAATGTGCATGCGCATGAACCAACGCTTTTAATTCGCGCGAAAAAATTTGCCTAGTGGAAAACAGCCTTTACATAGTCACAAAACATCTATACCTCAGAGACACACAGTGAATTTTACTGATAAACTCCAAGGTTTTTTTTTAAATAAATGAGATGACAACATTGCATCATTCGATGGTCAGATGACCAAGGAATCCATTTTTTCTCTGTGTGTGTGTTTCACGATGTGATGGAATTGGCTGAATTTTCATCACTGAAAGCAATACTTCACCCACCTTGTCGCATTAAGGTCTCTATGTAAATGCATTGGCAAAACCAGTAGGCACCTAGCTTTAGTAAACGAGAAATAATGTTATGCTAGTTTTAATGTCTGTTTTTCCACGGAAATTTCATGTATTATGAACATGAGTTACAATTTTACGTTATTTTATTTAAATTTCATTATCACTTTGACCATAATTTTTCTCTCTGCTTTGATCAGTGGCTTCATAATACAGTTTGATCTTTTTTATTGAAAATTCTCAAGAAAATTGGAGAATTCATTAACTTTTAATAAAACGGCTACAATGAAATTGAATATAAAAAAACAGATTAAGCCACTCAAGGAGATAGATTGAAATTGCCATGGAAACATTAAAATATAATGACTAGATAGTTTGCATTTAGCGCTGGACAAGGTCAGAAAGACTAAAGACAAATTATTTATGCCATTATTTCATACTGGCCTAAGATGGACTCATTGCGCTTCAATCATTAGCACAATGCCAAGAGATGAAGCTAAGGTGCAAAGTTCAACTTGATGATTTGGTTTTTGACAATCTACATAGGGTTCAACCTAAGGATAAGGGGTCTGGAACAATAAGGGGTTAAATATTCACAGCAATTGGTATTAGCTTATTCAAAATTGTTGTGTTGTTTTTTGGGGGGTTTTTTTTTTTGCTACTGTATGGAAATATCATTATTAATATTAGAGAAATATCTATTAATAGAAATTATACCATGCTATGGTATCATTATTAGAGAAATATTAACAGTATTACTATAATAAAAGTGATACCAATTATGTATTAGAAATTAATATATACTGTAAATGTTCACAGCAATTGCCATTTGAATATATTCAAAATTGTGTTTTTTGGGGTATTTTTTTTTGCTGCTATATGGTAATATCATTATAAAGCTCCTTTCAGAGAGAAAATACCGCAATAATACCCTAATCACGGCGACGTTATTGCCAGCGCAGACCCTTTCACATAGCTAGTTAAAATCCGGTAATAATACCGTATCCTGTCTGAAAGGGTTCTCGCGGAAAGGAGTATTTGATGTCATCAGCTAGCGATTCCATCGGCTTTGTTAGCTGCAGCAGCGGTTGATGGCTGCTCGTGTGACTGTCTGATATGTTATGTCTCAGTGCATAAGATGGCGATAAACCCTGTACTCTTTCACACCGAGTTGGGCAAAACTCGCTACGGTATTAATGCGGTATTAAGACTAGGTCCCGAGGAGGTCTAACTAAAGCGGCGTTTAGGCGTATTTACCCTTTCACATAGAATGCCGGTGTTCGAGAAATACGGTATTAATACCGTTTTGCAGGTCTGCCTGAAAGGGGTATTAGAGAAATATCTATTAATAGAAATTATACCATGCAATGGTATCATTATTAGAGAAATATTATTAACAGTATTACTGTACTAGAAGTGATACCAATTATATATTAGAAATTAGTGTATAAAACACACAAATTATGCTATAAAAAATCTTTTTTTTTTATATTTTCTATTTGACAACCTATACAGGCATAGACAATGAATCATTTTAATAATCATGAATATTATATAAACAAGACACACATAACATAAACATTAATGTTATTGTTATTGTTATTGAAAGTATATAGAAACAGCATCATGGAACCATAAAGATTAATTGAGAATAACTGTAAAAAAAAAATTACAGTACTGTAATAACATGTGACAATATTAAATAGTATGAACATTCTGACAAAAGACTGAAACTGAGAGTTTTTATTTAAAAAATGCAATAAAACTAAAAAAATGTAAAACAAATAAAATATAATAAAAAATAGAATACCACACAGCTTGATACTAAGATGCAAAACTGAGCTTTAGGAGCAGAGCCTTCAAGTCTGCAGTTAGCTCCTAATTAAAGAGAAAAAACAACAGTTTATATGTAATTCTATAGGAAATAGTTTAAATACTGTAAAATCTTCTCTTACAGTAAGCCAAGCGAATCCAAAATTACAAAAATATATTCTGTAGACACATTGGGATTGAATTTACTTCCTCAATTTTTGCTTTGCTGTTTTATTCAAATGTTTTTAATAAGGTGATGCCTAGAAAAGGTTCAAAGACCTATCACAGACTCTCTTGGCAGAGGAAATGTTATAGAATATTACTATAGCACAAGAGGTTTAGCTGATTTATATGATTTAAAAGAATATAATTCATGTAAATCTTAAAAACCAAATGCTCTGAGCGATTGAAACATTAGAGAAAAGAGAAGATTTATATTGATTATAAGACCGCAAAGAATTTAAATCTAGAAAACCGTAATAATTAAATGTTAATATTGAAGACCAACACTCTAAGCAATGGAAATCTTATTTCAGCTGATTTATTAAAAAATAGCTGTAAGTCTTGAAAAATAATAATTAAATTATATAATTATATTAATTATTATTTAATTATGATTATAATTAAAATTAATTTTGAAAACAATGGAACTGCATTATCATCCTTTTTTATTCTTTAAACCAGACAAATTTATTAAATAAATTCATGCACAGACATTTTATTAAGAAACTGGTTATGTTAAATTTATTAAATAAATTCATGCACAGACATTTTAAGAAACTGGTTATGTTGTAAATATAGTATAATGATCGTGCTGATTATAATCAGTTGGCCTTACCTTTCCTAATATATCATGTGATATCATTAATAAATTTCATGACGCCCCCAACCTATAGTGTATTAACCTCTGTTACCTTTTGATTGCAAATTAATCTCCGTAATAGAATTTTGTATTGCTTACGGTACTTTGCTCATTATGCTAACTGATGAAGGAAATCTTTCTACTTCTTTTAATTGGATAAGGCGAAAACACAAGAATGAGTTAATCGCTTATAAGGTTCTATTAGCAGGATTTAAAATCAAATTTATAATATAAGGAGTGAAGATGTACAAAAGGCTATTAGATAAGGTGCATATCCTCTAATATCAGGGTTCAGGATTAAAAAATTTGGAGCTTTCATTTAGTCTCAAAGAAACTGAAAAACTAAGCTTAAAAACAAACATTTCACATTTGAATCCTCTGGAGGAAAAAAACCTTGATGCAGGTAAGTACAGTATGTTCCAAATTACAATTAAAAAAAACTTTTATTTGGCAAAAATAGCCAGCCAAAAAAATGTAATTTACGAACAAAAAATCAAAACAGGCGACAAAAAGGAACCCTCTTAACGTTCTAAGGGGCTTGTTAAAAACATAGAGAGAGGCTTAAGCAAATTATACAAAAACAGCATAAATTTAAAATTAATTGAATATAAATGAAACAATGTGTAAACAATATTACAATAACAGACACTTAAACTAACCTTAAAGTTCTTAAGTAAAAAGATAAAATCAATGTTTGAAATGATAAATAAAATATAAATACTGTAGTGGGCCTAATATAAATGCAAATAGTAATATAATGCAACATAAGTTCCCAAGTTTTTGTCTTGATTTATTTTTAGTCTTGATTTATTTTTAGTCTGATAGAAAAACATGATAATTGCAAGTGAATGCAATTTTTACTAAATTATCTTAAAAAACGTTTTTCTCACAAATAGAAAATAAATTTCAAGCTTAAAAAATACCAACATATTCAGTTTTATTGATAACATTATCAATATCAATTTACAAATATAATGTCTTTTATTAGACTGTCTTGCTAGCAAACCCAACATTTTCAGAGTTTATAATTAATATATTTCATGTCCATCCTGTAAAAAAAATCAATGAATGAATAAATAAAAAAATAAAATAAATAAATATTATCAATTACTAGTGAGGATAATACTTCAACCAATACAGTACACAATGGTTATCATATAGATCCCCAAGAGAAAATACAATAAACAAAATTTAAATAATTAAAAACAACCAAACTTTTTATAAATCTACTTTTACTTAAACTGTATTTTAATTTGATAACCAGGTATTTGTACCTTTGTAGCTCTTACCTAGAGCGTTCTATACCCTACTGGGTAATGACCAGAGCGTTAACACAACAGTTAGTTGCAATCTGACACTAAATCAATCTCGCATTAGAATGTAACCCAGAAACGGGAGACCCCAAATGTGATAATAATTAGTGAATAAATGACAGGGACTTCATAAACTTGGCGTTTGTAACGTCTTTGTCACTCAGCTACTGTAAGTTACTATCGATGGTAGATGTCTACCGATTTGGTGTTTTAAATTTAATATTAAATTAGAAAAATCAATCGTAAATTAAATTGTTTCAATGAATGCATGATAAACTTTGAATGGACCTTAAAGGTGGACAGCTAAATGAATTTACTGATGTTCCTGATAGCGGTTTAGAGTGATGTCTCCTTTAAGGAAATTAAAAACGTATGAAAGTAACAAGGATGTAGGCTGACATATTTGTACAGTATTGAACTTCTTCCTTTATCTTGTTAATTTACAACAAAGTATGTTGGATTGTTTTTTATACAAAAGAAACTTTTATTTTATATGTCCATGCTTTAACTTACTAATTTTACTTGTTTTGCAAACCTTCTACCCATCGAAAACACTCTTGAATTTAAAAAAAAAATTATTTTTCAATTATTAATGCTGTAACCATCGCACCGATCAGTGTTATTTTTTAACTGAAAAAGTTTCACTTATGTTCAATTTTGTTTACAGGCCTGTTTGGGAAGTGGGTCGTGGCTAATTTCCTGGCCATTTTTTGGGGGATTATCAACCAAAACTTTAAGAACCACCGTGCTAAAAAATATAAAGTATAAAATGTAAAGTATAGGCCTAGGTGTTGCCCATACCATTATTAATTAATTTTCATCTAAAGCCAGAATCCAGAGGAAAATTTTCTTTGATATGTTGTAGAACTGATTTATCTAAGACACGAAAAGCATATTTGACGAAAAACTTGGAAGCAGTTAATGAGATAAAGATTTTTGAATATTTAAGAACTGGGGGAAAAGGGGCATAACCACTCCTTTTCAACCTTTCTCAATCCCTCCCCCCTCTAGTTTTTAAACATTCAACTACTCATTAACTACTCAATTATGCTTTTCGTGTCTTAGAAAAATCAGTTCTATAACATCAAAAATATGTTTCCTCCGGAACCTGGCTTTAAATACTTTATCAAAGCATCATCCTCATCTGCTCCATCATCCTTAACTACTGGATTCTAATGATTATCATCATTATCATTATCATTATCAATCATCATCATACATTTGGAAAAAAAAAAAAAGAAACATCAATTAGAATTATCACCCCAATTACCATCACTGTCATAATGTTGTTTCATCATGTAATTGTAATGTATAGTATTCCCTAGGCTCAGCTTAAGACCAGTTAAACTAGAATATAAATAGACAGGCCATTAGATTTATTACAACCTATGTTAAAATATGGGGCAATGGAATGAGCACATTTGTATATTTAATGCATTGATATGGATCTTTGGGAGAAGGCTCCCCTCTTGAGTTTAATAAACATAATCAGTGAAGAATGGTCTTGTTAATAGTGAACATTTCTATAGCAGAAATACCTTTTACAAACCATCACCTCTGGGACAGTGTATGCAGCATTTATGAAGACAATTACTGCATTAGTTTTGACCTATGCCCTACAATTTGTTAAGACATGCTGATGAGCACACAGAAGTGACAAACAAGACTTGGAAAATGCAATGACTCAATTTGGAATGAAAGAGAAGTGGGTAAATCATTCATCTTTGACTGCGAAAAATAAAAAATAAAAACCATAAATCTTTATTCAAATTTTTATTTTACCGGTTTTTATAGACCATAGCCAGAAGGCCTATTACAGCCTTTTTAGCTACTAACTATCAAAGAATATAAATAGAACAAAAGAGCATACTCCCATTTGTAATACGGACTCCTAGTGTAGAATGCCTGCTGTCGTTTGTATGTTCTTTATTACCCAATTCGCACAGTTGGTTTGTGTGTGCATCTGTTTTCCATATGATACAATAATATGATACAATACTTTTGCAGCGGGCGGTAGATTTCCTTATTTTTCTTTATCGTCATGCCATTGTGCACGTGCAGTAGTGGGTAATAAGAATACAAACGACAGTGGGCATCCTACTGTACTGGCTATGTATTCCGTATCGCTTGTTAATCTCTCAATGAGCCTAGTTGGCTCTCTTGTTCTTTTTTATACTCTTTGCTACTATATGCAAGATAGCCTACACTGTAATTTTCATGGACGTCTGCACATTTCAGGATTGAGTTTCTAAAAGTCCGTCACCGAGCAGGAATGAAAAAAAAGTGAGACACTGGAAGTAAATTAGGCAACATACGCAGCCACAACATGAAAATCCTAGCAGAAATTCATCAAAAATGGCGTAAGCTTACAAAAGGAACAAGAAGAATTGATCAAACCAGAAAAGAAGCCAGAGGAAACTTGTCACTAGACCCATGCAATTCAATGCCTGCAGTGTAGCAGACATTTTCTTACCATCACTGGACTACCAACCAGGCCCGTATCCTGGGAAGCCTCCCAAATCGGAAAAGGTCCACAAATTTTTAAGACAGTCAAGATTGTACTGGCTGAGTAAGAAATGTTTGTATTTTTATTTAAGAAATATTTCTTTAAATCTACAATTTTTACAATTTAACCAGTAATCTATGATTAGGCCAGTATTTTGGCCTTGGAACCCTACAATAAATACTAAGGAGCTTTTGATTTGTGCGACGACACAACGCTAGAACGGAATCACCCATGTGTGACCGTCTTATCTGGCGTCCTACATTCTCGTAGATTTGGCCAAATTGCATTCCAGAATCTACTCGAAGAGGTGACCTTAACGTTCTCGCGCAGATGACTTTTAGTGACGTCATTACATTCTACGTCCTACCGTCGTCGTGCAATCGAAAGCTTCTAACTCTAGCTGGTCCATATTTGCAGAATCCCTGCATCCCCCAACGGCAATCCTGGATACATTGTTTGTCCACTGTCGACAGTAGCATTGCACAAAGGATGCAAGGATGAAATTTCCATACTTTTTTAATACAAAAGCATTGAAATGGATGGATTGAATAGGAACAGGATTTTAGTGCCTATTATTAGGCCTAATATTGTCAAGGGAAATTTTTGTTGTGTTTTTATTTAGACAGATACTTTCATCATTGGAATTTTTAAGAACTACAGGTCTCTCTCCAATGAAAGACCCCTCCAATTAAGGATCACCTCCAATTAAAGACCATTATTCTGTGGTCCCAAATTAACGAATTTCTTTTATCTTTATTATTTTATTGAGAGACCAAAGCTGCTAAAGACCATGGAAACCCCGGTCCCAAAATTTAATTGGAGGGAGACCTGTATTTTAAACTGTACCTAGTTTATTCCAAATACGGTATAGTAAAAGTAATTTAATCCCCACTACCAAATTTTTTTTTTCTGAATAAAAATACTTTAATTAAAAAAGCAATTTTTTAGAATTTCAATTCAAATCATTTGTGTGCTAATCTGGTTAGCACAAAATTGTGGATCATATTCTTAAGTACATACAGTGTTATATACTGTATCCTTCACTTTTTCATCTTCTTTCATCGATCAATGAATGATTTTTTCAATTATGCCTACATTAATCTTCATAACATCAGGTTTAGAGCATTTTTCAGGTAATAGATTCACCTGCCTGCAGGTGAACCAAAGTTACCTACTCACCTGAGTGAATTACACCATCTTAACTACTAGTGAGAAAGTCTAACTTAACAATAATCAACGCAAATAAACTACTATAGGATCACAGAGTCATTTAGAGTTCAATACTCATCTTTCATTCTCTTCACTAAATAAATTATAATAAACGATTCTAAACACAACAATTATTTCTCAGCGTATGCACACAATTGTATAGATCTTATTCCAGGATGAACACTTCATTACCGTCACACAAAGAAAGGTGTTATGGTTCAATGGTTAAGGTGCCATCATAAGGTCATAGGTTCAAGCCATGCAAGTGTATGATGAGTAACAATTCCCCTTCCTCTACCTTATAAGGGATAAATGTGCTAAGCCCCAATAACAGTAATAGTCGACTATTCCATTCTGTAATTCTCAAGTATAAAAGGATATAAAGAGAACAAATTAAAAAACTAATATTACATAAGGGACTACTATGTACTACTGTGTCCTAATTGCAAAGGTAGGGAATTGTTATAATGAGGTTAATCATCATTCTAAATTAACATTATCCTGAGAGCTAGGGGACTTGGTAGTAAAATCCTAAGTCTTTATATATCTTCAATTCTTCTATAGCATTTGCACTAAGATGAATATTCTAAAATTCATCTGTCCAAACTATAACACTGTTGTATGGCCATACAGTATAGTCACGATTTGCCTATACTGTGTGGTCATGTGATGTCATCATGACCATATTAAGGCATGTCACATGTTTTTTGTCACAATGCAGTTTGATGAAATATGAAGGAAGATTCTTGGATACCGATCAACATCAAATTCTACACAACCAACTCATAAATCTACATTTAAATAACCCTAGACAAGACTTTGTTCAAACCTTGTAGTTTACCAAATCCGCCGCCTGCCACTAAACATGATTCCAAATAAAAGCTTTATTTAATTTTTGGCCAATTAGCGCATTTTCATTAGCGAAATTTCATAAACAATTAAAAGTTTTTATTCATTCTTATTATGCCTGCCGCTACCTGGAAATCACCATAAATAAGATATTTCTTCCTAATATATAGATTTAAAGCATTTAACCATTCCATACTATTTGTTTACATTCACCAGTAAAACTTTATTTTCAGTTCCTCCTCCATGTGGATGTTTTTAGCAAAAATATTGCTAAATAAGGAAACAAAATTTTATTTTTATTTTTTTCTCGCCCTCCTCTAACTATCTTTAAAAAATAAGTTCAAGAAACAAGTATAAAAAAAGCCTTGCTTTACTCTATTCAAAATATGATGTTAAATCATACAGAAATAAGCTATGGTATGCATAATTTTATTTCTTCAAAGCTCAATGGATAGATTAATTTATTGAAATTTATTCAATAAACTGTCCATGGCTTTTCAAGGCATGTTGATTTCCGTTTTACGATCTACCAAGTTTTCCTTGAATGGAGGAAACTCTCTGGTCAAATGGATTTTTTTTCAACGTAATGGGCACACAATAGACCGAATCGGAGACTCCAGCTTGTACTGGTCACGTGACATGTAGTGGATACTAAATGTAAACATCAACATCATACACCACAGTACGCTCATTGAAGTATATTGAGAGAGTTATGATGTTTTTTAGACAGTGACCCAAAGTAAAGTAAGGCAGTAGGCCTGTTTTTTTTTTAATAGTGATTTATAATTACTTTGGAAATCTCTGTGCATTTTATTTAGGCTCTGAAATGTTGCTAGTGTATGGTAGGCTACATATGTATAGGCCTAGGCTGCACTGTGAGTGTTAAGCCTCAACCGGGCCCGGAGCAGGAAGGGATTTGTTATGCCTCGACTACTGTATGTACCTCTGTAGTCAAGTACTCTAGGTAATGAAGTAGAAAATAACCCTTAACGGTACTGATTGCTCAACCAAACTTGTGAAACAAGCTGGTGATAATAGGCCTGGTTGGTATGGTACATCCTAATGCCAATACGTAAATATGTCATATGATACCATTATCCTCGGCAGTAACTACAAACATCCTATGATTTACTTTTGGATTTAAAAACTGTAAATTAATACTCTTGCAACGAATGGGGAGATTCGTTTTTTTTTTTTTCATGCTGCGATAGCATTTGCCATGAATAACATTCCTGACTTAGGCCTAGGCCTAAAAAGTACCTCAGCCGGCAACGACTCACTGGAGCAATATGCACGTCGTGAAGGTACCGTACCTTTCCTTGAAAAAATTCCAGGTTTTATTCCCACTATCCATTGGAGTCTTACCAAGCCAAACTGATAAGTGTTTGAAAACTTAATATTGCAAAATTTAAAATAACACTTCTAAGTGATTTACCAAATTATAACTCGCATTCCAACCAACATTTTACATCAACAACAATGCAAAGCCATATTCAATGCACTGTCGTCTCGCGATCTCGATTAATATAAACAAACCCTATTACCCACTATAAGTCACGTGACCCGAGCCGCCGATTCGGTCTATTCACTTAATATAAATTTAATGTGTACATCATGAAACTAAAGACCTATTTTGGTATCATTATAGTTCAGTATAGGGCCTCTGCGGTACTTACAAACTTATCGTCTTCTTGACACTGTTTATACAGAAATCTTCTATTAATATTTTAGATCCTACAGTACTACATAACAATGCTACAGGTAGGACACAGTACACCATACAATAGTTTTCCTTCATGAAGATTTTAAGTAAAAAATACCAATTATATTTTTTAATTGTAAGAAAATCATGAATGTTTCTTCTTAACATTATGCATATGTACAGTGAAATAGTTAAAAATGCTTTGTAATCTCTGCTTTCCGTTTCATTATCTCAACTCTTCTAAATAATACTCAATTTTTTTTGTCAATATGTTATTGATATAAGTGGAACCGTAAGGGTTTGTGTGGGGTATGGATAATCTGATGAATAGTCACTAGATTGAATTGATGTTCGATATTCATTAAATCTGAGGACATGATAGATATTCTTCCTTTAGGTACAGGTAAAGATTAACTTCAATCGATAATTGTAAAGAAAATCATTCAATCCAATTCAAACCTTTGCATATTCACTGCACTTTCAGTTTCAATAGACAACTAAATTGTTTTGTGTTTACATTCAATTTCGTGTCAATTGCTGTAGACAGAGTAGACACAGTATGGCAGCTTTGAATAAATGTCACCAAACATGTAAGCTCTACTATCATACAGGTTTGTGTTTTATGAACTGTATTAAATTTGAATAAATACTCTGGGGCTTTATTGCTACTAAGGATTTTTGAGGGGGTGTTTATTCGAGCGAGGCATCTATTCCAAATGAGGCTCTGGATGGGGTGTTTTTTTTTAGGGAGCGAGTTTATTCAAAGCGGACGTTTATGCAAATAAATACGGTATTTCAGTCCATCACATGTAAAACGCAGGAGAGCACTAAATTGCTCTCCTCGGATTAATAAGGAGAGCGATTGCTCTCCTTGAAAATTTCACAGCTTTGAATAGACGCCCCCCCTCCCCCATGGGTGGAGTCAGGTGTCCTAAGTGTTTTCTAGATGCCCGGAAATAACTTCTGAGGCATTTTATAGACGATCAATAATCGAGGGGGGGGGGAGGGAGAGAACCAGCCTGCCACTCCCCACAAATCATCCCCTGCCTCCCTCTCAAATAAACTCCCCTCCAGAGCCTCATTTAGAATAAACCCCTTTAGAAGTAACGCCCGGAGGACGCGGAATATAGCTTTTTTTTGGCATCACATGTTTATAATCACACCTATTTTAAGCTCCAAACTGTTTTCAAAATGTTAATAAGTTTTTAACTATTTTGAAACATTGACATTATTTACAAACATTAATATAAAGAAATTCAACTTTATCAGCCGATATTAAACAACAAACAACTGGAAATACTTGTATTCTCCAGGAAAACTCTCATCTAAACAACGTTACTGTACCTTTTCTTTCACGTAGACGTATGTATATTTTCTGCATTAAATTTCCGACCGTGTGGGTTGCAACAATAAATTTAGTTAAAGATTATTCAAATTTAAATATTAATTTAATATAATAGAATATAGTGAGCATATTTATTTATCTATTATTCAATCAATAATAAAAGCCGATATTGACTTCAAAATATTCTAGGCCTAACTAGCCACTATACTACTCACGACCTACTATAAAACTGCAAGAAGTCCGACTGCCAGGAATTCATTGGAATGCAAAAAGTACTTCCACGAAGGGGCGTGGCCTTTAAAAGATTCAAGCAACTCGAAGAGTTTCTAAATTATGTGTAGGGTGTCCCCTATTTTGTAGCAGTACTTTGAGCATTCCATTGCCTGCATACCTTGCTGCATACAAAATCAGAGCAGTCGCACCTCTTGCAGTTTTATACTCTTTGTTACTACTCTAGCAAATCATGTTATTGTTTTTAGCGAACCAGGTTCGAACTTCAAACACGTTCAATATGTTTCAAACATTATTTATGAATGAACGTCATATGAAAATATTTATTTAAATAACCCAAACCAATGCTTGAATGTCGTAGGAATCCTTGTCACACTGTAGTGAGTATAATTACAATATAGGCCAGCAAACCTAGGCTAATTAATTGGGGTAGGCTGGGCCTAACCCAGACGATTTTCGCCTCCGCGGTTCGCAATCTAGAATTTTTTAGGAGTACACTGCAGGTTGATGACCAGTGTATAGGCTGCACCCTGAATTTCATAGTGGAAATCGCATATAAAATTTGCAGTTTTATAGACCGGAATGTATTGTACTGTAGCTTTAGTTGCAAAATTTGATTCAATTCAATTCAATTCAAATTTATTTGAGCATAATTCAACAATTACAAATAACAAAACAATGAACAATAAAAAGATAATTTAGTAAAACATTTACAGCTCAGGATAACCCAAAAAAACCGAATCGGTTTATTTCCGTTGGGGTCCCTTAAATGAAAACAAATACATAAAAGTTGGTTAAAAACTAAAACAAACATTGAAAATTTATAACAACCTTTAAAATTTCTAATAAAAGTAAAACTAATAAAAGAAATAAAACCCATAAAACCTTAAAAGTATGTAAAAGTGGATGTGAAAAAACAGGTAAAAAACAAACATTAAAATTTATTTTAAAAACCTTTAAAACTCCTTATCATAAAGTAAATCTAATAAAAACAATAAAAACTCTCGTTAAACCTTAAAAGACGTAAAAGTGTAAGTAAAAAAGCAGGTAAATGCGGTATGAATAAGATTTCACAAAAAAATTATGTTTATGTTTAAAGCATATTTATATGTTAAAACCGTTTACTGATTGTTTGTCATTTTTGATTTTTGATATTTTGATTATAGACAATGTTTCAAAATACAATTTTTGTCATTTGTATTAGTTGCCTGGTAAATCAAGGAGTGCGGTTAGTGGCTCTCCTGAAAGCGTGTTCAGGAGCCAAGCTACATTTTCTTAGTCTTATCTCACCTCAACATATAAACGATACAAACACTCATAAATTATTAATTACAGTACTGTATACAATTTTTTATCCCCACTCCCAGTGGTTTATCCAGGATTTTGACAAGGGGAGTGCTGAATAGAATATTATATCCACTGAACGTTATGCAGAATGCACAATTAGGGATGAGACATACTGTATCAATGGCTAGGACTACACCATAAACTGGTTTAAATTTACACCTAAATTAACTTACTTTGTCATTTATTTCCATTAATTTACTATTATTTGTTCATGCCTGAGCAAAAAGTAGGGTGCTCAGACACCATGGAAGCCCCCCTCCACCCCACTTCCCGGTTACGCTACTGTAATAAGAACAATAAGGAGACACTATATACAGTATGACAGGTACCAAATGGGGAGTGATACTTCAGGAACATTCTGCTTTTATATATTTCCTGAATACTGTTGACTGCAAATTATTTGCATGTCAATCAGTAATAACGACTGAAATATGGAGAATAATAATGGGGTTATCCACCTCTACGATATTACAAAATAAGCTCAGTATTGTAATAACATATGTAAGGTCAAACTTCAAATTTATATTGAAACTACAGAATTAGATTCTGTATTGCATAGAATAATTAATCATTTTTTGCATTAAAATATTTTTCTGCCATTTCAGAATGTACAATACTGATGATACCAACACTGATACCAATATTATAAATGATTAGTTTATCACCCTTGCCAGCATGTCTTCTATGGCATTGAAAAGGAAAAAAAAAACATTCATTCGTTCTTTCATTTTTTTAGTAAATAGTATATATTGTTTGTGTTATCTCAATCCTGTATTTTACTTTGAATATCAATGCACCAGCAAACAACTCAAAAGTAAAAGTAAAAATCCACCCTCCCTTATCACTTTTCCAGCTTCAAAACCGTTATACTAATATTTTTATTGGGCCTAACATGGTAGAGATGAGTTTAACACTGTAGTGTGAGAAAAAGATTATAAAATGCATAGTCCTTGGCAAGAAACCACAAAGGACTATACCATTCATATGTAAGGCAAAATTGTTAATAATTTCTTATTTCTTGTGTTATAAATATTTCACTTACCATTTCAATTTATCGTTTGCCCCTGATGAAAACGTTGAGCTCTTGAGTACTTCACCCATTTCTTCTCGACAGAAACTGAAGTTATTTATGGCCCACATGTAGGAAAACTTCACCACTTTCACCTGAAAAAGATTCAAATTTTCAAACATGAAATAATGACATATCATCTCTTAATATAAAATATGTTTTTAATTTATGCTACTGTACAGTACTAAGTCCACAGCCAGGAGGTTTAAGATTTAAAAATAAAAATAAATGGAAAAGTGATATGATCTACTGTATATTGTTTCCATGAAATATAAATAATTGCTTGTTACAGATGTATTATATCGTACTTTGTCAACCAATTTAGAAATGCAATTATATGAAAAAATGGTTATTGCTAAAGCATCTGAACCTGCCTATCATATAACATGCAGCACCTCAGCTTGCCTTGCCCTGCCTAAAGTGGAAGTAGTTAACACAGCATTTGAGATTCGGGCACGAAAGGTGCAAATTTCCACTGTGAATTTATATTGTGGTATTGGACAAGTGTGTACTTGCGGAGATTTAAACACCTGTATGCACTGTCGACTGCTGCAATAATTTTGTATGTTCCATAGGAGTTTGTTCAAATGGCTGCGGTAGTAGTAATAATAAAAGTAGATCCAGTACCAGCTAGCATATCACTGAATGTGAGAATACTATTGAATTGCACAATAGAAAGCGCCATGAGCATGCCTCTTGTGGTGGATACCTGCGCTATACGAATTGCCATTTATTATTTTTATTATTCACTTGAGATCTACCTGTCTACCGATCATGTACTTAGTAATGATGATGAGAATGCTGGTAAAATCCATCTGAATCTACCCAAGCTGCACCTCTTTTTATTAATTAATGATACCTGTCAGTGCCACACACCTGCCTATCAATACAGGAAGTTATTACAGTTATCTGAAATTTGCTTAGTAGAATTTTAAGCCCCTTTTTGCAGATCACAGTAAACATGATAATATTAAAGTGCAGTGTAACAATAGATGAGCCACATCCTGATGTATTTTGTACTATTAATGTTTCCTAATCGCTTTCACAGGTATTAAGTGCAATTGTGTGAATGTACAATTTTCGTTTGAAATTAATAGAAAGTACAATATAGAGTACTGTACTTAAGTAGTGCTTTTCTACAGTAGCCTTTACCAAAAAAAAAAAAAAAAAAAACAGGGTCTGGGCTTTTGATCGTAGAGGTATTAACCTAGTTTTTTTCTGAATTAAACAGTTTAACTTGAAAATCATGGATCAATATACTTGCCATTTTCGAAATGATAATCGTTTAAATAAGTAATATATTAATAGATCTGAAAACCCATTCTAAATTTATTTCTAAAGAGAAGCTACAAAATACATCTATTTTTATACTTGAATGTTTTATGTATTATTGCACTGTATGTGCTGCCAGGAGAGAATTGAGACAGTAACTTTGCGTTGCTTTTGGGCAATCCAGCCAGTGAGCCATACATTTCTTTTTGTTTTTACTGGTGAAATAAATGATAATAAGTGGTAGATACATAAGAACATTAAAGAGAGAAAAAATTAATTTAATAACACTTTTTAGAAAAATTAATATTAAAAAAAATTGATTTAGTGGAATAATTTTGTGCTATCTGCCTTTGAAGTGAATTTTTGTTTTGTTTGTAGGTCATTCCAACTTCGATAAAATACAAATAAAAATTAAAAGTAAATAATTAAATAAATAAAAACTGTATTAATTTGTGAAATTGCTTTTGTAAAAACAGAGTACTATACTTTGTGAAATTGTGCTAATTTAAATTAGGAATGGTGGTTTTATTAGTGAATGCTTTGTACTTTTAATGTATTTTAGTTAAATTATATGTTTTAAATTATGTCATGTTATGTGCTATATAAGAAATGCATTTTTATTATTATTCGGCCATCCCATGGCAAACAATGCAACTGCTTTTATATGTTTAAGTTACGTAGTTCTGCCATGGAATGGCCTTATTATTATTATTATTATTTGATAAATGATAAAGCGGTAAGATAATTTACCTTCAAGACAAATATCCTAAGGACATACAAGTACAATGATCACTGATGTTTGGCTATGTATACAATGTAATGCAAATTGTTATTATCTTAGTAGAAGGGATAGTTGACGATGCCATATTATTATAAATTAGGGCATATTGAACACCGCTAACCTAAACCTGCAGCAAAGAGAAAACAAAATTCAGTAATTCATCATTCAATACCGAACTGGTTTCAAAAGGGTTCGCCCACTTGGATTTTCAACTTTCAAAAAACTATTCTTCTAGTACGTACTGAAATTCATAATAAATTATTAAGTGGTTTAGATGGACCATTTATATGGGTTTTCTTTGCTGTAATTTGTCATTCTCACAATAATAATCAAAAAACTAATCAATTTCATTATTCATCATTATCATTGGTCTTTACAGTAGTTACTATTTTTTGTGTGTGATGTAATTATCGAGTGGTTTGGATTATTATTATTATTATTATTATTATTATTATTATTATTATTATTATTAATGTGATTTACAAGGTTTGTGCAATGCAATTAGCAATTCTGAAAAATCACATTTTTTTCTAAAAAAAAAAACTCTGTACAATGATAGAAATGTTTGTATTCTGTTTTGGGTTAAGCTAGGTTTGCTTTGGGTAGTTTTAAAGTGTACCTGTATCAAACTACCTCTACTGAATCATAACGACAAGGACCCTAACTGGGCCTCTGCCCCAGGAACTAGCAAGGGGCCTCAGGCAGCCCTCTGGCCCCAGTCTGATTGCGTCAATACAAGCACTTCCATCCCTCTTAAAAACATAGGAATCTTCACAAATAATCTAGTCCTAAGTTCAACGCTATCCCGAAGCATCTACTTAAAACTGTCCATCTCAATCTGGTATCATTAGTCAGGAGCTGTCAAAAACAGGCAAATGAACATGAAGCCAACAGTACTTTGAGAGACAGTTCTGTGATATAAACTGATTTATTTGTAATACTTTCTGAAGTGCAATTTTCTTGTAGTGCAGTCACCTTTATGTCACAGTCTTTGTACTTGATACAGTATTTCATGGAAACAAATTCAATTCCATTGTACATAATAATTTAGGTGGCGCTTTAATTATAACGTTCCCTCCACCCAACAAAATCATTTTCCAAAAAAATTAAAATTTGGCCTGATAGTGCATCCATTTCCATAAAAATGAGAATTTTGCCCTTTGTTTTCATTGTTACCATGTCCGTGGACACCTTAAAATAATACGTTAAAACACAAAACAACTGAAATCCTCAAAAAGATTGTTGTAGGCTGTATAGTACTACTAGTCCTGTATTATATTACGAATCTACAGTAGGCCTAGCAAATGATACTAATGTTTCGTTGGACTACGTACTGTAATCCATTAATACAGAAATCTGTACTCACAATATTTTGTTTGGTAAAAAAGGGTGCATGCCATTAAGTAAGGGTGCATGCCAGTAAGCCAATGTTAACACAATTCTGTCCCGTCTGTCTTAAAAAGCAAATTGTACTTCAATTTTATATTTTATTCTCCACCGATAGTACAGTAAGAGATTTTAGCAAAATTTTATCTTGTCTTACAGTACTTTAATTAAGAACTGTGAAAATGATGTACTGTGATGATGATGACATGATGATAAAAATGATGACAGTGGTTATAATGATTTATTTTATTTATTTTTTATTTATTCTTTCTTTATACTGAATATGCACTTTCAATACATAGTACTGATTTCCAAAGTGGTTCAGTTCTTATCTACAAAAACATTTTAAAAGCAGAAAATAACAAAGAGAGCAAAAACTTAACTACAAATTTAAA
>NW_022757135.1:250249-276061 GCF_011630105.1 Anneissia japonica
CATACATATGTATATAAATATACATACATACATATAAAAATAAAAGAAACATAGGTACAAACAAATTTTTGAATAATAAAAATGGGGATATGCAAGGTAAGAGAAAATCAGGTAAGATTAAGCAGGAATTATTGGTGAGGATTTGAAATAGAATGCTTAAAATTTGAAAGTGTCATAGATGATCATGACAATACAAAGTACGACAATGATGTTGACGACGACGCTGAACAATATATGGTTGTGAAAGTTATGTTGATGGTGGTGGCTATGTTGTGGCATGACAATAATGATGAACAGTGTATAAATAACATTATTATCATCATTATTTACGGATCTAATCCATCTAATTTGCTTCCTTATTTCTTTATCAGATGTTTCATCAAACATTTTAATGGAATCACAATGAGGTTGAAAGCTTGGCAAATGATGCCATCTTCGCAGTCACGCTGTATAAGATTAAGCAGAACACTTATTGTCAAAAAACTAAAAGTGAAAGCGTGCATAAAACAATGAGTCGTGACAGGCGAGGCAGTTTCTGGAGACAATGATCTTAGATATTGCTATGAACTATATCCTAGATTTAGCAAGAAACCAGCTCAAGCTATCAGGCCAAATCTCATGGATCCAATAATCAGAAGCCGTGGTGTTTGTTATATCTCGTTTCTTTCCGCCATGCTTTACGAAGCCTGCCATTTTTAATGAAAGAACAACGTATATTATCTTACACTTAGGGTATTTCTTTTAGTACAGTACTGTATAGTATTAGTATGGCATTTTATTATTTTAATCTTTGTTACCAAAATATAAATAACACAGTGAATTTTGTTACACCAGTCAACACCAATTCCTGTAGGCTATTTTTACACCATACAAACATGCACGCAAAGTAGATAATTTTATTTCTTAAAAAAAAAACATTGTCGTGTTGTCATCACGATCGTAATCGCGAACTAGCCAACATTGCAAAAGGTATTCTTTTCCTTCCTCTAATTCTGAGATAGAATGTGAAAATAATAATTATTCTTTATCGCCCATATAAGTTGTAGATGTTATTATAAAGTAGCAAATATTTCTGGTTTTAGTAACTGTATTATGATTATCTGTAAAGTTTAACATTAAATTTTATTTTATTGATACTACAATGCACTATTTTCTTTCAACTATTGTTTGATTCAAGATATTATTACTGTGCTTAAAGAAAGGCCCACAAGTACTGTACTGTTGTTTTTTTTAAATTTAAATTAAAAGGCAAAATACTGGTAAACACCAATGCTGTGAGAAACAATGGCTGGATCTTTAGCAACCGCTAAAATGTAAATGTATAGTACACAGTCAAAATACACAAATACACTCCGATTTGCCGGCCATGAAGACAGTATACAATATCCACAGCACAAAACTATAAAAATCCAAGGCTATAAAATCCAAACAACTATAGACAACTCTACTGTAAACAATTTTCCGAATCAAGGTGTATCTATTTCAAAAGATCTTAGTCGGTTTATCCAGGTAAGTATTTACGAAGTAGACACAGAAATTTTGACAATACTAGTAGCATGTTTGTTTTTGCATTCATTAGGAATTAATTCAACAAGGCATATTGGAAAAACCAAAATGCATTGCACCAAATTTTTAATCAGGATTTGAACCCAGTACCCTGAAATTAGAAAGCAAGTATTCTAACGTCCAAACAATACCTCAAAAAATTCCATAATTTTCAACATTTTCATATTCTTTTCTGTGATTCCCCCTCCCTCGCCCTATCAGAGTACAACATAAAATGTTGATTTGTATCATTTTGAGATCATTATTTATCTTTCTCACTTTCAAACGCCTGCACCCCCAACCCCCACCTTCAAAATGAATATCTTTTTTTTAACTAATTACTGTACATGTCGGATAAGTTGTTAATATTATAATGAATTAACATTGGCAATACAAAAATATCAACTTTAGTAAATTAAACATTCTTAAAACTTTCACCAAAAAAAACATTAAACATAGTTACCAATTGTCTCGCATCGTGCGGGACGGTCCCGCATTTTAAAGTGATTTTGGATGCAACACGCATTTTGCAGAAACATGCATTTAGCACAAGTCTATGTGTGATAACGAATTATCACGAATTCAGGGGAAAAATCTATTTAAAATTAGAAGAAATTGGTTTTATTAAAAATGTGAAAACGGTGACAGGCTTTCGTTATCATTCCAGAATCAAATTGCCAAGAAAGAGGCGCGTGTGGTTTTGCGCGTTCATTGTCACAAATTTTTGCTTATGTGACAGAAGCCCTGACTCACACACGGGGCTCCGCCCCTGGACCCCGACAGGCAGGGGCCCTGGCATCCCTGGTTCCCACCCCCCTCCCCAGCCAACTGGTGTAGTCACGCATTTCAAATCTCTCAGGTTGGTAACTATGATTAAATATTTCCTTTACCTGTATATTATTAGATCGAATACAAATCAACAATGATGAGTATTGTGATTTCATTATTTATAACAAACACACAAAATTGTGCAGTATAAGATACAAAATATTATCAGTAGTGAGCTGATTAACTATTTAATATTAAAACATAATTATAATTACTATACCTGGGTATAGCACCAGTTTTCTGCTACAGGGCTTGACATCACGTCTGGCGGCCGTGGGCTAGGAACACGTGACGTCGCCAGTTTGCTCGTTTTTACTGTACCAACTTCGACACAATCTGAAGATATGAGAAATTAAAACCAAATTAGTTGCGATGGAATATTAATTCAATTCTATTTGAAACATAACTTGCTTTTTCGACACAATCTGAAGATATGAGAAATTAAAACCAAATTAGTTGCGATGGAATATTAATTCAATTCTATTTGAAACATAACTTGCTGTTCTAGCCCCGGAGACTCGTTATCTGTAATAACACTATCTATTTGTATACTTTGTTTTATATCATACAGTATTCTTATTTATAAATGTTCATCCTATAATTGGTGTTTACAAATTTGAATAAAGTACACATAAATAAAATACAGTACAAATATACAGTACCAGGAAAATACAAACAAAATCTCTAGAAATTAGACCTCAAAATTCCCCCTATAAATATCATCATTAATGTAAATAATACTAATAGCCTAAGGAGTTGGCCTAATTCTCGATGCAATGACATAAATAATTCTAAAGCATGTGATTGAATGGTATCATGGTACAATATTATTCAAGAAGAGTTTGTGGCAACTACAAAATTTTATGTTCTATTTAAGGGTAGTATAAAAGTAGTATGGTACAATATGTCAAATCGAAGTCAATTTGAACATTATTGATCGGTAGGCCTACATAACACGCATTTTACAATAACTATTAGAAAAAACAATACTATTATTAGCAATGAGTTTTTAGTTTAAGATGACACTTAAAGTTAATTTTATAGCACTAAACATGTCTACTATACCTCAGGGGTTTAGCCAGAAAAATGATATAGTCCGTCCAAAATGCAAGCCAGCGGGCGTGGCAATGAGTCGATGGACGGGCAATGGAGCCACGCCCATCTTTGGGAATCCCACCGAATATTGGTATGAAAACAACGTACATTCAATCAATAAATGTTGTTTTTATCAAACGTAAATATGACTTAGCTTTTTTAATGACATTCGATAGACTTGAAGAATATAAAGAATTTGCTAAAGGTAGACCAGGCTTAATTAGACTATAGGCCGAGCTGATAGGCCAAGCTGTCACGGTAAAAGTGGCCTATGCTATACCTGTACTTTCGATTTGAATTGCATTTTAATGTTAGCTTAAATATCTTAGTTTGTAAACTTTGATAAACAATCAAATTTGATTGTTTCGTTTCATTGATTGTTTTGGATGCACCTTCCATTAAGAAATGTGCCACTGATTAAAAAGGGTAGTTCCAAATAAATTATTATAATATATCATATTATTAGAAGCCCAATAATATAGGCCTATAAGAATATCATTATGGTATAGGCCCCTATGTTATTGTATCTGGTACACTAAAGCATTTCATTCAAATAATAACAATCACTTGCAACATTAACAACAAAACCAACATCAACTCCAATCAAATCCATTTCAGTGTTATAGACAGAGGATCAGCCAAATATAGCCTTCATTGTTCTTCTGATTTCTGGCAACAAATTGTCATTTTAAGTTTTGAATCACACACACATTTTCTTTTGGTATGCCGCCGATTCTACATTACCATTCTTATTAAAGTTAATTTTATTTTTTATGCTCAAATAATTAAGTACTTATTTGTTATTTTTACTATTATTAGTAGACTTATTACTATGGGTATGAATGTCCAAAATAAATGATTGATTGATTAATTGATTGACTGATTTATTTATTTACTTATTAAACTAGTAGTATTGAGTTATAATGTAGTGCAGTGCAGTAAAGTGCATCAAAAGAATTAGCTGTAAACGAGTAATTTATTAAATTTACTGTATTCTTTCAACATACAAAATATTATTTGTATACAGTAATTCAAAAAGATTTCATAATAATTTATAGTGAAAGGATAGCTAGTAAAAATTTACAATCAATTTTTGTCTACTTTTTCCAATATATAGCAATTAATCATTCATTAACAGTGCAATAACGATAACGGTGGCGACAACAATGAATATGATGATGATGACAACCACAATAACGATAATAATAATAATAACAATAATGATAATAATAATAATATAATATTAATATCATGATTCCTATAGTACATTAAATTACATTCGGAGCAGTTTCAAGAGTACATAACAACATTAATGCGGATTAAATTTCATAGGATAATAAAGTGGTAAATTACATTTCAATGCACAATTTGCATGATACTGTCACACTGAATCACTATATTAAATTGACTGAAAATTACAACATTTAAAAAAATACATCACAGAGCAGCTCTAAACAGAGCACAGTCAACTTGCTACATAACATCACCCAAGGGGCAAGCACAGGGGAAAATAAATACTGCTGAAGTACTGTACAGAGATAAGTTCTTCAGGTGATTTGTTTCTTTAGAAATTAAATATTAATTTCCCTGAGGAATGTTCTCTTATGAATGTCTAAACACACACAATTTCATTCGAAATCAATCCAATTCATTTTTTTTTTCACAATTCATGACCATAATGTACAACTACGAGTAGCGTATTAATCACTGAATGAAGACAATTATTTTGTAAAGATAGTGATTCTTCAACGAAAGTGTCAGGAAGTGTTTCCTGGAAAAGCATGATCACTTAAACAATTATATTATTAGCATAAATGCTATAGACTTTACAGAACCATTTATTCCCTAAGTGTTCTTTGTCCTTTTATAAACTTTTTTTCAATGCTAAAGTTTGATTATTTCAAATTTAGTTTCCATTCTTCTTTCATGTTTAGATATCAACATTTCTTTAATGGTCTTAATTTTTTTTATTTATTTGGGCACAAATTTTGAATCTACAATATCCCATACGCCAGGTTATAGGGAACCATAATGAAACTCCCATCAACTTTAATGAAACACACACAAATGTAGAATATTGTTTTAGATCATTACTAAGTTCTGGGTTCTTCCATGAAATGCCACTGGGGCAAGAGTTTTTTTGGGAACTACAATGCCAGCGAGTTTACTGCACATGCAATACAACAGTGGTATATATGTACTGTAGGTCAACAATTATAAATTATACATTATATTAAGCAATTAGTAGAGTTGCGTATCATACACTACTCAAATTTTGTTAATGCATTATCTAACCTATGAATAATTTCCTCTGTAAAGATAAACACTCTACTAATTGCTTTATAAGTCAATCGCTGTCTATTAATGTTTAGGGCTATTCCAGGTCAACTCACCAAATTTTCAGAAAAGTCCACATGTGACCCTATTAGATTTTGCTCAAAATCTACCAATATGTTCCTTTTTTATAGATAATAAAGACACACAAAAATTTAGACCAAACATCCAAGTCGTTTTGCAATTACGGCCCTCCGAAATATGCCAAGCTCCCTATAATCCGGTATTTTGCGTCAATGACTTTTTTTTCATTTTGAAAGGCCTTAATAAGTAACTTAAGTCATCATTTTTTGGTCGTTACAGACAGGTAGAATCATGTGATGATTTTACAGTATCTACAGTAGGCTAGGCTACAATCTAGGCCTAAGTGGCCTCCCGCCTACATCTAAATTCGTTCAGCAGATGCGTCGTAGAGCTAGGTGTAAAAACACTAGCCTAGAATTCATCGCAGTGTGCGATTCCGCAACACATCTGGTACAAGTTTTTTTCACCTTGAACCATGAACCAAAAACAGATCAAGCAAACTATGCACTAATGAATAATTAGTGCACTAATGAATAATTAGTGCACAGTTGGGAATAGGAAAATTACATTCGGAGTTATACAGTGATGACATCACGAGTTACTTATACATAATGCAAAAATTTACTTAATAATTTAATTCTATTAATAAAAAAAAACAAATATTCAATAATGATTAATATTAGTAAAGACTTAACAATGATAAATAGTAGTCATGTTAATGATCAGTCAATGGATAATAAAATACAGTTAGCATAAATGAATGCTACATTCATAAAAAAAAATGAATTATACAAAATGTACTTCACATAAAAAAAAATCAAAATACAGCTAAAATGAATTGGTCAACAACTTACTATACATTTAAGTCAGTAGGTTTTCCAAATGAGCACTTATATAATTATAAATCATCGTCATCATCATCTTCTTTGGACTGGTACAATTTAAACTGTACAGATGTACAGTGGCGTTGATGCTTTATCACACATAACATAGTTTGCATAATATACTGTATAGTAAATCTAATTCATGTGCTATTTTATAGTTAGCTTTAAAATGCATCATTATTATTCCACATTGCAAGAGGTTATAACACTCTTGACCTCTCACTTCTTATCAATCGTAAAGTATTTTAATAATTCAGCTACTGAATCAGTGGAAAAGAAAAATTCCCAATAGCTTGCAAAATGATGAAACATCATATTATTTTTGTACAAACGGGATTCAAGAATACAATCAATTTAGATTCCATACTACTGTAGTCATTTTTTTTTTGTTATGACATATTGTCATATTGTTTATTGCTTTAAGATGCACATGGGCCATAATGCTTACTCTACACGTCTCATCCAAAAGACGGCGTGTTAGTTTGTAAATTGCAATTAAACCCTCCAGCTGAAACACCAGCAGCGATGGGAAATTAACCGGGGAGAGATCACCACGGTTCAGCACACACACAGTGGCTACCACCAGTTTAGCCGAGTGAGCTAAGGCACTCTCTTGTAAGACTACAATACAGTTTGAATCCACAGTCACATCATTGGCTCCTTGGTTCAACCCAAACGCTGGTCACCATAGCAACAAACCACAGAGTAATTAAATATTCAACTGATGTCTGTGAGTGGGGCAGGGACCCAGAGCCAGGAAGGCTTTAGAAATTGGTTTTATATACGATAAGAGCTATGGGGCATAGGGATGTAATTGCAAGTGAGCCTACAGTAAATAATCTGTGGCTAAAATATAAAACCAGATTTTCGGTGATTTTTCCTGGGGTTCGGAGGCCTATTTACCCCATTGGAGCCTGTGGGCCTGGGACTGGCAGCCCAAAAGTCCCTACAGTATGTTAATCTGGCCCTGGCTGCTAGACATTCTTTAGGGGCATCTTTACCTGTAAAACTGCATTTTGTGTATTATCCATGGTAGTTTTTTAACTAACTACAATACCGTACTTATAAATTTATTTTAATGAATGCATGATAAATTGACGAGAGCACATTGACTTTGAAATGTAAAACCATCCCACGCAATGGGAGATGGTTGATAACTATGTCGCCTTGTGATTCAAACAGCTAAAATGCAAATTACTAGCACACCATCTTTCAAAACATTAATGCCATGTACATATTTAATTAATCATTACCGTTTAACGATGTTAAATGATCTCAATTTTGCCTAATATAAGGTCTAAGTCTGATTCCCCATCTTATACAGTTCATCTATACTATACTGCGTTATGATACAATATTTTCTGAAACAGTATTGGGAACTCTACTGTAACAGTGAACACGGGCACCATTCATGAATTTTCTGAACATTTCCTTAAATTCAACACCAAAAAAAGTCTGTTTAATCACAAAATTCGACCAATATCATTGGTACAGTAACAACTGTAAATAACCTGGACTAGTTTTTCTGCTGGAAGAGTTCGGCCATTGCCCTGTGATGTAATCTGTATGGATGCTTCTAGCAGCAATCACCACACACTTTACTCTTGGGAATGCAATGAAAGCTGGTAAAATGCATTAGAAGACGTCAAGTACTTGTACATAGGCAGTTAACAGTTGAAGAATCTGTATTCATTAACAAAATATCTGTTAAGTATTAGGTTACACACAGTTACAAAATGTAATACCAATGACCGATAGTTAATCAACTTTCAGCATTTGTCACACTTGTTTTTATCAGGACAAAAATAGCATAGAGATATTGTACGATACAGGCAGCAGTACAGTAGCTCCAGGAATTTGCTGGCAGAGGGTCTGAGATATCCAAGGGAAAGGGTACGAACCATGGGGATGAGGGTACGAACCATGGGGATGAGGGTACGAACCATGGGGATGGGACTGACTAGAGCCTTGCAATAAAAAATTCTTGGTAGGGTTCATGGAGAGTTTCTGTGGCTTTTTGTGGCCCAAATTATGCTTTTAGACCACAATATTATGGATTGGCAATCAAAATAATGTCTTGGATCTACAGTATGACAAACCTCCCCCTCCCCACACCCCCTCCCGCTGATGCCACCACTGAGTACCAGTTACAGATACCTGTACAGTGGCAGGGGTCCAGAATTGAATTTGAGACTGAACTGCAAGTCATTTTTTTCCATGTTGATTATTTTTCCCATCAGAAGTTAGCCTTTAATTTCACCTTCTGTGTCTACAGAGTTACAGTACACCAGATTTACCACAAGAGGAATCAAATTTTGAGAGATCACAAAAATTCAAAAGACAAAATAAGAGAATTTACAGATATTAAAATATTTCAATTTTCATAGCACAGTATCTCTAATTAGTATATATCACTATGTGACTCACAAAAGCCATTCACTTTTTATAAATTTTTCAGAGATAGCATCCTAAAAATGGAAAACAAGACAGAGATTAATTGTTGATCTCTGGATTAGCCTAGTTATCAAGTTACCAAATTCACCTTAATCTGCTATAATTACATGAAAAATATCATCCCCTTGTTTGCAATCTATCTCTGGATGGATATACTGATAAAAAAAAATGTATTATATTAAAATAATGTTCCTTTATTGAATTTTGATTTGCCTTTATTAAATCAATTAGAATGAATTAAAATGTTCCCATAAACAAAAACTTTAAAATGTCAAATTTGTATTCAGGCATGAGTGAACCTACTTGCCCAACATCTGGTTCAAGTGTTTTTTCAACAAGAATTTAAGGGACCCACTTGTCTGTGGAAAAGCATTTTTATTAATAGGCCACATTATATAATGCATGCTTTTACAATACTTATGAAAAGTCTGACTTTTGACAACAACAGCCTATTTAATTAACAAATTGATGGCGCAAAAAGAGACAACAGAAGATCGACTATGGTTATACACCACACTACGTGGTGGGTTGTTGACCCAATGTTCAGTAACTACTTCAACATCATTAAAAATGCTGTGCCAGAGACTGGAACATGCCATGTGTTGAGTAATTGCAAACTCTCCTATCAAAGTCCATTACATACACTACAAAATGTTGGTATACAGTAACAAGTTTTACATTACTTATTAAATAATTAAAAATTACAGTCGTCAACACTCCCGATTTAACCAGGGAACTCCTGATTTTTGACGAGTCCCGGGACAGGTCCTGATTAAATTTGTGCCTCCCGAATTAAAAAGAAAAATTTACTCAATATAAAATTTGTTATTTTCCGCAGAAAATATTGAAAATAAATCCTAAATTCTTACATTTTAGACCTGGCTGCCAGATCTATCATAGGTGTGCATTGGACCTACTATACAGCAGGTATTTATTTTTGCACAATATCATGTTAGCCACCAGCCATCTGGGCCTGTTGCATGTGGTTTGTTTACAAATTAAAAAATTGGCATAAGTCTATTCTATTAATATCAGACATATTCAAAGACTCTGGGCGCATAGCCATCTGTACTTGAGTTGGACGACAAGATATCTGGACTTCAAGACTAGTAACTACATATGAGTACGAATATGTACAGCAGCCTAGGCTGACTTCAAAATTCCTTATTGAAAAAAAGGGCATTGGAGCTCCAATGTGAATTAATGTTAAAGTATTTGTTAGATATTTAACACTGTATTATTAAATTTATTGCAGTATGAATGTATTTGATGTTGTACGGCCAAAGCAAAAGGCTGAAATAATTTATGAATATTATGCTATTAAAGTTGAATGATTAAAGGAATGAAATTGGAAGGCAAGCATCTTCTGGGATGTGCAGTATTTATGGTGGGAGGGGGGTTGACAGCACCCAGCCTTGGAGTTTTCCACCTAATCTAAAGCTAATTTCACTAAAATCTACTCTTAATTTAAATATAATTTTAGGCTCAGTTTACTAAGTGGCAATCCTTAACAATAAACATTAACAAGACAATACACATTATGAGGCTTAGGGAGTGGAGAGAGAGACCCCATTATTCCTTCAACCGGATTTACTTTTTTAACTTACAGGAGAGATGATAGCCAAGACAAGTGTCTACTTTATATACATAATAGTAATGAGTTACAAATGTATCACATTTAAAGTAAAATGTACAAGTTAATATCCATATGATTTAGGTTTAAGGAAAATGATAAACTGTAAAATAAGGCCTACAAGGGAAGTATATTCCCCCCCGCAAAAAATTAAGCCTAGAAATTTGTCCGCGCTTTTTAAAAAGTAAGGGCTGACTTCTAAGCAGAATATACAGAAAATTATGTACTGGTCAATATGCAATCAATGTATTAAGCAGCAGATGCTACGCACACTATGTCTAAATTCCTAGTGATCTTCCGTGTAAATTTGAGTTAAATTTTGATGTATCCCTGTGCAATTAATGTCAGGATTAGGAGCAAAAGCCAAGTGGACATAAAACAGCTTTGACACTGTTAAGAAAGGTACAATTAGGTATAGAATAAGATTAAAAGATAGCTATCTACTATATAATTTCGCCGTGGCTAGAGATACGGTAATCGTATTTGTACTTCAATTTGCTAAACGTATATATTTTGAAATAAATTCATTTGGATCCAAATATAATTTGTATGAAATTTTTCATTAGTGTTGATCCAGCAAAATAAAAACCAAATAGTAAGAATCCGAACAAGATCAGCAAGGTTGTCCGATTCCAAAATTTTAAATAAATCTGCAATCACCGATCATGCTACACAGCTAAATCATATTCCAAATTGGGACATAAAAATATTACAGAAAGAAAGCTCATGGATTGAACGAAAAGTCAGAGAATCTTTATGGATTAGAAAAACAACAGATACTATGAACAGAGATGAAGGAGGACACATTCTATCACATATCTATGATGATATCATATTGAACCACAACACTAAGAGGGGGGGGGGTGCTCGTCGACGACGCAGCGATGCACTTCGACCTCAACAACACCGAGGTGACGTCAGACCAGACTGGAAATAACATCACCAGTCTACTTGAAAAAGCGAACGGATCGTTCGCGAAACGTAGTGTGAGTACTATTGGTTTTTATTTTGCTGGATCAACACTAATGAAAAATTTCATATAAACGTATATAGTAGTAAATGGAATTATGTCACCATCACCCAATGAAGAGACAGAATGTGCGTTACGTCGTCTTTCAAGACCGGCATCACTGCAGATCCCCGACGATGAGCAGTGAAATGCCAACGATAATGTTAAAAAGTACAATACTGTACTTACTAACTGTACTGTACTAACAGATGCACAGATTACGTTTAAATAACATAGAACAAACGTTACTCCGAATAAAGAAAGGAGGCCATGATTCAACGATTCAACCTTTATTGGGTTATCTTCAGGAATAAATATGACCCTACGTTGCTAAAGATGACCCAATAATGGTCGAAACATTGAATCATGGCCTCCCTTTCTTTATCCGGAGTAACACCTGTTCTTTGTACTTAGTACTGTCATCGATAATAGGTGTATGGTTCCACTCAGTAAGAATCATGTCATTTATCTATATAGCCATTATCAAACAAGGACTGAATCCTGTACCAAACTCTTGGTATACAGTATGCCACTAGGCTTTGCTTAAATTCTTCGCTTGGCGAAGGACCTAAACAAGGCGGCCTCGGGTAGTGATCTGGGTGGCATATCAGTCATAAACTAATTCATCCATGGTCACGTTCTCAACCCCCAAAATCTCATCCCAAGTTTTAGTCCAAGAAGCCTAGGTTATAGTATACTCGAAATTACCACGCTTTACAATCCGACCAACATACACTATTCGCACACATTGAATGCACATGTACTGTATGCATAACCGATACCTCCTTGATTTTACCCAACTAAGTAGACTCGCTGTTATGGTACTTCCCCCAATCGTAAACATCGTTCATTCGGCCAGAATTCAGATCGAGAGAATGAGTTTCCACAATCATGATTATTAGTGTCAAATTTATCGAATATGCTTTTGATGCAGGCCCATTTAAATTTTATAGTTATTTCGTTTTTTAGTGCATGTGTTGTCATGTAAGTAGATTAGACCAAAGACTGGGTAGTATGTGGACTCTCTTATAACCAAAGGCATAAGCAAGCTGGCCTGGGCCTACGTCCTGAGGATTCATGCCTTCCTTGACATAGCTAAATGACATGACTCTTATTACTGAGTGGAACCTTTACGCCTATTTATCGATGACAGTATTATAAGAAAATACTGATACTTTGCCTAACTAATTATGTGCCAAGTACATTTCGCTAGTCACACCGCTCACCTCACATTGTGGGCGATCTGCAATGCCGGTCTGGAATTGAAAGATAACGTTATGCATATTCTGGCTCTTCATTGGGTGATGGTGATGTAATGCCATTTACCATACCTTTAGCAAATTGAAGTAGAATAGCCACGACGATATAATTTAGTCCTACCACCCATTAAGGCCTAGGACTTCTTACTAAATAAATTAATTCAAGGCCCTATCAATTATGGACAATTTGAGTTGAAGTATGGACATTCAGTAACCTAGGTTAAACCAATGCTCCTACTGGGCGGGCTAGGCCTATACTATATGTAGCAGGCTATAGGTATGCCTACTAGAGTATGGAATACCCGGACTGGAGTATGTGGCCTAGGCTAAGCTACAGTAGTGTACCTAAGCCTAGTCCTAGATCTTGATCATGGTCTTCGTTGATTGAGGAGAGTCTCGAGAAAAGAAATACAATACAATTCACTTCTTAAAACGTTATTATCATGCAATTTACGTATGTAAGATCATTTCAATCTACCATTCGAAATTCAAGATTTAGCAGAATTGTCTAGGCCTAGCTATAAGCCTAGGCTAGGCAGTCAGTGCAGGGCCTATCAGCATTGTTAGCAGAGCCAGCTGAACATGTTTACACAGGCTTGTTGTCTTTATATTAATATTGTGGTTTTCGGTCTGCCTGGCCTGCTCTGGCATGTTTTGTAAATACCCTGAATTTGCAGCATGTCTCGCACTTACTAAAATAAATTTTCTTCTAATTTCCTTTATGAGACGTAACACAATCCAAATTAGAATAGTATGATGCCAATCACTGTACGATCTTCACTAAAACTATGACATATTTTAAGATATTTTCAGTATTCCAAGATGCCTTTCTTTAACTCAGCTCTGCGATCGAACTTCTTTTCTGTGCTCTGTGTTTCGGAAACTTGACAGACGCCCTCTATATTATTTCAATTCTCCAGGAGACACGGTTCACACAGTAATTTTCACTAAAATATCACAATTTATTATGTTTTAGCCCCTGCCGCCACCCGGTCTAGGGTAATAATGCTGAAGTTTGTTCAAAACGATTTTAGTTTAATCATATCTATCGTATTTATAACTAAATTTCTGACTGAATAACGATGTGAACGTTGGTGAAACGTTTGTGTTTCACGTTCACAACGTTTCGCGAATCATAAACGTTTGTGTTGTTTTGCTGTGGCATCATCTCCGTCTGCATAATGTTTCGACTAACTGTTTTCTGATTACAATATTTTCTTCGGATAATTATATAAATAGGGCTACTATATTTCGTACTGTTTACTCTTTTTGCATGGGTTGCAGAGGTTACCTATGTTGTTGTTTGCATAGAATTCAATCTACCACTTTCAAAAAAACGCTCATTACATTCCAAAAATTTTATTAAACTTCCTAAAAGATTCTGCAAATTTTTCATAACTAAAAAAAATGTTTTTATTAATTTACTGTCAAAGTAAGACCCTTTTTTTATAAGTCTGGGAGTGCAGTTTTCAGGAATCTAGAGTTGCTACATCCTTATCTAATAGTCAGTGCTAAATGCTGAAGTGTATGATGAGACTCCTCGTACATTTACACCCCTCCCACCTACTTTTTTTCACATTCAAACGAATTATTATTATCACATGCAAACGAATTATTGATCTTGAAATTTAACGAAGTCAAAAAGTCAAATTAATACACAAAAATAAAAAGTGTTGTATCAGTTCATTAAGTGTTGACTGCACCCCCCCCCCCCAACCCTGAATTTTGTCATCTCAGCTCAGCCCCAACATAGTAAGCCCGGATTATAAGTCTGCTGTTTTCTACCTCACCCTCATGCCATGGTGCGGCTGAGGTGGATGTTGGCACGCCTGGTAGGCCTACAGTAGGCCTAACTCATATCTCCCTATTTTCCCACCCCAGCCAAAAAAATGCACAAACACCTACCGTATTTAAGCTAATTAAAAATGGAAACGACATAGTCTCAAATGAACAAAATTTAGAATAAATATTTTTTTATTTTGTGAATGCAATTTCTGGGCATATTGTTACATCATTTATTTTTTCATCAGAACCAAACATTGGGGCTAAGGTGGACTTTCCTTGTAGGCCTATTTGCTATTTTCTCCTACTGTCGTTAAAAGCATTTGATGTATTTAAAATTGAACGTCAGAAATACTGTCAAATTAGGATACTTTAGAAAATGTTCGTGGTGGGTGTGAAGGTGTGGCCATTTTAGCTTGGCCAGGCTCAGAAAGTATTAATGCCACCCGGTTCAACAGCCTGATTCGTAGTCTGATCGAATGTAATCCAGCAAACACAAATCTTTACTAATGATCCATTTAGTTGATCTTACTTTATAAATAAAAACCCGTTTTGATACACCAAACTTTACTAACGTAACTTTGAATATGTTAAGCATCCATTATCAAAGGGGTTGTACAGTTACAGAATTCCTTGCCAATGATACGATTCATAGGCCTACTTGCTTTCCATTTAACAGTTTTGGTAAATAACGTCATTAAATCATTGAAACTGAATTGTTTCGATGTGTTTTATTGAATTATTATTGAAAAGTTTTTGGTTTTTTTTTTTGCATTTCAATAAATTCAAATGTTTTATGTCGATTTTTTTTAGACCAGATTACCACGAACTCATTTTTCAAAGAAAAATTGCAAATATTTATAACAATGCCATATTTTATCATTGTTAAATAAAGGAATGAACCTCAAAGTTTAAAATTGATTGCTGGTCTCCCTCCAATTAAGACACGTTTGGGAGAGGGTTTACGGTCTTTATCCGCTGTCTCTATTAGAATAACATAGGCCTCAGTAGATGAAAGACATTTGTAATATGGGACCACAGAAAAGTGGTCTTTAATTGGAGGTTGTCTTTAATTTGAGGAAGTCTTTAATTAGAGGGAGACCCGTATTTACGCAAAAGTAAAGAAACCGTACTAACTGTTTCAGATGAGTAGCTACTATTCTGTGAGTTCTGAAACTTTGAATAACAAGTCTTGATGGTGTTTAGTTCTTTTGTGTCCGGTGTAGCGTTTTGTTGGATAATTTCTGCATTATCTGTGTTATTAGTACAATACTAATGCTATAATTTCGGCATCTAATGAATTATAAACATTTTACGTTTTTTTGACCATATGTAAATCAAGTAAAGTAACTGACACGTGGAGAAAGGAAACAGAGGGCGTTTATCAAGTGCGCCATGTCACTTGCCAGTTACCAAGCCTAATATTAGGCCTAAGGTTTTTTTTTTATTAAAGCGTTCGAACATTAAGTGACATTCTTTTAAGCAGTTGCCAGAAATGTTTGCATTATGCATTAGAATGGCTGGCAGCGTAGTTCATGAAGCGCGATTCATTTGGAAATGATAAGTTTTGCAAACTGCTGATGTGAACTTTTGTGTGTATTTGCTGCCCTCATCGTCAGTGTGTTTTGTTTCTGGTGCTAAAAATAAAATACAATAACAATTTAAATGTAAAAAAATAACAATAATAATGGTAGTAATAATAGTAATAGTCATCTAACGCTATTCAATATAACTGCTATAGATCGCGGAAATGACAAAGTTGAATAGAAATTTTACAGATGAAGTTTTCAACCCCTAAATGTCTATTTCCGAAGCTTCAACGAGGCATTGTGTTTATTCAGACATGTGGCATATAATTGGAAAAACAAACAAACAAAAGCACTGCTTTAATGAAGAGATTATAGTACCGGCGAGGTGTTGGAGTCCTTGGGGCCCCAGCGGATTTGAGCGACTTCCCAGATAAATGTACAGTATTCCAAGCCCGCTCCCCAGATTTAATAGATGGATGGATAAGTGTGGATGGGGTGGTTAAATGAATGAATGAATGAATGAATGAAATGAACGAATGAAACGAACATAATGGACAAACGACTGAATGATTAAATCATGGACTTATTAATAGGTCCATGATTAAATGAATTAATGCATGAACAAAGGGAACGAACGAGTAGAATGAATGATGAATGAATAATGAATGAATGACCGACTGACTGAATGAATGAATAAATGAATGAATAATGAATGAATGACTGACTGAATGAATAAATGAATGAATAAAACGAACGAATGAAACGAACATATGGACAACCGATTGAATGGTTAAATGAATTAATGCATGAACAAAGGGAACGGATAAATGAATGAATGAACGAACGAATGGAATGAATGAACGAATGAGTAATGAATGAATAATGAATGAATGAATTAATAATGAATGAATGATTGAAGGATTGAATGAATGAATGAATGAATGAATGAATGAATGAATGGATGAATGAATGAATGAATGAATGAATGAATGAATGAATGAATGAATGAATGAATGAATGATATGCCTATATGGATGGATGGATAAATGAATGTATGGATAGATTGATGGATGGATAGATGAGAAAAGTTTGTTGGTTCACTCTTTTGAATGAATAAGTGAATGAAACGATTCATGAAAACCGCGGCCCCATAAGTAGCATAATAATTGATTGTAGACCTGTACTTCAAAACGCAACTTAATTTAAAAATTATACAAAAGTTTGTATTCATATGCGACTTGCCGTCTGATAATTGATTTCGAATTTACAATAATTAGACCTACTACATAAATATATAATATAATATAATATAATGTATAAACAAAAGATTCAGTAACAGTAACTTCCCAGCCCAATAATAATAATAATAATAATAATAATAATAATAATAATAATAATAATAATAATAATAATAATAATAATAATAATAATAATAATAATAACAATGATAAATTATTATTATTATTATTATTATTATTATTATTATTATTATTATTATTATTATTATTATTTTATTATTACTACTAGGCCTATCTAGATTCTAGTACGCCAATATTAGGCCTATATTTTGCTGCACATTTTTATCGCTCCTGTTTTGATGTGATTTTTCTGTAAATTCTAGTACTCAGTTTTGTAATTCAGATTTAGTTCTGCAATATACTGATTTTTTTTTTTTTTTTTGTAAAAATGTATTTGAATAAAATATACCGTGATATAATATATAATCAAAATTGGTCTAAGTTTATATAATTTTCGAAGTTTTGTTTAAGTTCAAAATGGAGATTGGCTTTAAACGCTCCAACGATATTATTGTTTTGATTGTTTGTTATTTATGTAGACCTAGACATCCGCTATAAACAAAGAAAAAAATCGTGGGCAGTAGAACAATGACCAAGATTTATTTAACCGGAGAATGACACAATTCGCAAGAATCACATTCTTCCGGGTTATAGTCGTCGTCATCATCATCCTTCAACCGGGAGGTGCCCTGTCTATGACGTCACAAAGCCATTGTGTCCTTCGCACTCTAACCAATTGGCAACGAAGTTTAACGTCACATGATCTCTATAGAGAGAGCTTGATATGTAAGCAGAGATCAAAAAGAGAGAAATAACGTATTTTGAGAGAAGAAACGCCTAGGAATTATATCTATTTTTGTAATTTGTTGGTAAGTTATAGAACTATAAACGATTTATACGAATACTTGAGTATTTATTCTTTGCCTTTTACAATTTTCAACGTTTTATATTGGGTAAGAAGGGCATTTCTAAAAGGATTTGTGTTGTTTATCTGTACTTTCTCGAATGGTCCAAACAAACACGTCAACACAGGCAACCAATGATTATGGACGATATCCCTAACATAGACCTATTGAGAAAACGATTTTAGTATAGAAAACAGAGTTAATTCTCTGGTTTTATATGTTTGGCAACTAGTTTATACATCATAGTATGAGAGCCATCAATTCAAATTAACTAAAACGTTTTCATTTACTTAATATAGCATTAGTATTAGTTGTAAGTTTAGATACGTGTGTAGGCTAGGCCGCTAGCTACTACTACTACTGTATCCTCCCTAGATACCCTCATATCCGAGTCATTCCATTGTATTTAATGTCACCCAAAGTGATTGTGTTCAATTTTGCTTGGTCATTGTTGAAAATGATGGCCAAATCTAGACATTTGGAACTGTTCACTGTCTAATTTTGGTTGGATTTTGGATGATGAACTTTTCATTCATATAAAAGGGCAAATAGAAAAAATTATTAATATTATTAATATTAGATTATCACTCCCGCCCGCATCCAAAATTTGGGAAATATTGATGCGGGAATAAAAAAAATTTTTGCCGCATCAATTACATCTCGACGGGATTCGACGAGATTTTGATTGACAGATAAACTGACTAATCAGCGAGCGTCACATGATCAAAACCTTTTTCTCAGACATTTTAATTTCCTTACTTAGAAAGTTGGTTTAAACGCGAAACATGCGTGAGCCTAGACCTAGATGTTTATGCTTATTTATAGATACCCAGATTTACAAGACTTTGCCTTTGCCGACAACAAGGTTTACTGAATGCGGCTTTTCCCTCTTCCTTTGGGAGCCAAATACAGAGGCTTTTACAAAAATTTCCCCGCCATGTTCCATGAAATAGATTAACACTGATCATTTGCATCTCTTTCTTAAATAAGGTTGATAGCAAAGAAAGTCTTCGCCCACGCGGTCAGTCTATCTGCCATTGTCTAAGGTTTTCGCGACGTTGTGGGCGGGGCTTCGCGTCCTTGTTGACATGGCAATTATTTTAATAGCATAAAAATAACAATGCAATTTTGTGACTTCAAATACATTTTCTTTAAAAAAACTATAAAATTAAACTACTTTTTATACAATATTTACTATTACTAGCCAAATATAAACAGTCCCTCCCTCATCGATAAAAACAAAAGCGGAATAATCTATTGTTCCGATTAAAAAAAAAAATTTTTTTTTTAAAGAGTGATAATCTAATAATTTTATCTATGTACCCTAACCTATCATCATCAAATTAAAAATTATATTTTTGTTTTAATTTTGATTAAATTGATTTAGTAATTTGTTACTCCTGATTGATAACAAATGCGGCCTACAGTAGGCCTAGGCTACTACTGAAGTCTAGGCTAAGACTAGAGTAAGAATATTTTAGACTAGGCCATAGGCTGTTCCTCACTAGGCCTACAGTAATTTCTTTACAAATACTTAATACCATTACTAGGCCTAGATACTATAACTGAAAATTCAATTAAAAAAAACACAGAGCTACTGTAGAATATTGCCTAGCCTCCTTAGTGATGTTACGAGACAAAGCCTAGCCTAGGTCTAATCATCAGTCTGATCATATTCATAACGATCATGAAAATTCATGAGGATGATGGTGAGGATGATATTGTTATTGATAGTAATGACGATGTTGATGATGATCTTATTTTTAACTTTGTCCTAGAACCTCACTCACAACAAGGTGTTGTTTGAAACAAACAATTATTTTTAAGTTTCACTAATTTGCTGATCGGGGAGGCGCTCAGACGAACAGATCTAAAATCAAGTCAACGGTATACGAACTAGCTGGCGTACTATGATGTCCAGAGTAATTTTGTTGCACTTTTTTTGAGGCAAGTCAAGTGGCCAAGCGGTAAGACAGGGTGCCGCTAATTACAGCCTTAACACAGGGCTGGTTCAAGCCACTCCTCGCCTGGGGTTTGGTTGGTAGAACCAAGTCTTCTCGGATGTGAACTTAAAATGGAGGTCTAGTGTATACATCTTGCTCTTGTGCACTTTAAAGAACCCATTGCATCTTTTGGAAGAATGGGGGGGTTAACTTGATGATGGTTCATTTCAGCCCGTGTCATTTTGGAATGATGCGAACATGCTACTTTTAAGTGCCTCTTTACGACGGCTGAGGTAGTCACGGACACGTCCATACGCAATTCGGCACAATACGCTGTGAGTTATGGGTTATTCTCCTACCTTTACCATTACCTTACAGGGTATTTGGGGTACCTAAAATTGCTTATAAAATGGCTGGTCACCTGCTAAGTATCTGTAGAATCCAAAATACTTTTACTGGGTAGTGTTCAAACACATTCTTCAAGTATTATTACAGAAGGATTCTGACAAGTGATGTTTATGATGATTTTAATAACCTGTTATTAGAAGACAAATGATTTGATGCATAATCCTGACTTAATAGTATTGTACTATTCACTAGAAAGAATATAAAAATAATTTAGCTGTGTTTCTGCTGTATGTAAGGGATATCTTTATCATACTGTATCATGTTAACACAAACTAAACATCACATGACAGACCACCACCTAGTTTTATGGTTTACTATATGTTCTTGTTTTTATTCTGCATGTAACAACACAACATGGTGCTAGTCTTAACACTTAATTGCTTTTAAGATTATTAAATAATACTGTACCTAATAATAATAATATGTAATCAGTTGTCAAAAACAAATTAAGGATCTGGTTGAAGTAAGTATTTGAAATTGTGAATAATGGTATTATTTATAAATATTTTAATAATACTATGTTGATATAGTGTACAGTAAGTACAGTATCCTGTTCCACTACTAGTACTGGTACAGTATTACATTTTTAATGTAAAAACAAATCTAAATAGGCAATTCAACTTCTATTCCTCAGTTAATAATTTTTTAAGCTTTAAGAAACAAAAATATATTTATTCACAAGATGTGGTCAACATGATCCCAGAATGAATTATAAAAATTCACCATTTTTCCCAAAGGGGCAAAATTTGATCAGGTTTCTGACGTCATCGAGATTAAATATGCAACATATATTCACCGTGATCTTATGACAAGATCACATGACCAAATGGGATTACCTAAGTTGTACATTCCAATGACTAATGTTTGAATATTTATTAAATCGCAGATATACCAACAGCTGTATAAATCTTTTCTATTCTATACTGTAATTATTGAGCAAGATTGAATATACTGTGTGGTTTATTTAGAACCGTATGTAAAGTGGTTTTCCTAGTCAAACCAAGGAAAGAATTGTCCTTTTTTTCTTCTAACAAAACAGTATTATCTAATGGGCAAACATCTGGTGAGAAACATGAAATAAAGCATTGAACTGCTGTTCAGAACTTTCATTTGTCCTTGAGTAGAAACATGTGTTTCAAAATAGTTAATTGGGTTTTGTGCTGGTGTTACTGTCACCGTAGCTTCCTGACTACAGTACCAGCATACATTAAATTTTAAAATTATATCTAAAATATAACAACTGTTATTTTTTTCATTTTCAATAACGTACATAGCCCTCCTTCCTACGCTGAAAGATAGCCACATTTACCGTAGACTCAATTATGACACAACGACATATCGCATAGTTTGTATTCTTCAACACTGCGCGCATCTGTATCTTGTCGTTGTTGTGTCGTAATCGTGTCTAGTGTAAATGTGGTTATAGACTGGATTCCAGTCCCTGATTTTGTCTTAATCAGTGAAAATTACTATATTTTGGCTCCATTGGCATTCCATATTACTTTTTTGCATGGTGTCCCATAGTATATTTTTTCTCTGATTAATTCCCATCTAAATTCAACGACATAACAAAAACAGATGCTGGTGGCGCTCTTCGAAATTAACCAAACATTTCAGTCAATAAATTAGAGACTACCTGAAAGAAGATTGTTGTGATTTTGAAATCATTTTAATTGTTGTAATAAAAGAGTATACTGTACACCGTTTACCGCCTCCCACCCCTACCACATTCTGAAATGTATGTTTTGTACTCTTGCGACAGTGATGAAAACAAATGGTAGTCCATTGTATAGTTTTAGATATTTTATTTCCACTTGCTGTAGCAAGTGGTGGGCTTCAGCTGTTGGATAATAATTTTAATAAATTTATGTAATATAAATTGTCGCTCTAATACTAAATTATGCAATTCTTATTCATAATACTGTAGCCCTAGTAGAAGTCCAATTGGCAAATACAGTGGATACTGTATAGCTCCATGTATACTGAGCTATATAGCCCCATGAGGTCAATGTTACAGTATAGAAGACATTTTCCAAGGCTATGTTTTTTATACTGACATAACTGTTTAATTGAATTTGGTATCATTAACCCCTTATTTTTGCCAGGTTGATAAAGGGAACAAAATCTTATGGGTAATAGTATATACTGAATGGTCAACAAAGAAATGTATTAGAAATGCCTTCTTTAATAAGCCTTTGTTCCTCTGTAAAGTGTACACCGGAAGCCAAGGTATTCTATTGTATAATATGCCTTTGTTCTTTTTAAATCTTAAACATGAACTGTATTTAAAATATTGTTTAATGTATTTTGTTGCCAATTATTTGTAATTCTGTACTCTGTCTACAATAAATGCACCAACTGTACTGTACAATAGTAGAAAATTATATTTAGTAAAGAAATTACCAAATAAATTATTAGTGTTGTGAGAATGGAAGTCATGTATTGCAAACATGTTAAAAAATTATATAAAATGATTTATTTTCTATCTAGAACTGAGGCTTTTAGGCGGCCCTTTGGGTTGGACACCCTGTCAGACAGTCGACTGTAGCTTCACATTAGTTGATCAAAGGCAATTCTTCTACACTTCTCTAATCAAGATTTTATTACAAAATGGAATTTGTTAGTTTTCTTTTTCACTCTTATCTAAAAGTGTTTTGAGAAAAAAAAATAACATCTTTTCAATAAATCATTATAGGGTTACCAAGGCTCATTCATGATGGATAGTGGTAACGGCAGTAAAGAAATGAGCCCTTCGAATTTATGTCGGAATGGCTGCGGTTTCTATGGAAATGCTGCATCAGAAGGAATGTGTTCAAAATGCTTCAAAGATCACCTGAGGAAAAAACAAAATTCACCTGTTCAGACACTACATGGTAAGAAAAATAGTTTTTTAAAGTGTTTATATTTTTCTTTATTACAGTGCAAGACCTGTCGAGATTATCAAAATTTTATTTGACAAAAACATATGATATGCCTAAATATGGTCATGATGACATCATGATCATATAGGCCTAGGCAGTGACAAATAATGACATCACATCATGACCACATAGAGGCACGTCATGACTGTAGGCACATCATGACAATATACTGTATGGGTATACAAAAGATTATTGTCAGAAGAAAATGTGATAGTGTGGAGAGAGCTTCAATCAACCTCAGTTTACTAAAGAGTTGTTTTTTCTACTTAATGTAGTACCAGCTTATGTCATGGAACAGCTGGGTTCTGCATGATTTTTTATTACAGCTTGCATATATTATAAAGAAACCCCTACAGGATATTGTTTCTCTTGAAGCTAATGATATATTGATTAAGTTGGTGACTCAGATGTTGTAATGATATTTTGATTAGATTCTTAATAATTTTGTCTTTTGATTAATAGTGATTCAGCAAGCAGTTATATTTTATACATTCTCTATTGCTTTTCAATATGACATGCTAATTCTAAATATAGAGTATACTATATTAAAGCAGAGAAAATACTGTTTAAAAATATTAAATTAAAGAAAACAAAAACAATAAAACTACTCAAATCATATTCATAAGTATAAAGTCAAATAATGTATTTCCAATGGGATCCTGCCAAAGTTTAAAAAAATGAAAATCAATTACACATTCTTAAAAATACCTCAATTTCTGTACAGTAATGTATAGTTTATTGTAGCTTGGAACTTTCTGTATTAGAACTTTGTAATGTCTGTTAAGACCTTTTTTATGGACTTTGGTGTGATCTTCCTATTTCATGAAGTTTAAAGTAAAAATACACCAACATTTCGCATGTAAACTTGGTTCCTTCCCATGATTACTGAGAGACTACTGTATATACTTTATATCAATCATGGAAGTGACAGACATGTTTACTTTCTTATAGGATCATGTATTTCAGCCCATGGATCAAATCCGGGACATGACAAAAAGGGATGTCAACTACTCTATGTATCGTTAAACCAACGTACAGTAGAGTGTTCCTGTTTTATGTTGTTTTCTCTTTTTTTTTGTCTTGACACTGGGTAAAGAGTGCATTAGAGACATTGCACTGTACCATTACCGTAATAAGAATTAAATTGTTTACAAAGATTATTAAATAGAAATTTCATTTATGTTAAAATGTTGTGGTGCACTATATTGCAAACATTATACAGCATAGGTTTAGCCAGCGAGCCGTCTGGCCGTCCTAAAGACAATCAATTATTTACCTGTAGGACAGCCACTTCTATTGTAATATGATTTCTTGGACGGCTTTCTCCTATTCAGCTTGGCCTAGCCTAATTGGGCCTGGTCTACCTTTAGCAATTTCTTTTCTTCAAATCTATCGAATGTTACACTAAACTAAAGCTATTTATGTTTGATAAAAACAACATTTATTCATTAAATACTGTAAAGAAGATTTGTTGTTTACTGTTACCTCACAAGTTAAATGTTATTAGCCAACAAAATAAAGTAGGTCTAGGCTTACAGTACAGACAGGAAATATCGCTTCGTATCTGCGCGTAACCTCTCGTAGCCTGCTCGTAGGTACCGTTTGGAACGTAGCTACGAACCACTACGAAGGTCATTGTTATTTCAATTAGCTTTGCAATGATCGTAGGCTGGATCGTCGGGCTGATAATCAATGCGTAAACAATAATGAAATATAGTTTACCAGCTTTCAACACGTAAGCAATGTTGCAATTTACTAAATAAACAATGTTAGAACTTTATTGTTTTGTTATATCCTACCTTATTATTAAATCGATCATGTTTTAAAACTGTGTTCTTATACACATCTAGATGTGTATAAGAGACAGCGCCATAGCTTAACGGTCGTTCCATTATAATAAAACGGGTACCCTACCTTTTGAGTAGTTAATAATCTGTCTCTTATACACATCAGATGTGTAT
>NW_022757135.1:278146-299605 GCF_011630105.1 Anneissia japonica
CTCCCAAACCCCTCAACCGATTGACCTAAAATTTGAGATTTGATGCTGTGAGATCACACTAAACAAGTACACCAAGTTTCATCAAAATCAAAAAATATGTGGTTAAAATTTTCAGATTTTTTGGGTGATTTGACATGGAATGACCCTATTGTCAGAATTATCTTCATCTTCTATTCTTTCTTTCTCCCCTTTCTGTTCGCACGATATCTCAAAATTGCCGCGAGCTACTCACAAGCGCACTTCAACAAACATTTGGCTTCTCCTGGAATAGTCACGGTAAGGTTTTCAAGGTGACCAGTCATGCGTGACGTCATCTAGGCGCAATTTTGTGTTTTTACATTATCGATCATATTAGCCTAACCAATTGCCATTTTGAAATCGTATTAAGTGAGCATTATCTTCAGGTCAATGTTGACTGTAACGTACCCTAATTTTACGCGTGCTTGTACGTGTGCGTCAAATTTTCAAAATGCTCGCAATCACTTTTTGACTAAATAAGAGCACGTTTCAGGCCATTTTGAGCATTTCAAATTTTTTTGAAATTTTCCACTACGCGCATGCATTTTTACGCGCACAGCACATACGGGAGCTAGAAATTACGTTTTCTGACATATTAAGGGTTCCTGACATTGTTTTCACAAATGTCCGATATTTTCTGTCATCTTATGGAAAATAACAATGCCGTACGCACGCATCAAACATACTGTAGTGAACTTTGCACGTGTTTGTGCCGATATACAGTGAAATTATGCTAAAATCAGGCCTGTATTTAAACAGTTATAGCTCCTTGGGATGAAAGGAATTTTTATTACATATTCTGAAAGCACATGAGTTGTAAATATGATGTTATTTATAGATCATAATGGCTGATCGGACATTGTGACGTCATCATATTGCCATCTAAATTTAATAAAACTGAATTTTAACTATGACGTCATTTTTTAAAATATGCATTTGAGCGTATCTCGCTTATCCTTGGTCGATTGTCTCCCAACTTTTATGTTGTAGTTGAGACAATTCTCTTTCATATGATTTCTTTTTACATTTACGTCATCATGTTAAAATAAATATTTTTTCTGACCCCCCCCTCGTCTTTCTCTCCTCAAAACTTCGATGACCCCATAATCATCGTAACCATTTGTCATTTCTGAATCATATTTAATGTGCATATTCTTCAGGTCAAAGTTGAATGTCAGGTACCTTAATTTTCCGTTCGCGCGTCTTAACGTCTGCGTACGCGTGTGTCAACAATTATATATACTTAATATTTCTTTAATAGTTTTTTAAAAATTAGCGTATACTTTAGACCATTTTCAGGATTAAAAAATTGTTCAATCCACACCGCACACACTTCCTCGAGTGCCAAAGTGCGGCAGATCACCTAACTCGTCCTCAGTGACGAGTTCAAATCTAGTTTTTTCTTATGTTTGTTAGGAGACATGGCCTCGAGTGGGTGTGGCCCACACATCGGCTATGGGCCACGGCCAGTGGCTGATTCTGAATGATGCTATTAGTAGAATTAGCAATTAGTAGAACTCCGCATAGTACACTATAGGAAAATTATTATACGAAGGTTAGATTTAATGCTTGAAAACATGGGCCTGCAAGGCCTGAAAAAAATTTTTTAATGCATTAAAAAGAAGTATAATAATTTTCCATTTAGTGTATAATGCAAGCTCTACTAATTGCTTTATAAGTCAATCGCCGTCTTTAATTTTAGTTTTTTTATAACCAACTGTTGTAGCAGTCATCGGTTGCTATAGTGATATGATCAGTATACGTGTGCATATTTACATTTGTGTGCATATGCTGATTTTTGCTCCTGCCGTACGTGTTTAATTTACACATATCATCAGCAGTACAGTACAGATACGATGAATAACTATTGTGTTTGTAATGCTATTTTGATAGACTTTCGTCAAAGAAATAAACATTTCAGCATTCGAGAGAGAATACAATACAGTCACTGACGTCCGTTTTGGTCGGTGCATGCAGACAGGTAAAATCGTGCGAGGATTTCATAACTAGGCTACGGCTTAGTAGTAGTAGGAGGAGGTCTGCGCGGCCTGGCCATAGGCCTACATCTAAATTCGTTCCTTGAGTCTTTAAAATACTGTAGGTCTAGAATATTCCTATTAAACGTTCAGTTTGTTGTGTTTATGAGGGACCATTGATTCAATGAATTCCTTAATTGTTCATACTTAATATTGAATTTGAAGTAACTTTCTTCAGGTTCTAATTAAGCTGGTTTTACAAAAGTAATTTTCATTTACATATAATTCAATTTTTACCGCGGTGCGCGATGTATTCGCAGTGACGAAGAAATGAGGAATTTGTTTTTGCACACGAACCTAAAAAAATCAAGCCAAGTGTCCACTAATAGAAAAATTAGTGGACGCTGGGGAATAGGCAAATAACATTGGGAGTTATAGTGATGACGTCACGATTGAATTATAAAGATTAATATGTTACAATATAATAATTATATAGTAATGGAATAATGATTAACCCAGTATTTTGACAGTTAACATTGATAATAATTAGAAATTTTAATAGTAATAATAATTGTAATCAATACAGTACCTACATGAATATTGCACTTTTACATACGCGCAGGCTTCGTAGATACACCGTAGCCTGATATAAACAATCTAACCTGCGCGCAGGCTTCATAGATACATCGTAGCCTGATATTAAACAATCTCATGCAAAAGCATGTTGTTTATTTGTGCCAGAAAGGCTGCTGTAGCTTACTGGAATAAACAATGTATTGTTTGATAATTTGTGAATGGCAAACACGAGTTTAGACCGTTAATTTAAAGTATGGAGCTTTTTTTCAATAAGAAAAACCTACACTTGACTTCATGGGAGTCTCCTCTTCCACTCGCTGTCCACGACAGGAACCTGTTTGTACTACTGTATTATTTTTTTTAATTAATTAGCCTAGGCCTAGCTTATTTTTTATTTACAATTATTTTACCTCTTAAAATGTCAAAAAACGATGTCCTCAATGACAATACACACATGTGAAAAGATTGTTCATCAAATAATATTTTGTAGTCTTGATTTAGTAAGATAAATAATAAATATAAAGGAGAATTAACGTCCGTTGGTTGTAAAATTACCGAATGTCACATGGAAAACCCAATGGAAAATAAAACTTAGCCAGGAGCATTAGACGTCAGAGTGCGCGCCAATCAGAACATGGTAAAGTGTGTTAAAGGTTAACCTCGTGGCAAATGTTGAAAAGCTGTGAGCAACAGTGAGTAAAAAACAGAGTAAATGCGGTCTAGCATGACTAGCCTTAATTTGGCAAGGTAGTGATTTCTATACTTCCATTTAGTATTGGATCGCCTTGCAGGTTGTTCTGCTTCAAATTATGGTAAACAATAAACAACGTGATCTGTAGAAATCGTAATAATTTGTACATGATTTGTCATTAGTATTATTTAAAAGAAGAAAATTCCTACTACCAGAACAATAATATCAGATCAAAATTCTCCGAATTGGAAAGTTTACCAGTATAACTACTGTCCTCCTCTATATGGGAAAATGTAGGCCGTACGTAAGCCTAAGTGACATCGAAATTCGAACATACTGAATGCCCACTCTAGGCCTAGGTAGCAAACTAAACACAGTTTTAAAACATGATCGATTTAATAATAAGGTAGGATATAACAAAACAATAAAGTTCTAACATTGTTTATTAGTAAATTGCAACATTGCTTACGAGTTGAAAGCTGGTAAAACTATATTTCAATATTGTTTATCAGCCCGACGATCCAGCCTACGATCATTGCAAAGCTAATTAAAATAACAATGACCTTCGTAGTGGTTCGTAGCTATGTTCAAAATTTACCTACGAGCAGATTACGAGAGGTTACGCGCAGATACGAAGCGATAATTTGTGTCTGTACTGTAGTTTAAATTAGGATATTGTTTAATGGTTACTGTATATTCTCGCCTATAAGGTAATGCTATGTTAAATAGCAAATTACAATAAAAAAAAAAACAGCGGGTCATCTTAAACGTGCAACAGAACTTGTTAGACAGAATACTGTATGTTTTAAACTATGAACTGAAAATATGTATTAATAAACTTCATTAAAATATTATACATTTATTATAATAATAATAATAATATGGGCTTAGGCCACATAGAGTACTAAATTCATCAAGACTTTTTAGTGTAAATTTAAAATTAACTTCGTTTGAAATCCTGTTTTTTATAAACTCATAACTGGCAAGAATAACTAAAATATGATTCAACAAATTGTATTAACATTTCAATCTTGTTTATACATCTTATTTTTTACTTCCATCAAATCAGTATTATGCTACAACGAATGTGCAATTCAAGGCCACACCTCATTTTAGTACTTGGTAAGACAGCGGTCTTCGCATCTAGATGAGTTAATTTTACTTGTGTACGTTGGGCGATGTATGCGGCCTCCGTCTTCCACGAGACACCATATTTCACACCCTTAATAGAAAGGAAAATCATTACAGATAAATTATGAAAATAAATAAAGACAGCAGTTTGGGTACTGTACATAATACAAAAACAACTTATTCTCTGCTCCTAGGCCTCCGAGGCTAGGCTAGGTAAGTTAGTAGCTACAGCTACACCACCACAGAAAGAAACCTAGGCCCAGCCTAGCTAGGCTCTGGTTGCAATAGATAGGTCGCTAGATCATCGTCATTATCTTTCGTAAAAAATCAGCTGCAAAACTTTATAATCTAATCCAGTGCACACTGACAATTAAGTTTAAAATAATCTTTGGTAATTATCCAAATATATTAATCTAAATTACCTTTTTGATGCAACAACAAAAGTTCATGTTCTTTTTCGTAAACCTACTTCTCTGACTTGCACTCTACGTTCAGACTTGGAGATAAGCCAGGCTTGAGTTAAGTCCGGCTTAACTTTGCCGGGCGTTCAGACTAGCAGGATTAGCCAGGCGAGTATTTGCATAATAGTGAACTGTAATTGAATACTGATTGGTCATTTTGTCACCCGAAGTCAATGCAAGACCCCCCGCAACGATTAAAGCCCGGCTTAGAAAAGCTAAACACAGTGGCACGCCAGGCCTAGTTACTATAGGAACACAGCCCGGCTTGAGATAAGCCACTTGGTTCAGACTGGCAGGTGGATAAACCCGGTGAGTTGAACCGGGTTTATCCACCTGGTCTGAACTAGGCCATAACCATGTGTGTCCTAGTAGTGATCAATTAAAAATTGATTCCTAAAATTGATCAATATGCCTATTCATTTTTTTTTTTTTTTAGTAATAAAATGTTTGTGTACATAAAGTAGTTCGGGTGCTCAAGTCAAACATACCTGTACAGTACATTGAAACTGAAATTGTACTAGGCTTTATTAAATACAGTATATTTTGTTTATGTATCAGGTATTGTCAACAAACTCCATGAAATCGTTTTGAACAGCTTAAAAATTCTCAGGTTGTCGGAGCGCTTATATTATTAAACAAATAAAAAAAGAATATTTAAAGTATATTTAGCATTGCATTTTTTTTTGTTTTTTTGGGTCCAGTTTATTGACCATGGACTTTAAACACGAGTTCTGATAATAATATACTAAAACATTTATTTCAAATACATTTAGAATAGATTCATAAAATCTGTCTAAAACACACACAAACCTGATTGTAAAACTCAGTTCATTGACAGTTTAATTTGAGTAGCTTTCATTACATATAATGACTAATAACCAAGCCTTTATGCATTTTAGGAGTGAGTTCTTTGAAAGTTATTTGTCATGATCCCATGGGGTTAGATATTGAGCTTGTTTACAATGATGAGTGGCTGTTTTAGCATGAGTGCTTTCACAAACCCTCTCCATTCAAGGCTATTCAGAAGCTGTGTACAGTAGTAGGCCTACTATAGATAATAGTATTATGTATATAATTTTTTTTATTTAAGATCATGTCATCTCATAGGGAGGTTCTTGACCTTTGATTTTATTGGTAGCAACCAAAATAATATTTCATATTTTACGCTCTGTTTTTAAGGTTTTGATGATGACATCTATAAACTTAATGTTTTTTTTTTTAAAATAAAGTAGGCCTATATTCTATACTAAGTGCCACATTTTATTTTACATTGATCTTCTGTACTTTGTATATTATGGGATGTTTATTTCTGCAGACTAGTAGATGCTTTGTCCACCACATTTGCATACTTTGTTGTTGTAGGCCCTCTCCTCGTTATCTCAACTGTATTTTATGTTTGTTATCCCATTTGTACAGTCTCCTGTGTGGATGAAAGCTAGAGATTAAATTTTACAATTTAGTCTTAAAAGTTAAAAGTGCTGCTGTCATTTCTTTTACAGGCCTATTATAATTTTTTTTTTTTTTTTTTATTTACTCCAAAAATTAATATTTTTTGTACAATTTGTATTTTATAATTCATGGATTTTTGGTTCAAAAATAATAAAAAAATTAGCTATCTTATGTTTCTGGATACATTAGTCTAGATATTTGCATGATTTTTTTTTTTTTTTTACTTATTGAAAAGTTACAGTATTTCTTGACTTAAAGAAAGAATTTATTATACAGTCTTAAAAAATTCCTATTCTGATTGGATGTTATTGTTGGATTGGATTAGGACATCATTAACATCCACAATCAGAATTAGATTGTGTTACAGTAGCCATGGCCTAAATCTGGGTCAGAGAAAAGAAGTAAACCTCATTAAACTGGCCTTTTAATATAGGCCTCTTAAATTCGGAAATTTCTAGGATAAATTAATAACCTCAATGTCATTGGTTCAATCACAACTCTGGATACTTACAAATGTCCTTTTTCTTACTAGCTGACCTTTTATTATGTGTATTCATTTGTTTTAAGAGTAAAGTTGAATTTATATAAAAATATAATCTACGCAGGCATTGATTTGTACACTATAAACCTACATTTACGTGTTTCGTCTTTAGACACGCTTAATCTTATTATTCTTTGTCTGGACGTGTTACTTAATGTAATTATTATTTATAATTATAGGTTTGTTGTCATTTCTATGTAAAATTTGTTATGAGCATATATTGAATGAATGCCAGTAATATTAGACAACCCCTTTCCTATGCGAATTTGTATTTAGCCTAAGTACAACACTGAATTGTAAGGCCTGCCTGGGGAATTTAACTATAGTTCTCATAAAATTCACTGTGTCTGTCATCTACATTTTTTACATATTGTCGCAATTATGTAGTATAATAATGAGCAAGTTTCTTGTCGAGTGATTTTTCATAATTTTTGTTTATTATGATGTATAGTACCCAGTGTAGAAAAAAATGTTTTTAGACTACAATATTGTACAAATTCCTAAATCATACAATTTCTACGAGCTACTGTAGTATAAAGTATGTTCTTCAAATGTTACCATTTTAATAAACAGACATTGCTTTATTAAAATGCAAACATGTAGTTTTTCACGTTTCTCATTACAGCCTTGTCTACAGCATGGTATTGAGCAAAAATTCATTGACCCCTGAATGGCCTTGTACAGTATTGTAGGTTATTACATTGTTTAGAAAACAAGAGAACTTGTAGGAAACACAGTACAAGTCCTTGAAAATTGTAAAACTAGGACAAACTTTAATAGAAATGTCTATATTTAAACTTGTTATTCTTAAGTACTAAAAACCAGATACTATAGATACTAGAATTAAGGAATTTGATTTACAATATGCCACAAAAGTTGAATATATTCTGTGTCATGTTTTATAATGAAATTAAGCCTAACTGTAAAGAGAGAGGATGCTTGGTACAATCCCAAGCTCTAACGTTCATCTGCTAAGCTAATAATAATACTGAATAATTAATTATAATACAAGTATCAACTGTTGTTTAATATTCAATGAATGATAAATAGAGTATTGATCAAATTACTAACCTTTTGGTGAACTTATTCTAGTGAACGCGAATATGAAGGTCATCAGGTTTCTTACAATGCTCTGTGTGCTCAAAATTAAGTTGACATATTTCATTGTATTTAGATCTAGCTAGTGTAATTTTTTGTTACTAATTTTACAAAAATTCGATGTTTTTATTAACATTGTTTTCCTTGTTTTCTAAATTTACAGCCGTTGCCTCTAGCAATACCAGTCCAGCCAGTAATATGACAGTATCATCCACACTTAGCAATGCAGTTTCTGCATCAATGTCTATTTGTTCATCAATTTCACGTGACAGCACAAAATCAGAACGACAAGAAGAGAAAAAGATAGCAGAAGATACAGCATGTTCTAATGTAAGCACAGATAGCGTAGACTCATCTACAGTGTGTGCCGAAGAAGAATCACCCGACGGAAAAAAGAAATCAAAGAAAAATAGATGTAATACATGCCGCAAGAAAGTGGGACTCACAGGTGAGAACAATCTGGAATTTTTACCTGCTGTGAAAATCAATCAACAGAACTGAATATTTATAGACGCGCATGTTTGGGAGTGATGTTTGCTACTCTGACAGGCTTGGCCAAGTTCAATAATATTACGGTTCATAATTGCCAAAATATAGGAAGCCAGTATGGAAATTCTTACAGGATTGATGAATTATATTCTTTTAAAATCAAATACTAGTTCAGTTCTATTCTTTTCCATTTAATAATAATAATATCTTTTACAATGGAAGGTCGTTAAAGTGTTCTTCCACGAGACTGTATATGTACCTTTTACATATCATTAAAACTTAACCTGCAGTATGAAATGTACAACTAAACAAGAACTACTTACAAAAATACAAACTTAAAAGGAAAATAGAAAAGCTTAAACCAAAAACCAAAGCTATGAAATATACATTTATCAGTACTAGTTCAGTTCTTTTGATAGTGGTTGATAATACTAATAGACTTTCCCCCCTTTTTTATCACTATGGATATGTTAATTATAGAAGATTGATAAAACCCACTTTAGTGATTGAAACATAATTCTAATGCAAACCTAGCAAATTGTTTATTATCTTGACCAGCACATGTTCAACGCACTTAATTAGATCATTTAATCACATAATCTAAAACTATACAGTATTTTTAGTTGCCGATAGTATAGAAATTTATTCAATTTCTTTTTTATTGAAATCTTTTGGGATTTATTATCTAATAAAAAAAAAATACAGTATAAAAATCATGAGTTTCCTAAATTGCCAATTAATTTTTGTTTTTATAAATTAATTGATCTTATTTTTAAAATTTATATTTAAATGTAAACATGTGCCTAGATTTAAATTAAATCGAATTATTACAATATCTCTCGTACTACTATGGAATATGGTACTGTATTTGTAATGATTCTGTGGTCTTTTGCTACATTTATTATTGACGCTGAATGCCTCATGATTATGTTCATCGTATTAGGTGGTCTCTATCGACATACATTAATATAAAGCTGAGGTGCATAGAGGCGTAAGGTGGCACAGTACACTGATATCAATTCAAGGAAGCATTGATATAATAAGCCTCCATAATCCAACGTAAAATTCTTAAAAGTGCATACCCTCAGTATTGTAAAATGGGTTATTCCCCTTCGGAGATTAATGTGTAGGTTTCAAGCTAAAGCTTAACTGTGGGGGTTTCTACAAAGAGTTTATTATTAACGCAGTAATGATTAATTCCTTGTTCGGAAAAAACAGGAAATTTCGAGTAATTTAACCTCAACTACAATTGTTTATATAATGCTTGAGTCATGTGACTGGGATTTTTAAACAGGAATAAACTATTTAAAATATAAAAAGGTACATGTGGGAGATTTTATGACTCAATTTTCATGTGACTTGAATTGTTCTGACTAAGTAATGTGTAATTTAAAACTTTACACTAAAAAGATAAACAATCCTATCACTCAGTGTTTATTATTGTGCCTATATATTAATAAACAATTTGTTTTTTTCCAAACTAAGATTACCTTTTAATACTGGTACTGGTGAAGATTGTTTAAATAACTTTCAATGTCCTCGAGGCTAAGGAAGGGAAATATTCAATTGCTTCATGATTCAGACTTCATACTTATTAACCACAACTACATAATTACATACTGGTACCAATTCTACCAATTTGTCCAGAAGACTCATAATTTTTGGAGTTGTCTTCCATTTGGAACTGTCCGTTTGATTTCTCCAAGGTTTGTTTTGATTTAAAAAGTGCATTAGCTCACAATGTTCCATTAAAGATTACAGACATCTCAAGTCTTGTTTTAAAATGTACATAATTTTCTGCAATTTAGTATAGTATGTAGGCCTACCCTAAATTACATAAAATTGTGTACTGTACATTTTAAAACCAGGAACAAGCTGTGAAGTGCGCCACCAACATCACAAGCATTTTTTATTTTCTACATGTAGGTTGCGTAGTGATTGGTTTAGACCTTGCAATAGGCTGAACCTACCTGCAGAAAAAAAAATTTGCCTCCCTTGCATGTAATCTAAAGGCCAACTAAACGTTTTACAATGTAGCCCGACGCAATTTATTGTCGGGAACAGTCTTTAAGGTCTTCTGATAATGCTGTATATTATTGAACAGGTTTGATATTCAATCAGCCAATGGATTTTATAAGGCGCATAATACAGCTGTCTCTGTGATGCGACTGTCTCTGATGCAGACGTGTTGCGTCTACGCTCAGCTCAAACAGACCTGATGTGGCAACAAACCACATCGGGCTGCGTCCTACGACGGTTTCCGAGCTGGCCTTTATTTTTAATTTCCAATCAGTATCATTATTATGAAAACAGTGAGGAAAATGCTTGGAATACAATAGTTTAAAATGTACATTTATTTTTGAACGGTGAAACATGGAGAAAAAGTACCTCAAAATTTATACATTTATGTTTAAAACGAATATTGAACAGGGTGTGTGTGACTAAAATATCTCATATAATTAATGCATTGTAACATTTTTTGTTTATTATAATATAATAATTAACAAATATTTTGTGTGTGGGTGAACATGGTATTATTTAGTTTAAATTGACCTGAAAATATGTTAAACTCTTGACCTGAAAATTACCAATAAGTCATCTTGATACAGTATAGCAGGCCAAATTAAAAAAAAAACATGTTTATCATCTAGGTTATTTTGAAACAAGTAAAATGAGATCATGTTATTCTTTATTTTTTTTTTTCTCAAAAAGAATTTCACCTCATAATGGACAAATACAAATTTTGTATTTATGTAATCTCAAAACTTATATGAAGCTTACAGTATATCATTATATTTTATTTTAATGTAATCCTTATCTATAATTAATGTTTACTCCTGACCTCCAGTTAGCCAATCTCTCATCTTATGATAAGATTGTAATTAGAATTTGATATAACATGATAATTTTGTTTCATGTGCTTTTTCCTTTTATTATCTCCATAGGTTTTCAGTGTCGGTGCGGTGGTCTTTATTGTAGTATACATCGGTATTCTGATAAACACGAGTGTTCCTTTGATTACCGAATGCTCGGACAGGAAGAAATTAGGAAAAATAACCCAGTCATAGTTGGCAAGAAAATTCAGAAGTTGTAACAGGAAAAAATGGAGGGATGGACTTAACTTTTGCGCGTGTGTTCATTTTCATTTTTTCATTAGCCATACACAGCCTTATGGATAACATAGTGAGCAATTGCATACAATAGAACGTATAATTGCTCTTTCATTTTCAGCGTGTTTCTATGCTCGTATAAATCTGAATTAATCTGAGTAAAATCATGGTGGTGATACAACATTTACCTGACTAAAATTTGTTCGCACTCCTTAGAAAACAGTTGAACTTTGGACGGGTGTCGCTACGTATCTATAGACATCGACAAAAGATTTCTGTTGTGATTTACTCTTGTCATCACTCATATGTATTGATCATACTTAACATAGATATAGTTGCAACAAAGATTATCATATGATTATGTAAAAAAATTACTCAAAACACCGTATCAACAAAATATATTTAAAGGATAACATAGTTGATATTTAGTATCAATTATTATATGGTTTGTTAAACACATAATCTTTATTATTTGAAAATATTATCTATTGTATTTTTGGGTAAGCATTTTACCTGTGCTGAAAATTGAGCAACAGGAATTGTCACCAAGTCTGCTTGGATTGCTGTTTGCGACATACGCAATCCTTAGTTGCCGAGTTGCCGTAATCAGCCAGGGAATGATATTTTTGAGTACAAGCAATTTTGAAAGAGAAAACTGATTAGTCATAACCATATTCCCTACCACATCTGCTGTCAATAATAAGCTAGAAACAGTTTGATGTGACTTTACGCTGGATGCTATGTTGAATTTTGTAATGTACTGTAGTCTTATCATCATTCTATTTGTCGCTTATACATGTTATTGAACTTATATGTAGGATTTTCTCTAAAGAAATGATAACCGCTTGGAATATTTGATTTAAAACTGCCAGGTTTTTCTCATTAAACGGACTCTCATCATCTTCTGGCACTTACTATAAGACGCTGCAATCTTTAACATTTTAATTTTATAAGCAGTTACGAAAAAAACTCGCAAGATTTTTGCATTGCCTTTCTCATTTGTTAGTCTATTTACAGAAGTTGATCTGCGTTGAAATTTGTTGATATCTTGAGTTTGTCTCTTCAGGTTTGAGAGGAAACTGATGAATAGATCAGAAATTATCAGTATGAGTTGATTCCGTCATCTGGATCAGGTTGCAATTTCAACCTATTATGTGATTTCCTTCTCAATACTCCCAGAACCAACATCCCTTCAGTCCTCGTTAGACATTCTAAATGCATTAGTCACCACTACTTAACCAAGTGGTTATTTTCGTGAAGCAACATTTGACTTGGAGTTAGAAGACAACATCGATGAAAGAACTGATCATTATTTATGATTATGACAAAGTGAAACCTTACTTTGTCGTGAGAAGGAAGTAAATTGATAGATATCATTTTTGAAAAGGGCAGAGCTTTCAGTGGTAGCTCAGTCATTAGTGTTTATGCAAACCATTCACTAACATCAGATATTGATAACAGATTAACATGCAAGTCACTGCTTTTTCAGTTGTGGACACGTCCACCTCACTGCCCAACATGTTTGATGTGGCTGTTTTTTCAATAGAATCATCATACAATTTTACCTCCAGCTTATAGATTTCAATCTGTCCATATTTTTTTCAAATTTCAATTCACTGTACAAATTTTATAGGATAGGTATGATTGCAATATTACTCATACCATCAGCATATTCTCCAGAACTTAATATCTGGGTTAACTCAGTCACATGGTACTGTAGTGTCAAGGGGTTGATCATATCCTAAGGTTGAGGGTTAACCATCTGATACAACAAAAGAGTTAATTCCTAATTATTTATTAGCAATATTTCAGGTATACACAAATTGAAAAACAGTCCATCAAAATGGCTTATATTGTATTAAATATATTTAGTGTATATAGGCCTGGTGGATTGCCTAAAATATGTTCAGTTAACGAGGCTTTCCAATTGTATAACAACAGCCTTGATGGGATCTAAACTACAACTCTTAAATATTGCAACAAGCAGACTCATATATTATGTTGTAACATCAAATGTATTAACTGAATAGTGAAAAGTAGACATTTACTTTGATGCAATTATGGAAAGTAGAATGTATATTGCAAAATCGTATTTTATAGATTTATTACCCCAAAAAGCAAATTGGGTATCCAAAAAAGTAGTGCAGATGTGTACAGTATAAAGGTCAAATCGCACAGCATCATACGACGAAGCCCGGTGTAAATCATTGTCGGGGACAGTCTTAAGCTGTCGTGAGAAATATTAAACATGTTTAATATTCTACAAGGTGACGATGCAAACCATCGTGTCTGCATTTAACTCGCACAGGCCCGACACAACAACAAATCACATTGGGGTGCGTTGTACAAAGCTGTCTGAATTGGCCTTCAGGCACATTCACCATACGATAGCAAAAGTGATACATATTCTAATTGAGAAAAATACTCAGTTATGCTATATTATAAATTATTCATATTTGTTTGATGAATATGTATTAACCCTAATAACACTCAGCTTGGTGCACAGTCCTTTGTTCCTATTGAATTGTGTACAGAAATTGCATAAAAATTGCACTATTTATTTTGTTCATAACTAATAATTTTATGCATTTTATATTATGGTGCATGTTTACCTAATGAATATTCAGTTTGCCCTAAGTACAGATATTTTTTTTTCAGACTAGATCATCATTTCGTTGCATTATTTATTTGTGCATTTTTAGTACGTCACAGCCAGGCAAACACAGAAACAAGCTGTTGCATTAAATGCATGAGTGTAAACAATGCTAGGGATCTACAAAGCATTGGATAGATATAAGATCTGAGTGGTGTTTATTGACAACATGAATATGTATGTATCCTAATGAATATTTAGTAATCTAATGAAATTTGCTGTTACTGTAGATAAGACTGATTGCCTACATTGGGTTTGTCTCAGGAAATGCTTGAAAATACCATCTATCTGTCAGCCCATTACTTCTAGATGTGTTTCTTAGTGTGGCTACAATTTGTTCCTCCCTGCTAATAGAGATGTGTATGGATATTGAAATAACTTGAAGGGGTGGGCGTATTTGGAGTTGGGATGGGTGAGGTAGGGAGATATTGCAAAGGGGAGGGGGATTTTTTACTGCAGCGTAAAAAGTGATACTCCCTTCATGTAGCATATCATTTATTTCTCTTTTCACATGACATAACAGAACAATACAAGAGTAAATCAATGAAGCAGGATTGCCTAAATTTTATAAGAGGCTCTCCACATAGATCTTGCTCACAATTGTTATGTTTGAAAATCATGAGTAGAAATACATAGATATAGAATTAATCCATTTTTTTCCTGTTTATCTATTTTTTGTCTTTGGTTTTTTATTATCCTTATTTAGAATGTTATCAATGTGTTACTTTTCTTCTATTCATTGTCGTGGTTTGGTTTTCCCTACATATCAACCATTTACTATTTCTAGTGGTATCATAGTCATAATATTAATAATCAAAAAAGATAATATTGGTCATAGTAGTTGTATTATAAGAGGTTTCCTGAAAAATACAGTTATTAACAAGAATTATTTTAACAAATATTACGCTCAAGACCTTTATTTTTCGCAAAATGTCTGGAATTGAAAGGGAAATTTAGCCAATATGTATTTTTATCAAGTCATCACTTGGCTTCAATGTGTGTAATTCTCTTTAAAATCCAAGTAAGGGTTTTGTTTTTCTGTTGTATTATTCTCTGGTTGATATTCACGTGTAGTGTATTTACTCTAGAAAGCAGAATATAACATTTCCTTATTTCAGTCTTATTCTCTATGATCTTGGATTTTTAAATTAATTTGAAAATACTTGATTGTCTCTTGTTTTTTGAATGAGTGTTCCTATAGTATGTGCTTTGACAGACTACTTACAGTAAATCGATCACGCGATATGAATAGAAACCAACAGTGTATAAACTGAAGAGCAATTTGAGATGTGGGATTATAAGATTAATGGATTCATAAGATTATCTAATATTCCTTTAATACTATTCCTTAATGTATACTTTAATCATATAGATTAAGACTTTAACTGCAGACCACATCTAGTCTTGCATTGCTCTATCAGAAAAGTATTTCCCTTGTTATTTCCTGAACATGCATAGGTTAAATTTATATGCAGGTACATATGATTTTGCTTGGGATATTGGTGTGGCTTGTTCCTGTTGCAAAAGATAATGGACGGTGGTTTTGATAACACAGCTTTTGTGGAGGTTTTGAACTTTGACCTCCATGTTTAGATTCAAGACCTACCCTTCTCTACAGTTCAGTGAGTCTTTTGTAATGGAAAGTTGCATTGTTGGCCAAGCGAATCAAATTTATTAAAATAAATGCACAGTTTTGAAAGTAAGGCAAGGCAAGGCAGTCGTAACCATTCATCCAGTTTCTTTGACACACATAATTATTAAAATTCTGTATATCATACAAAGCAAATTATATTATTTTTTAACAATTGGTTTTATTTGTTACAAAAAGAAAAACCATTTATGATATTTTATTATATGGAGATGATTGTTTTCAACTTTGGATATTAATTTTGTAAATGAATATACAGTTATTATTTGAATATTTATTTGCTCATTTAGAATTTCTATTTCGATTACAACGTGATTTTGTTTGAGTAATGTTCACCAAACGTTTTAATTTGAGTAGTTTCTGATAGCTATTTAAGATATTCAATGACTGTTACTGTATGGAGCAATTTTTTTAATGGAATGCTCCGATTAGCAGTCACAGAACAATCGGCTAATGACGCTTGCGTGAATAAATGCATGGCATTTCAATGCTATATTTGCTAGAGATAAACGATATACTGTAGTGGAAAATATACATGAACATCAACTATACCCGAAAGTAGATGGAATTCAATTTCATAGGTTGTATTTTTACATAGAGGTTTTACGAGATTACCATAATTTGTTTGGTGTGTAATATGTAGGCTTGGTCAAAATTTATAAGCGCAGTAAAAACTGGGCAGTTACAGTTGATTTGGTCATGTTTTTGAGATTTTAAGCAGCGCAAGTTAAAAATTTAAAAAATATATATATTGATCAAATATTGAATGCAATTTTCAAAAGAATGCCTTTTTTTTTGTTATTGTCACAAATATATTTAGTGTATTTTTGTTCGATGTAGATGATCTTTTTGAGAATGGTTTGGCAACCTGGTGTTTATATAAGTTGGGAAGTAAAAAACCGTATTTAAAATTAGGTGATAACAAATGATTGATGATTGTTTATCCAAATTGTAGTACTGTACAGTTGTTCCTCTGAAAGTGTGGTGGGGATCATGTGAGCCAGCCCATTGTATGCTAAACAATGCATCTTAATTGGTCGCAGCATTTTAAATAACAATTTAAGTATTTATATAAATACACACATATATATACTTTGATGTAATTGTGTATATATGTCTGTATGTATATTTGTGTATATGTATTTATGTAGGCCTATGAGTATAATGAAGGATTCCTTCACTATTCAAATTTCTTAACTGCAGCAAGCACTCAATCACACTCACTTGAAGGTTGTAATTGCTTTATGATCGTATAATCTTTAAAAATTGGGTGTTTATAAAATTTACTTGCCTTGTGTGTAACAAAACCAAGACTTTTAATTTGATTTAAGAAATTGAATATTTTGGGCGTCATGTTTCAATTCCGTGTCCTATATGTGGGTTTTTTTTTAACCCTGTGATATTATTCAAACTATGATTTTAAAAACAGCAGGAAAAAAAGAAAAAAAAAACGATTTAGATTTATGTTTAGAGAGTGAAGAGGGTCATGGTGATGTGCGTACATTTAGTATATGATTAAAAACAGGGGATTTTATGTGTTGATAGCCACTGATGATGACCTAGGTGTCTCCGTGTATTGAGATCTACATAAATTATATAAATAAATTTCTGAACATTATTATGTTTTGTTTCTTTTTGTACTTATTTTGTTGTGATTGAAATGTTTCGAAAAGTAAATACAGAAAAATATGTATGTTTGGAGATATAAGGCATGTTAATATTATTATCTTAACAACACTGTGGAAATATCTATTATGAATAATGGTTATAATAATAATCTTAATAAGTATAATACTTAATATTAAATTCCAATCAGTCTTTATTTCAAATTCACAATAACCTCAGGTCACATAATGTGAAGGTACCTGTAATATTAATATTAAAAATCTAATCATAATTATGGTAATAATGATAATTGTTTTGTTCTCTCTCCATTATGTCATTTATTTCTTTTGGCATGGAGTTAAATAATTTGTACAGAAAGCGAAAGATACAAACTCATGTAGGCCCACGCCCTAAAGTATTTATGGATTAGAGAGTAATGCAACCACATGATTTAATATCTCGATTGTTCTGTGGACTCGCAGACCAAGTCGAGGGTCGGCTTCGAAGTTCCAGAACAGAGTTGAAACGCATTTACTGACGTTAGAATATAGGCCTGGTTTACATACGTGTCCCTTGCTAATGCAGGAAGATGAGATATGTCATAAGAGAAATATTGGTGCTTGACAGAAAGCCAGAAATGGAATAAACGTCTCATTGATAACAATAGCATCAATTATAAAACTTTATTAGGTCCAAAGATTTCCGTTTCATATTCTACATTTTAATCATCAGTATTAATAGAACAGACCTAATTACGTCATCACGCATTTACACAGGCCTACTTGTCGAGTGGGAGTAAAAAAAATGCAACGAACGGGCTCATCAATCAGGAGTGATTCCCATTGTTTAATATCATAATTATACATTTCTTGAACCTGAAGACCGCCGGGTGGTCCGTGCTATCACCATGGTAACGATATTTACTCTGTTCGTATTGTAGCCATAGTTACTAAAGATAACCGATCGTTTGTGCGCATAAGCGCATGACGTCAGCAAATTTGGCTTTTATCCGATGCTTGGCCGCCGAAATGAGATAGTAAGCCTGGTTTATATTGACTCTTGCTTTACATCGCCAAACGCAAACTCTCTGGCTTCATGAGCCTCAAATTAATATGACTGCCGTTAATAAACTAAGTGATAATAAAGTCAGGAAAGAAAAACTCAGAGAAATATTCGTTCAATGAACTCATCTCGAACGGTTTATTGCAGCATGACAAACGACCTTTTATAGGGTTTATGTACATAACGAACTCAGCGGGCCAATGAGCGTGATCAACGTCAACGTATAATTCTCAAGAATTTGTTATTAGTCAATATTGTTTATATTCAATTTGAAAGGCAGAAAACGTGTATTTCGACATGGACAGCAAGCAAATACAACAAATATGTCTAGGCCTATCACGAGATATTAAAAATAGCAAATTAACGTACTACAATCGTATCGTAGGATACTGTAGGCCTTTGTGCAAGGATATGGAATAGGTCCTATTTGATAATGCAAATCACATTCAATATTGATATTTTGGTGCCATTCCACGAAATACTTCTTAATCTAACTGGCAATTTTCTTAATGCATATGATAGATAGCCTAATATTTGCAAATTGATAAGATTAGATAATGTATTGGTTTACTAAGCAATGACGATTAAAGTGTGCTTTTTTTTCTTTGTCGTCATGCAAGTGTAAATTATTGGAATTGTTTCACTAACAGTGGTTGCCTCAGGATTTTCCCAACGGGGTAGGGAAAATGTCCCCCAACGATAGAGGTGGGGGAGGGGGGTGTGCCTCGACGAGAGGACCGATATGACAACTTAAAAACGCGCTGGTGTTTCTCCTTGCCGACGCCGACAAACCCTTCCCGACCGGAGGTCTTTCCATCCCACCCTGCCCCCACCAGTGGCGCCTCTTCTATTTCACTATCGAGTCCGACCGAAATTAATCGACCTGTGTCACGACAAACGACTCGCTCTTTATACCTCCATGCCCTTTTTATCAACTAGCACGCCACTTAAAATTCTGTAGGCCTATTTATACCTATATGGTTTTTCGCCAAGATAGAAATAATAACAAAATTTAATCCAGATGTAATTCCTATGGGGAACAGCACAGAAGACTATGGTAATGTAATTTATAAAACCAAAGAATATAGATCTATATACTTTAAATTTGATAAAAAACATACATTGAAGCCCGTGACGTTTTCATGTATGACGTTGGGCCACCGTGTTTATTATACGCAGTTAGCTGACGCAATGTATCTAAATACAGTATCCGAACAAACAGAAATGTAACCATGGACACGTTGCGGACATAATTACATGTATATGTAATAGAGCCAGTATCATTAATCCAAAAATACTATGAAAACTGATCTAGATTATGTATAATATTAAATTGGCGCAACATGAATTATGTAATTATTCATAGAGATAGAGGTACAGTACTGCATAGGCAAATTTAATATACGAATAAAACATAAAGTAATTAATATCTATAATAATACATAGGCCTATATAAACAAAATACATAAATAATAACAGTGCTATAGGAACATGTAATGATCGTATTAAGCACTATAGCTCATAAATGAAAAGTTTCTATTTCAGTTGTATGAAAAAGGTGTCACTGTTGGGAATCGAACCTGCAGTTACTTCCCGCTGTCAATGTGAGTATCATACCATTAGACCACGGAAACCTTTACGGTAACGCTGATCTAGCTCCCAGGCACTGTTTTTCTAGTACAATTGACTGCAACGCTCACACATAGAACTGTATATAGTGTGTTTATGTAGGCTTATGTATAGGCCTATATAAAGATAGATTAATTATAATTAGCAGTTATTATTATTTATATATTTGTTATGTTTACGGATGCTAAATACGCACAAACTAATTTGAATAATATAATTAACCAATTAACCCGCAACGCTCACACAGAACTGTATTGTTTGTGTATGTAGGCCTATGTATAGGCCTATATAAAGATAGATAAATTATAATAATTAACAGTTATTATTTATATACTTATTTACATTGTGTTTATGGTGCTACGCACTAATTAGAATATAATTAACCAGTTAACCTGCAACGCTCACACAGAACTGTGTTGTGTGTGTATGTAGGTAGGCCTATGTATAGTCCTATATAAAGATAGATAAATTATAATTAGCACTTATTATTATTTATATATTTGTTTATATTGTGTTTACGGTACTATACCCACACACTAATTTGAGTATAATTAACCAGTTCCGCGTATAAATCTACTGTTCTCCCACAGGATCTAGTTATGTTTTTATACTAAAGCCTGAGTCTCATGATGTGATGTAGCCTATTTTCCGTGAGAACAATCCTCGTGTCACAAGAATTGAACACAGTAACCTTAGATTTGAAGACAAGCATGTAAAATAAGAAGAGATTGAAAACATTTACATTTAGCTTCAACCAGGATTCGACTATCCAACATTCGCTTTTAAGTTCTACATATAAAACAGGAGGCTCCGGGTTTAATTCCCAGTTTTGGCGATTTTTTTTCACACTCGCAAATTTCTTTGCAGTTTACCATTTGTAGGTTAAAAGCATTGGCAAAAGACAGTTTACAGTTTGTGTAATAATTCTATTTATGCGAAGTCCCTTTTCTGTGATGCTGTGTTGTCGAGTAATATACTTAAGCAGAGGGCATATCACATCAATCCAGGTTTCACGTGTGTGTGTGTGTGTGTGTGTGTGTGCGTCAACTACTAGTGCTGTACCCGCATATACGTAGAGTGTGAAATCAATATCCTCCCAGTGACCCCCGCCGATTTCGGCGTTTGCATGAAGGTTCGAATCCAGATTGGAAATGAACAGCTGATGCAAAAAAACACGTATCAAAAGCACAATCATTCAACGACCAGGGGCGGATCCAGAGATGTCCAAAAGGGGGGGGGGGCGAAATTTGGGCCGATCGAGACAGCAATGTCCTAGGGGGGCCGGGGGCATGCCCCCGCGAAATCTTTGTGTTCTAGACGCC
>NW_022757135.1:299716-338786 GCF_011630105.1 Anneissia japonica
GAGGATGCCCTCCATGCCCCCCCCCCCCCCCAACCCCTTGGCACCACTACTGTCTTCCGGAAATCGGGAATGCCTCCCGCACTCCAGCAAGCAAGCAATAATCACCATCCAGATTTGGATTTTCAAATGCATAAAACACAAAAGTAACTCTTGTATCGAGATCCAACTTGCCAGTGTTTACAAAAAATATTAGGTTCAATATTTTGTGTCATTCAGCATTTTGTCTCATCTTAATTTACTGTTGTTTTTTTTTTTTATTTAACATTATTACTGCCAGACAAAAATATTTCAAGTAAACTAGAACGTAATGAAAGTTGTGGACGTAGCCCATATTAACAATTCAGAAGAGCAGGTGAATGGAAGTAAACATATCAAATTACAGCAGATATAAAAATCCGCTACTATGGAACAATGATTAATATACATGTCAAAACATTGCCACCATATGAATCACTACTTTGAAAAGATTACAATAAATCATGTTCATAGATTATAAGCAACAGCATTGCATTTATTCATGTTCAGTGTACAGCATCTCCAAGACAAAAAAAAACATGTATTCATGGGCCAACAAAAACACAAAAGGAAATTTAGAAGCATTGCACAAGATAGACAAGGTTTTACAAAGTTTGAAAGACAACTGAATAATTTTTTCTAACTATAGTTTAGGCTACATTCAAAGTAAATATTAAACTTCTCTCTATAAAGTTAGACTTAGTGACAACTTTTCATCGGACGGTTAAAAGATGAGATAAACGTTTCAACATTATATTTTCTTGGTACCAATGTCATATAAATCATAAGAAACATTAACAAGTGGATCACCTGTATTCAATACATTAATTGTAATGAATGTACATTTCAACCCTCCTTCAGTTTCTAAAAATATTACAAACATAAAAAGGGTGTTTAACGAAAGACTCGGAAAGCTTGGGAATGGTCAATAATATACAGATTTTTGAATATTTAAAAACTGAAGAAAGGTGGCGGTGGCGGGGGGGGGGCGCTAAACCACCCTTTTTTCCTTTCTGCTTTTTGTCTTAGAAAAATCAGTTTAGCCTATCAAAATTTTACCGGCCTCCTTCCAATTAAAGACCACTTTTGGTACCAGGGATTCCATGGTCTTTGGAAGCTTTGCTCCCTAATTAGAATAATAAAGATAAAAGACCACAGAAATTTGGGACCACAGAAAAGTGGTCTTTAATTGGAGGTGGTCATTAATTAGAGGGAGACCTGTATTTCCCTTTGGAGTCTGGCTTTAAGTGTTTAGGGTCTTACAAATCCTTTCTATAAAGTATATGTATGAATTTCTCGCCTCAAGAGTAGTACCTGAGGATTGGAATGTTACATGTGCAAGTACAAACTTATTTGAGTACTGTAATAATTCGAGTTGTAATTCCCTGTTCTCTATAATAATCACTTTTGTAAGCAAAAAAATAAAGCCCTGTCCAGACTATCAAATTTTATTTGACAAAAACATGTGACATAACTAAATATGGTCATGATGACATCACATCATGACCATATATAGGTATATCATGACTATATGGGTATACAACAAAGAGAACTTGATAGTCTGAAATGGAGCTGTAGCTTGGTGGTTAAGATGTTTGGTTTGCACGCTTGTGCTCAAACCCTTCAAAAAAACCAACTAGAACATCCCATGATTGCATCCTTTAACTGGCATGCTGTTGCATAAGCAAAGATCTTTCTTTTTAACTACCGGTATCTCTCTAAATATTGTTATAAGCAAGTTTAAGACAAAGTTCCAATATCTATGTTTTATCCTTGCATGTACTATTTGATTCTACAGTCTTAACACATTCTGTCCCAGCATCACTTAATAAAGTCAAATTATATAAAGCTTCAATCCTATCACACATCAAGGTATTATATTGTATTATAAATATTATTTTATTCCAAAGCCATATGAAGTTGGCTTAGAAATGGACGGGTATTTAAAAATACTGTTATGAATGGACGAATCAAGCGGACAACCATAATCGCAAAAGTATTAGAGAAAGCAAGTGTTCATTTATTTAGCTCATTCTGGACTATCAACATTTATGTGACAAATATCTGTGATATTTGCCCATATATGGGTGTGATATGACATCACCAAGCCCATATATGGGCAAATCACACTAACTGGTCACACAAACTTTGATGGTGTAGAAACAGCATAAAAGTGGAACAAAAAAGATATGGACTAATGCAGGATTTGAACAAGCAACCTTCGGAACACTGTTTCAGTACTCTACCTACTTAGCAAAACCACCCTAGTTTAGCAGTGCTTGTTTTCTAATCACTACTTTCTTTACCTAAGTTCCATTTTATGTAAATCAACACAAGTTCACACATTCAGTCTTTTGTTATATTAAAAACGGAACTTCATTACATGAGTAATGGACTTTCGACCATGATGACAATTTGAACTCTTGCGTTCCTTGCACATCAATTTAATCCAATCTTAGAATTAAGACGACAGTGAGAACTCAGAGCCTCCACATGTGCAGCCTTTAAGTGAAATCTTACTAGATGTTAACATTTTTGCGTAATTGAAAATTGCCTAATAATTACAGGTAGCCGTCAGTTGTTGACCAGCACATGGCACTATAAATTGAGTTGTTTGTAAATAATGTGTCACTCACTCTCCAACACTAACCTATGACCCTGCTTATGTTACACCTTCTGAAATAAAAACTTCACCCTATAACTATGGTATAAAAAGTAGGCCTATATTTTACAGCACTATGTACATGTTCTTAGAAACAAATTTATTTTAATTTATAATTTCCATCCAAGTATAATAGGCCAAAGAAGTTGTTGCATTGCCCAAATAGAGAGAAATTGAGAATCATTGTCAACAGGGGTAGCGTCAGTGAGTGGGCCAGGGTCCAGTCATCGAGAAGTCGTAAAAAATTAGGAATATTTTCTAAGCCAGAGACAGTGAGTCTAAGAGTACAGCGTTTTCGGGCATCTAGAGGTAACATAACTGTTTTTTTTTTGTTTCAGCCCCAACCACAGTGAGGTTGATGTGAGCGTGGCCCATTTTTCAGGGAACGATGGACTACCTGTTAGAAAATAATGGCACCATCCCTGATAGTTAGTCCAATTAATTATATTATTCAAATTAATTAATAATTGCTTATAATGCTTTTTTCAAACATCTGGCACATATTTTGGGACTCAATGGCAAAAGTTATATTTGTGCAACATAAAAACCTAAACAAAAATTGTTAAGATTGGCAGTCGATATCATGGGCTTTGCAATACAAAATTTTTATTGGCCTAATTACACTTATTTATTAGAAATTATGCATTTGATGCTTTTGAACCTCAATAAATTCAATTGGAACATCCTTATTCTAGACGAATTACCAAATTAAATAACCCAATTGTGATGTGTATTTTATACAAACATCTCAAGCAATTATTAAATGGAAGTTTTAAATATTTGTAGCTTATTTAAAACACAACACAAATGTACCACTTTTCACAAGCAAAAGTGGAAGACAAACAATAATTTATAGCAAAAACAGCAGCCTTGATGTTTGAGGGGTAAACAATCTTTCCCTCGCTTAATAAACACTAAATCAACATCAATACGAAACATATAAAAATGACATTAAAATTTGAATAACATTAAAATCAAGGTTTCTTTTATAACTCTTTGTAATATTACAGTAACACAATGGATTGGAATTTGACAATATTAGCAAAAAAGCCCTAACTACTGTAGTTCATAAAAAATGAAATATTCTGTAAATATCTTTTTGGTGTCCATGAGCATAGGCCTTCAAAAATTTGCATTTTGATGTTCTGGTAGACTAATCTTGTGACTTTTACAAAATAATGTAGTCTTGTATAATGCCTTCCGACCAATGTAGTCAACCACAAGGAGACAAGCAACAGTCAACTAGTATTACTAGTGTACACGAAAAGGTACACGATTTCAGACAAAGCTTGTACAATTGAGGTGTAAATCCGCCTGAAGTGGGACTATTGTTTTGTCAAAATTAGTATTCAAACATTTCTTAGCAAATGATTTAGGTACTAAAATTGTAGAGATCCCTGTGCCCAATCAGTGGAGTGGACATACTGTAGCTTTTAAGTCAATTAAAAAAAATATTGGCTGTGGCACGAATCCACCGTTCCGATGCACTGCCCACAAAACTAAACTGCCAATGTTGACAATTGTTATTCTCAGCGCAGTACAGTACCCTCTTTGCTCAAACGGTCTGAACAGAACCGGATCACAGTGAAGTATCAGCAACCTCATGTGTCTTCTTGAATGTTTATTGTACAGTTTTTCAGTAGGTGTATATAAAACAATCATATAGTATCATTGTTCATAAATTATGAGAGATCAGACTAATTCAACTCAATTCAAATTTAATTTTTAAACTCTTGTGTCCAATAGTTCAGTAATGGACTGTGCCTCTTGCAATACACGCTTCTTCCGTGCCCGAGTTGAAGACGTAGCCGTGTTAGCAACAAGATTGATGACGCCTGTTAAGCTTTCATTGCTCGATGATGACAAACCCATTTTGTACTTGTCTGCGTTCTGAGTTTTGATGAGCTGGGGCCTGTTCTTATGTTTACCTGCCCGTCCTGAAATAGACGGAATGTTCTTTTTTGATCCCCAAGCACTGCTAGCTGGTAGATCAGTTCTGATTTTGGCTTTTTGCCGTGGATTAGTATGACTGATATTATATTCTGAATTTTGAGTATTTTTACTACGCTTTTTATGTTCTTGTTTCCTTTTGTTTCCCTGTGAAGATTTTTCCGCTTCCTTGCGTTGGTAATCATTTGCCCTTTCAATGAGGTCATAGAAAGCAGTTGTGTTACGGTGCGTGTTCTTCTTACGCCTGCCATCTATTGTACCAACCTCAAATGCCCATAGCTTGGGATCACTGCTACTTGTTTTAAACATTTCTGTTTTATTGGTAGAGTCACCATAAGTCCTTTCAAAACATTCATTATCATCAGCAACTGATGATGGCCTTGATAAATCTGGCATTGAAGTAGTTTTACTTCGGAAATTTGTGCCATCGACACCAATATTGTCAATCATGTCTGAATTATTGTTCATGCTAGATAAAAAACTTTCTCCATCTAGTCTTGAGGTACTCGTTGCTTTTATCTCACTGATTTTCTTTTTACTCCTTTGTTTTCCTGGTTTTGGTTTAACTTTCGGTCTGGCTCCCATTGGTAAACGTTTGTTGGAAATACTTTCAACTGAACCCTCCCCAATTCCAGATAAAAGTTCAGTTGTTTTATGATCATCAGATAATCTTCTACTTGTTCCTGATATAAGCTCTGGTGCCAATGATGATAAGGATGCTGCTAAACTTTCTCTTGAGCTCGTTCCCTGGTTCCACTTACGCTGTGATGCAGGAGTTAGCCCCTCCAAAGACACCTCAATTTTGTCTAAATCTTCTACCCTCATGTTATTAGTTTCAGGTTGTCTCGACTCAGTTAAGTTATGAAGATCATAATCATTATCTTTTGAGCTTGTTGCTAGGTTCCACATATGCGAAGGAGAGGTTTGTCCTTCCACAGGCGCTTCCATTGTTTCTGATCCTTCTACTGTTACATTATGAGTTCTCACTTCAGAATGTCTTGGCTCAGTTAAATCATTAAGATCATAATCACCATCTGAGCTGTGTGTAACACTTGCAAGATCTTGTAAACTCCGGGGGCTCTGATTTGAGCCAGAATTACCGAATGTGAAATTTTCATTCAAAAGTGATTCATTAATTGTCTCTTGGAACAGCCTGTCAGGATTATCAATTGCTGGCATTTCCATGTTTTCATCATTTGCCATCACCTCCGGTGTACTTTGAATTGAAGGATTATCAACTGGGACTGGAGCATTTACATCTGCTGTGTTCCTTACTGGAGAGGACAATGCTGATTCTGATGCTTCATTAACTGTAGTAAGAGCTGTCGCTGTAAATGGAGGCACCTCACCATTTGTATATTCAGCTGTAGGACTGTAGGGGGGTGGTTGCTCATTTGGGTATGGGCCTTGCATCGTGTTCAGTGATGTAGCCCGTGGTACATAAGCTGGTACAGAGTCCATATTTGGCATCTGCAAAGAGGGCAGGTCATTTAATGAGATGTATGCTTGGTTTGAGCCTGGGATGGTGTAAACTGGAACGGCTCTTCCATCAGGGCGACTCTGCATAAATCCACCACGTACAAGAGGAGGGGGACGAGAGGACCTTGCGTTTCGTGTTCCCAATCCTGCAGCATCTGCAGTACTAATGGAGTGGTGGCGTGAATTTGATGGAACAGGACGTGGAACTGCTGCAGACGATGAACTGGAGGATCTTCTAACATGAGTGGTTCGTTGTTGAGCATTCCTACTCTGCCCGTAGCCTGGTGGTAGTGGGAGTGAACCTCGGGCTGCTGTGGTCGTATTAGTTGTATTTGTCACTGTGCTTGTTCGTTCCTCAGTGGGTACTACCTCTGAATTGATCAATGCCCTACGATCCTGGTCCTGTCCATTAAGCCCTACAATGTAAGTCTGTCCAGGGCCTGTGAACACAAGAAAGCATTTCAAAGTATTACATCACAAGGTTTAAAAAAAATTATTTTGTATCTTTGTGCAATCAGTATAATTTAAAGACATAGCAAAGGGTTCACAATTGACTAATCTAATCAAGACAAACATTCTTAAAGTTTCAATTTTTTTTTTAAATATAGAAGACAAGACTTTTATTATACCTTGTTTCACTACCACAATCTCCTGCCGACAATGATTTCAAATAAAAATATTTAATTTTTTTGTACAAAAAACCCTTTTTTTTCAAATTGTATCATGTTATCCTTTGTCGTGAAATCTCATAATATAAGGAATCTTCATTGTTTCTTTACGTTAAACGTTAAAGCACAATCAATCATATTACTCAATTGTTTACAACACATTCGTTGTTTATACGACCACTCTACAGATCTCAAGTGAAGGTGTATCGGCACACCTTATTTCCTCAAACACTAGCCATCTTTTATTCATGAATATTTATTTTCTCCTATGGATTTTAGCATCCATTTTAGATCTACATTGCTATTAGAAAGCAATTTTTGCACCCTTTTCTGAAGATTCTTCAAAAATGAAGTTTTTCGAATGTGGTATAAAATGTCACACCTCCAAATATTATTTTGATCCTCACATTGTACTACAGTTAAGGCAAAGGTCAAAACCTGAAGCTCACAAGCTGAAGTGCCCATCTTTTGCTTGAAGTGTTTGGGCCAAATAGTACAAGGCTGTTGGGGGGAGGGTTTGCCACTCGACCTCCTACAACAGCAGTCTGTTTTATGCTCCCAGAAAATGCCAGTACCAATTTATACTCCCGGGTAGATAGCAACAAACGTAGCAGATAAAAGACAAAAAAATAAATAAATAACACACACACACACACACACACACACACGGACTTGCACAGTAAGGGTTTCAAACCCTCGACCTCAAGATCGAGAATAAGAACAACAACCGATTCGCCAACCACTTCTATCAATGGGAATGAAGTTAATAAATACCCTGTATGCCTACCATTTAAGAATAACCTGCTTCCATTGTTATAGTGAAAACGATGACTGTTTGGATTATCAAAAGCATCACTGTTGATATGCTGAACCTGAGAGGAAAAAAAAAATTAGAAACCATCAATCCATATAAAGTGGGGATCATGAAGGTTTTTGCTTCCAATTCCCAGGGCCCTAGGTTATAATTTTGTACGACACCAGAAAATGTGGTCTTGTGCCTACAGTATAAAGAAAAAAATAAATAAAAATAATTTTTCCTTTTTAATTATTTTTTCATGTGTACATTCTTTAGACATACCGTAAATGCTTATTCGAGATCGCTTCTCTCGAATAAGCACCGCACCAAACATGATATTTTTCGCTAAGCGCCGCGGTGCTTAATTGAGTGATATATTAATATGTGCGTAATGAAACACTTTGAGAAACAAGGTCTTTAGTACAATGTATAAAGTGTTAGAATGAATAAATAACACAATGAAGACACAAGCATTTCTTTATAAACGTTTATTTATGATGACGTAGGACCTACGATAGGCCTACCGAACTACGGGAAAATGTGAAATAGGCAACATGGGAACAGGTATGGTAAGCACCGCGCCAATACTTTTTTTTATAAATGCCGCTCTCGAATAAGTGCCACACTGAAAGCCTCCAAACTTTTTATAACCTCATAGAGGCTTCACTTATGAAACCCTTGAAGGGTTGCCCTCCATATATATGCTAAAAAACCCCCCAAAAAATGACTCCACTCACTAAGCCTCAGAGAAACCTTGCTGATTAAACCCTCCATAAATATGGTGTAAATAACATACCGGACTTTTGTTAGATTTCCTTTCGTTGCACAAAAGCATTGATGTTAAAACGGTCGCTACACAGCATGCAAACGCTCCGAAGCAGTAGATGACACATTCCGTGAAAACAATGTCCTTCAATGTATGCTCAATCGAATCACAACCTTTGACCTCTTTGAATGTATACTGTTGACTACCTGTAGGAAATAAACAATGGTGGATGAGCACCTCTTGAATTGAGTACCTCTTGATATGCAACAGAAGTTAAGCAGACTAAGTCAACTCATCTCAATGAAACTCAGAAATTGTTTCCATAGCTGTAGACGATGAGAATGGTTAACATTTATACAATATTTTCATACAAAATATGTATGATTTGAAAGGTTATGTATTTATTTGCATATGCATAAGTTAATTTGTATAGGTCGTGAAAGACTAATGTTTATTTAAGGCGAGACTATTTTTGTACTTCGTTTCACAAACTTATTTTTTGACAACATAAAATTTAGTCTTGTTATTTAGCAAATGGTTTTTGTCAAAGACTTTTAAGATGGAGAAGAAAATAAAAATAAAATTAAATTGTTGAATGTAAACAGTGTAATATATAGGATGGTAAACTGTTTTAAATTTGTATAATGAGAAAAAAATATACATCTTAATTTGGGAGATTTTATTAGGCAGGACATAATAAAAATAAAGAAAAACTTATATTTTTTTTCTGAATTTCCATTTTTCAGGGCGGCGGGTTTTAATTGGCCAAAGATAAAATTGTATTTTTATTCGAAATAATCAATATTGGTGGTTGGTGCGTTCGCAAAACAAGGTATAAAAAAACTCTCGCCTAAAAATTCAAAATCATGTAATTCAGTATTGATACTACTCTGTGCTTTACATTTAGAAAAGAAATCAACAAAACATTAAACTATAATATTGTTTGTTTTTGTTTCTTTTGAAAATCAGAGGCAGTGTTAATTTGTGATAATTTCCATAATGAATATTCATCAGACCTTCCGGTATGCTAATGAGATTGGTTCCATTATGTTTGCTGTCAACAACATAACATCTACATTCAGCCGTAGATTGTTGGTAGACACACAGCGTTAAGCTCTCCATAAGAGGAATAATGTTGATAATTGTAGGCACTGTAATAGATACACAAATCACAGCTGATGCTATGCTCAAGCAGAGAGTAATTACTAGCTGAAAAATTAAATGGAAAACAATCATGTTAAAAAAGTGTTAGGATTAAATGGTCATGATTATTTGCATATGCTGCAGCACAGCTTTAAAAATATAATATAATTGTATTTTTTCAATATGCATTTTGATGGAAGTGATGATGACTGTTGTTCAGAACTTTAAAAAAAAGATATTGTGTACTTATTTTTTCATAATTTAATGTGTAGCCTACTGTGTTTATATATTAAGTAGTAACTTCTTATTGAATAACATTTTTGTATGTATACTTTTTACTGTTACCGTATATATCCAATTTTATATTGCAATTATAATTTCTTTTTTTTAAGGGGATCATAAACCAAATTCTAAATCTCATTGTAATTACTGAATTTGCAAAATAACATTTTATTAATATTAACAAACATTTCAATGAATGTTTTTTTAAATAAAACTAAACATATTATAAGCATTTTGCCATTACTACTGTATACAAGCAGCTACAATAAAGGTATGCACACACAGATCAGCAGATCGTAAAATTTATAATCCAGTTGTGTCGCGTCAAACACCTTCATTCCGCTACACGTATCTGGCGACACCTGCGTAAAATGGAGGATCTTTGGATGCACAATGGGAAAAAGCACTTTTCCATTCAACCATATGAATCCACCGCTACCTTTTGTCACAGGATTATCTACATAATTAGATTATTGGAATGAGTATTGTTCTAGCAGGAGCATAGAGAGACTGTCTGCTTTCCATTATGGGAAAGAAAATAACAACATTAAATCTGTCTTCTTGTTCATTAACCATAAAACCTTGAATTGAAGCCCAGGGCTCCTTTGGATGGGCTTCTTTTCGAGATATGGATCTACTATAGGCCTATAATAAATTTCCGTAGTATTTTTGTCTATTTCCATACGTTTGTAATTACAGTAGGCAACATTTCTGTAGAAAATAGGCCTAACTACGGACATTCCATAGTACTTGAGAAGTCTGGGGTAGGGGCTAGATCACTCAATGTTTATTCCATATGATTGTCTGGTTATAAAGCTAATTTAGCATATTCGAATATGTATTTTTAGATAATAAAATAACATTGATAATTATTTTAATTTCAGATTTTAAACTCCAAATTATAAAACTGAACCTCAAATGATTTCTTGAATATGGGCCTAGGTTGGGGGTGCAAACGCACCTCCCCATGGCAGCAAATTAGTTCCACTAATTCGGTGAAAGACCAAAAATGACCATTAAGTTTTCATTGGAATAGAGATTTATTTTTTGAGGGACTGTTGGAATGGCACCATATAAATGGAACAATTGATTGATTGCTTGATTGATTTAGTTCAGAATTCTCATTTGTCACACCTTCAACCACCCTAGGTCAAAACTAACTAGCCTAAGCCCCTCTTGAGAATATAGATTTGTGGTTTCTATTTATTTTTGCATTTATTTTTCAAGTGCTTTGAAGCTGTTCCAACTATTCTAGAATTATAATTATCAATTATTTAATCTTGTTTGGTATGAAAAAGAAAATTGATACTATAGACTTTTTTATTTGAATTATTATTATTAAAAAAAACCCCCAAAATTATTTATCTAACATACCTTATAATAATTATATTTTATATTTACCATACTAAATACTCAATGAAATAATTAAAATTAAATCAGTACAATATAGTTTATTTAATGAATTTCTGGCTAAACATATTTATGGCTAAATAAACATTTAATCTACTATGAAATTGTTAAATTAAATTAGCATTCACATGGCTAAATAAACAATTAATTTCCATAATGATATTTTCCTTAGATGGGCTTATGAACTGAGGAAAGTGAAAGACTCAACAGACCGCGTCGTTTTATTGTAATAGCTTCGCTTCATCAGCATATTGATTCTTGGTGGGGCTGGATAAACGAGACAAAAGGCTGACTCAGCAGTGCATACTCATAGCCAGGTACAGTATTAAGCATGCTAATACACAGCTTTTACAGTAACAGGACTCTGTAGTACCAAGCCTTATTGTAAACACTGACATTGTGTATAAACAAGACTACGCTAATTATGCCTTCTCATATTTTATGCTAAATATTGCAGTTGCTGCTGTTATGCATAATATGGTTATCAATAACTAATTAATTCAACTCCATTTATATAAACATCAATAAAACTCCAACAATTAAACATTTTGCTCAAAATAAACCACATTATCAAATTAAGAAATGTTATATTCTGTACATAAGTAAAACTAAACACATTTGAAACAATAAATCCGACAGAAAAGAATTAACATTAAGCATAATTGCCATAAAATTACTGCATATAATTAATATATCATTATAATTAATACTTATTACTCTCAGTATGTTATAATTACGCTTATTTCAAAGTCTACAGACACAATGCAAGACCAATTCACTCAATACATCTGGGATTCGAAACCTACAATACCAGTCTTAAAAAAACTAATAACAATAGATTATTACATTTTCACACAGTCGATTGTGTATCAGTTCATATTTAAGCTTGACGGAAAAATAATTTTTTACAGTAATTTTTCACCGAGCTGGTACTACTGTTTCGCTGGCTGCATGTGTTTACTTTCGCATTTGGTAGCTGTGTCTTTAGTCAGTTGTTTTACAGTATTAGAACATTTAGACACAACAGATCTATAAACTAGATTGGCATCTGGACTTATGTTTACTCCCAGTCATGTAGTCGATTCATGCAAATTTATTCTAATTTTCATTTCATAACAAAATGGTCTGTATGTGCTTACTAACATTTATAGTTGTATTTACGTTAAACAAAACACCAAAAAGTAACCCATCATTATTTGCATCATTGATTCTTTAAACTGGCATTTGACTGTTGGCTCTAGTGTAAAGAAGCTTCCTTTATTTAGTCCATTGGTATATTAAATGAATGTATAATAAAAATGGGAGACTGATTCTCAAAGCTGAAAAGCTGCTATGAATACAAATCCTACATTAACAACATGGTACTGTATGCGTTGCTGTTGTAAATATTAGCAGTTGGTAAGTGTACAGTATTGTATCTGTGTAGCATTGTTATACTGTATAAAAATAAGTACACTAAATATGGTAATGGGGACTTTGTGGGACAATACCGTACGTGGTCTCTCAAGCACTGTAACTAAATAGAAAAATACATAAGTAATCAAATAATCCTAGTACTAAGTTACTAAACTACCTCTGCAACAGGATGTGGATAAATATAGGCCTACATGTATACAGTAATGCATGTAAAATTTGAGATACTGTACTGACAAAAGTAGTGTATTGAAACATGCTACATTGTAAAGGTACTGTTGGCAGTGAACTTAACATTTATCAGATAACCATTAGTATCTGACTACAACAAAAGTCAAGTTTCATTTATTGTCATTCATTACTAACTATTATCATCATTTATATTGTTGTTGATGTTATAAAAAAATATATTATGAAAACATTTTATTCATCATTTAATTATTATGATATAATGATAACTGATATCATATAAAATAGCAATTACAACCATCATGGTCAACTAAATCACGATTATCTGTACCCATATATTTAGATCCTCATTACTGTATATTTTCGTAAGATAATTAGGTACATTAAATGTTTGCATTATTTCATCATTTAAAAAAAATAATTAGGCAAACTGTACTGCTATGAACATTTAAAATAAGGCACAGCACTTTCTAAACAAATAACTCATTTAAGCTACTGTTTTTGTAATATAATTTGGAAGACCTTTGACTTTTGCAAGCAGTGCTAAAAGACTGTCTTCTGAAAATATAGTTCAATTTTAATCAAGGGTTAATCATACACTAAGTTATAACTTTAAAAAATAATAGCAAGCCTGTAAAATTCATGCACAGCTTAGAACAGAAGAAAAAAGTAAAATAATTATAATCAGCAGGGACAATGTGTATTAATTAAGCACAATAGCATAATTATAACGTAAAGGAACTGAAGACTTACAAGGCCAACAGGACGTTTCTTGGATAACAAGATCACAGCAATACCGGTAACCAACAACTGAAATAAATTGTAACATCATTTTAGAATTGTTGAATGTTGATTCAAACCTAGGGTTCAAATAGTAGTAGAATTTTATTCAAATTTGTTTTAAATTTTATTCTCATCAAACAGTGAGTAAACCATTATTTATATGATAAAAAAAAAACCAATGTTAAGGCTTAGATAATACTGTCTTGTGAGCACTAAAATTCTCTTTTTCATTATAAGGATATTACAGTACAGTAATACACTAGCATTATCCTCTGGCATGTTTGGTACTCTAATGAAAATTATGAAAACACATTGGCTCCTTCATTTTTAAACAATATTTATATTTTAAATTCATTAATCTAGAGAAGCTTATCATATCAGATAAAATATATTCTAAAATCTATAAATTACTAATTTTAATAATAAATTATATGGACGGTGTAATGTATATATTTAGGATTCAAATGATATTTTGTGTTGCAACTTGTTAAACTTACCAGAACAGCTGGTACCCACACCGGTAGAGCAGCATTTATATATTGTAGGGAGGTTGTCAGACCCTCAGCGACAAGGAACAATATGAAGAGTACTATCCCAAGTAGGGACAGGAATACTCCGCATACAGGCAGTACTGACAGGTTGTCTGTGCAGCATAGCAGACGCCTAGCCATGGTGTGTTTCCTAGGTCAGCGGTGAGTCAAATCCATCGAGACAATTGCTGCTTACTACGGTATGAACCACAACCTAAAATCCAAGTGAGTAAAATGACTTTTGATTGTATATATTACATAATAAAAATTGATGTTTCTAGAAGAAAAAGTCTTGAAGGTACACTGGCATAATTCCTGGTTTAACTCACAAATTTCCTATGTGGACTCTTTTCACAACATACAGTAGAACCCTTCCTTTGGGACACACCCATATTAAGGGGACACTTTTCTGTGAAACGAGGGGAAATATCTTTTTACATACAGCCAACCCCTATAACATCTGTTGATTTCATATCATAAATTGACTATTTTTTGCATTGCAATTAGTTATAAATTAGTTATAATTTCAACTGCAACTAGTTCTTAGGTAAATTGAAATAAAATTATAAATAATCTTTAAAATTATTGAATGAAAACATGCCAAAAACCCCTATTAAGGGGGAAATTTGTTTGCTCCTGAAGGTGTCCCCTTAATAGGGGGGGGGGGTTAATGTACAGTATTTATATATCAATTCCCACCCAATAGTATAAAGGCTAGAATTCAAATTATTATTAATTATAATAGGCTACAGTTGGTATCTGACATTCTACTGTGAAGGGACCCCTGAGCCAACATGGGACACTTGTACTACTATATATCGATTACTAAAACCCATGGGGTTCTCATCCCCCGGCCTTGTGTCTCGTTGTTACGCCACAGAGCAGGATGGCCTCAACCTCCTGTCTCGTACATCGTACTACTTTTTGTTTGCCATTTCTGTTATTAGGTACACAGGCCAAACAAACAGCAGATGAATAATGCAGTTTGTCATATTTATGCAAACTGACTTAATATTAATACATAAATAAAATTGTTGGATACATTTCCTTGTTGATTGAGTATCAAAATTACATTGGAATTATGGATGATAGCAAGCACTTCATATGGTAGACCTAGGACAAGCCTATAGATTGGTAATTATCAACTAGGGCCATCAAATAGGCCTAGGCTACTCCACGGAGTAGCAACCCTAGCCAGACCAGACCACCGCATCGATCTCCACCACCAGGCAAACCAAAGAAGAAAGAATGTGGGTCAGTATTTTCTCCTCCCCTCTAGGCTAGGCCAGACAAGACAAGAAGGTACAGTACTCTTTTTTAGGTAGGTGGAGGTATAACTCCCTGGGTGAACAACATAAAAACAATACCTATCAATACCTTATTCGTTACACGTCTCGTTTTATCATTTTTTATAAACTCCATTAACAAATCTGATATCCACGTCTATCGTTATTTCTGTTGATGGTTCGACCGTTGATACCGCTGTCATTCAATTCTCCGATGATTGATTGCTCATCGCGTTGTTGTGTTTGTTGTTTACGGGGAGGGGAGGAGAGATTTGATGAAGTTCGTAGCGGGCGCTATTCAATGCGAAAAATAAACAAGATGTCAGCCCCCATGAAACACAAACTTTGTCGAATTTTACGTCGATGCAACCTCAATTTCATGCTTGTATTCCTCTTTGTTGCATCTACTATTTCTGTATTTGTTACATATTTATACGTAAATACCGTTTTTGGTGATTTTAACGAAGAAAGGTAGGCTATGTTTACGATTATTGTTTATTTAGTTTCTAGCCTAATAATAAGCTATTTAGGCTACAGTAGCTAGGCCTAGCCTAGTAGCCTGGGTAGGCTAGACCAGGGCTAGGCCTAGCCTACCCTAGTATAGGGCCTAGGCCTACAAACACTAATCATAGTGTATCTGGCAGAATTATAGTCAAACCGTACCCATGCCAACACGTACCCACAAACCGTACCCAAATTTTGGTCAACCCGTACCCAGAATTTTAGTCAACCCGTACCCATCTTTGTTTGATCAAACCGTACCCATCGTTGGTCAAACCGTACCCAAGTTTGATGAACAATATTATTTACTATATAGAACATTACGCAAATTATATTGTCTATTTAGATATTAATCATATCATGTATTATGAACGCCTAACTTACCGATTAGAAGATGTATTCTAATATCATTTTTGTTTTCACGTTATAATTAAGAAGTTATAATTTTAGATTATTATTGTTAGGCCTACGTATAGTTAAGAAGTTATAATTTTAGATTATTATTGTTAGGCCTACGTATAATTAAGAAGTTATAATTTTAGATTATTATTGTTAGGCCTACATATAATTAAGAAATTATAATTTTAGATTGTTAGGCCTACGTATAGTTAAGAAGTTGTAATTTTAAATGATTATTGTTAGGTCTATGTATATGTATGGAAAATGATGTAATGTATCAATTATAAATATATATCGAAATATCCGTTTTGTTAATAAATTTGTGTTCTGCAAGACAACTTTCAATGATTGTACACTGTTTCCTTTTCATTTTATATATACTGTATATATATATATATATATATATAGATATATATTATATATATATGTATGTATATATATATGTATGTATATATGTATGTGTATATATATGTATATACATATATGTATATACAACTTGCAATGATTGTACACTGTTTTTTTTCATTTTATATATATATATATATTTTATATATATATGTATGTATGTATATATGTATGTATGTATATATGTATATATACGCGGAGAATGCTATCTTGTGTTTATAAGATCTTTGCCTAGGCCTTTATATATAAAATAACTAAATAGGGCCTATATAATAAAGAAATAAAGAATAGACCCAGAGACAAAAGAAAAGAGAAAGAAAAAATTAAAACCAGAGAAAATTAATGAAAATAAAATTGAAAATTATGAGAAAAGATAAAAAAAAAGGCCCAGAGAGAAAATTTACCTTAATAATATTAGCGGCAACGACAATCTTACAGACCACACAAGATCGTACAGATACAAATATATTTTGGGTATGGGTTGGCCAAAATGACGTGGGTACGGATTGACCAAACGTGGGTACGGATTGACCTAAATTTGGGTACAGTTTGACCAAAGTGGGTACGGGTTGGTATGGGTACGGGTTGGTTTGGGTACGGATTGACCAACACCCATCTGGCATAGCCTCAAACTCCTGAAGCTAGGCAGGGCCTGGTCACAGAGGATACTTATTATAGGCATATGTATGGCTAGTTCAGTTGGCTTTTTCATATATTACTCTTCGAGGCCAGGTCAATATATTCTTTTTCTATTTAAAAAAAAATTTCGACTAAACCAACCTACTATCTAACTACTTTAGTACTACTATTAAATATTATACACCTGCCAACTCTCACGCTCACGCTCGTATATTATGGAATGCCAGAAGAATATATTGTATTAATTATGGAAGAGTATGTAGGCCTAGGCTAGGCTTCTGTAATCTATATCACGTGAACAAGAAACACTTGTACCTATAATGTTAGGAGCATGGCAGCTGTAACATTCTGCTTCCGTTTTAGCCCATTGATGCAGTTCCATATGTTATTTGGCTGGAGGCTGAGGTGCAGTATTGTACTGTAAATCCCAAGTTCTTTTGTTGAACCATCTCATATGGGCTGTCCTGGTGGCCGTGTCACTGTGGGCACAGGTTTAAGGATGAGAATTACTTCTGGTTGAGGGGTTTTGTGCAGGACAGGTGACTAAAGAGCACAATTGAGAGAAGGGGATTTTTGGTAAGATGTCTGAAAGAACTAACTCACTGACATAATTAACTTCATTGCCTTATTTCACTGAAAAAAGTTGTTAATAATAATTCTATGTACTTTCTTCTCTATAGTGATAAGTACCTCTTGCATTTTGAAAAGCATGATGATATTCTGGTGAATATCGACACTGATGACGATGATGATGTGGATGCTCCGTCCCATCGTGTTAATTTAATAGTAAACAGAATAATTAATAAACAGACATTTGAAATCAATGGATGGTGGATGCCATCTCAAGAATGGACAACAGAGATTGACTGCAATACTGGGAAGATGACAATATGTTCAAAGGTAAGGCCCTATAAACAAATTTACCCTTTCTAAGTTTCTTATTTATTCAAATTAAAATATGTGATTGAGGTAATACAAGCAATATCTATTAACTATTTACTAAAAAAAAATCCAAAATAAAAATACTGTTTTTTCCAAAAAATATTTTCACACAATTTTGTTTTTGTCAATGCCTTAGAAGACACGTGGGCGAGTGTGATGAACCTAAGTGTCTGTTAAGTGGCATGGAAAGCAGTTTTTTTTTTTTTATAATTTTCATTTGAAAAAAATTTTTCAAGTAAAAAGTTCAATTATTGAATTATATTAATTATTTATTTATTATTCAAACAGGTTTTGTTAACTTTTCTTTATACTGTATACATTAGATATTAAATGACACTTATTCTTTATTTTTTTTTCAGAGTTTAATTGTCCAGTGCAAGCAAAATAGTGTGAGAGCTATCTACCAATATTTACCTGTAAGTTTCCCAACTTATATTTTTCAACATGAAAATACTAGGAGAAAATATTTAAAACGTTTTGTCCCTCCACTCATCAAAAAGTGTTACATCTTATATCTGTCTGTGTTTTTATATTATGTAGTTATAGTTATTTTTTGAATTCCAGCATTACACAGAGCCAACCAAAATTTCCCTGTATGATTTGTACATTGATAAATGAAGTTACATTGAGTATTGTAAAGTCAAAGTATATTTAGTGATGTTTTTTTTTTTTTTGTTGATAAAATTAAAACTTTTAAAATTCACTATTGGCAGTTTTGAAGAAACCCAGGGGTCCCAAGTCCTCCGGAACTCGCGGGAATCTCCCGGAAATCGGGACTGCCTCCCGCACTCCCACAAGCAAGCAAGAATCTCCCGGAAATTAACCCATCTCCGAAAATTCAGAATTTTGCATGTTTTCACTGTTTTATTATCAATTTTTTAAGGAAGTCAGTGCTGATTAGTATCACTATGTGCAGCAAAATAAAATTAAATGTGTTAAGAAAGATCATCAACCAGATCAGTGGCTGATTCAAGGGAGGGGGAAGCCGGCCTGGGCCCCCAAATATTTCAAAATTATGGCAAAATGGGGTACAAAAGAAAAATTCAAAAATTTAAGGCTGAGGGGGACAGTTACTGGCCATATAGGGCCATATAGAGGTGCTATAATCTGATGACGATGATGATGTGGATGCTCCGTCCCATCGTGTTAATTTAATAGTAAACAGAATAATTAATAAACAGACATTTGAAATCAATGGATGGTGGATGCCATCTCAAGAATGGACAACAGAGATTGACTGCAATACTGGGAAGATGACAATATGTTCAAAGGTAAGGCCCTATAAACAAATTTACCCTTTCTAAGCTTCTTATTTATTCAAATTAAAATATGTGATTGAGGTAATACAAACAATATCTATTAACTATTTACTAAAAAAAAAATTCCAAAATAAAAATACTGTTTTTTCCAAAAAATATTTTCACACAATTTTTTTTTGTCAATGCCTTAGAAGACATGTGGGCTAGGGTGATGAACTAATAATTCTTTTTATTGGGCCTAAGTGTCTGTTAAGTGGCATGGAAAGCAGTTTTTTTTTATAATTTTCATTTGAAAAAAAGTTTTCAAGTAAAAAGTTCAATTATTGAATTATATTTATTATTTATTTATTATGTTTATTATTCAAACAGGTTTTGTTAACTTTTCTTTATACCTGTATACATTAGATATTAAATGACAATTATTCTTTATTTTTTCTCAGAGTTTAATTGTCCAGTGCAAGCAAAATAGTGTGAGAGCTATCTACCAATATTTACCTGTAAGTTTCCCAACTTATATTTTTCAACATGACAATACTAGGAAAAAATATTTAAAACGTTTTGTCCCTCCACTCATCAAAAAGTGTTACATCTTATATCTGTCTGTATTTTTATAGTTATGTAGTTATAGTTATTTTTTTGAATTCCAGCATTACACAGAGCCAACCAAAATTTCCCTGTATGATTTTTACATTGATAAATGAAGTTATATTGAGTATTGTAAAGTCAAAGTATATTTAGTGATGTTTTTTTTTTTGTTGATAAAATTAAAACTTTTAAAATTCACTATTGGCAGTTTTGAAGAAACTCAGGGGTCCCAAGTCCTCCGAAACTTGCGGGAATCTCCCGGAAATCGGGACTGCCTCCCGCGCTCCCGCAAGCAAGCAAGAATCTCCCGGAAATTAACCCATCTCCGCAAATTCAGAATTTTGCATGTTTTCACTGTTTTATCAATTTTTTAAGGAAGTCAGTGCTGATTAGTATCACTATGTGCAGCAAAATAAAATTAAATGTGTTAAGAAAGATCATCAACCAGATCAGTGGCTGATTCAAGGGAGGGGGAAGCCGGCCTGGGCCCCCAAATATTTCAAAATTATGGCAAAATGGGGTACAAAAGAAAAATTCAAAAATTTAAGGCTGAGGGGGACAGTTACTGGCCATATAGGGCCATATAGAGGTGCTATAATCATAAATTTTCACCTGTGAAAGTCTTCCCCTCCCCCTTCCCTTTCGACCCATCACCTCAGACCTCCCGGATATTACTTCTTCCAACTTGGAACCCCTAGAAACTTGTTTCTAGCATTGCTTATTTTGTTATTCCCTTTCATAAAGTGATGACATGTATAAAATAAAATAATGTATTGGAAAGAAATGTATTTTGATAATGATCACAGTCATAACAACTTTACAATTTTTACATTTTATTATGATGCTGTAAATATTTAGTTGTTATTGACAGTTTATTTAAAGTCGTAGTCCAGATTATACGATTCAACAATAGATTGTGGATACTATCTGCTTTTCAATCATCTAAAATCTCTTCTCTTTTTTGTTAAGTTGAAACAGGGTAATAGTGTAAGAGGGTTATATTTTGCTGCTAAAAGTTCATCCGTTAATATGCAAGAAGATCATCAGTTTGTAAGTGTATTTGTCTATTTAAAATTGTTGGTATGCCTTGCTCCTATCAAATATCAGGGATTAAAAAATGTTTAGTTGTATGCAAGGTGTTGTATGGGTTGCGTTGGTAGCGCCAGGGCTGGTACCTCTGATAAGTGGTTAGTACCCCAGACAGGGGGCCTCTTATCTTGCAGGTTTTCTATCAAATTATCCTATTTAAGTAATGAATACCATAATGAACACAATTTTTTCACTGATGGGGGTGGTAGTATGGTCCCCTTGTCGGGGAGCTTGGACCACTCGTCAGGGAATTCCTGGCGCCGCCCCTGTTTGACTAATCATGTGACATGGCTAAATAGGGTCGTGATGACATCGAATCATGACCATATATAAGCATATCATAACTGTATATGGGCATATAACAGTTTTTTGTCAAAAGAAAATTTGATGATAGAGTACATAGACCTTAATAGACAAGTGACTGACAGTAGCAGCTTTACAACCCGACGAATGTTGGAAGCTTGGAAGTTCAGCGCAGCGGTAACGGTTTCCCAATCTCGAGGTTGGGGTTTCAATTCCTTACTGTACATTTCATTTGTGTCCTTAAGCAAAGCACTTTATCTACATTTCTTCTCTCCACCCAGGAGTTTAAATGGGTACCTGGTGTGGTTGCTTACTCCTGCGCTGATTATCAGCAGCAGTACTTAGCATGTAGATCCAATGACCAGGAAAAGGAACTGCGCTTTATAAATGCCCTGCCAGTACCAGTATGGTTGTATTTAACCTCCTTGTGACATGATATTTTAAAACTTTTTTTTATTTTATCAAAGATTGAATAATTAATGTATTATATAAAGTAATTCACATTTTCCATATAATAATAAGTATATAAATAATAAATCTTACCATATATTTGTGTTATTTTTCATCTGCTGCAGGCTCAATTGTCCATGTACAGTGCAATAGCTTATTTGAAATTCAATGATGGAACAACTCAGATACTCAGGTACTGTAGGATTTATATTTATTCCAAAATTATGAAGAAACTGATGATATTGTGATTAATTTGAAATCTTTCATGTTTTTATCTATTTATAGGTTGGATTATCCTGGAGGTTCCCATTCATATACTTTAGCTGAAATAGAAACTGTAAGTTGAATTTAAATACTGTGGTTGTGGGAGAGATGATAATGATGGTGATGAAGGGGTTGATGGTTAACAATGGGCTCAGCAATGACATTGTTGACTGATTGTCAATAATAATGATGATTTAGAGAGCAGCTTAGCTCAGTCGGCTAATCTGGTGGTAGCCACTGTGTGTGCGCTGAACCGTGGAGATCTCCAGGTCCCAGTTCAATTCCCATTTGCTGTGGTTCAGATGGAAAGCTGATATACAAGTTACAATAGCGCACCATCTTTCAAATGAGACGTTTAAAGCCGTTGGTCCCGTGTGCATTTATGGCCTATGTGGACGTTAAAAAATGCAGTAAATTCTTCAGAAAAGAGTAGGGGATTGTCTCCCAGTGTACTGCCCAATCACCACCAGAAGTACCCCATTGGAAATAAGTCTTCTTCTAAACTTTTGTGGGCTATCCTTGGTGTTTACACCGAATATAGCCAATCCAATCCAATGTAACCTCTGTGAGTGGCGCTGCCTCCTAGCCCAGGTGCTGCCCAAATCTTTCATTTTGGGGTTGTACTCGTAGAAAAATATATGAAACAGAAAGTTTATTAAAAATTTAAATTGAAGATTAGTAGTTATTTTAGGAAATGGATTTTGAATAATTTGATTTTAATTTCTATTAATATTGAATTTAGTCAATTTCTTGTCATTTGTTATTATAATTTTACAAGATGTCTACATATAAGTGGATTTTACTGCACTCCACTGTACTGTGAGAAGGCCTCCATGACCACCTTTGATTGAGTATCCATCCTCTGTAAACAAGGTTTAAATATTTTTAAAATATCAATTGTGATTATGTGATAACTTTATGTACATGTTTTTTTTTATTGTAGACTTTCATCAATAACAAAACCCTAGTTAGCATCATGGTTGTACTTGGTTGCTATGGTTATCAGGGAGTTGCCAAGTTTGTTGATGTTACTATCACTCCAATTAACAGTAAGTAGACAATACATTCATGTTGTTACATAGTTGATTAAGCCTTTTCAGGGTCATTATTGACATTGTTTTATATTATTTATTTTTAGCCATTCCGACCTTCTTAACGTTATAGATTTAGTGTCAGTGGTAATAACAATAAGTATATGTGGCAAAGACAAGCCAAACCAGTCACTCGTCGCAAATCGTGTTTCAGAGAAAATGGCCAAAACATGCTAAAATGTCAAATTTTCAAAAATCTATTTTATTGCACTAAACTAACCTTTATATATCTACACACCATCCTATGCTGTTATTTTCCCCATTTTCAATGTTAAAACAACACTTTTTAAGGATTTAAAGATAGTTTCTGCATGAGAAATGCCTGAAATCATAAACTTTAAAGGCTTATTTCTCATATATTGTTCTTTAAACAGCTGTGTGGTTAAACGCTTGTAACTTCATAAGGAAATGTCCGATTTGAATGATTTTTTTACTATTTTATAGCTATTATTTTACTCTTTAACACTGTATAAATAACACAAAATTGATTTTTGCGACGAGTGACTGGTTTGGCTTGTCTTTGCCACATATAAACAAATTTTACTACTCACCTACTGCACTATTTAGGATATTTCGGCTCCATTCCCCGGAGCCCCGTTCCCCTCTCTGGCTTCGTATCGTAACAAGACTCCCTTGTTGAACTGTTTTCCAAAATAAGCCTATGAAATAATGCCATGCCATATGCCTAGATAACACTGACTTAGAAAGAAGTAAAAATTCAACAGTCTGTTACTTGTACAGTTATTCAAGTGAACTGCCAGTACAGATGGCGTGATGAGTTATGAGTTAAAAGTAGCTACAAAAAAAACTGTCAAACTGTAGACACACGCTCTGGCTGGGTGCCTATAGATGTGTATAAGAGACAGGTTTAAAGCCGTTGGTCCCGTGTGCATTTATGGCCTATGTGGACGTTAAAAAATGCAGTAAATTCTTCAGAAAAGAGTAGGGGATTGTCTCCCAGTGTACTGCCCAATCACCACCAGAAGTACCCCATTGGAAATAAGTCTTCTTCTAAACTTTTGTGGGCTATCCTTGGTGTTTACACCGAATATAGCCAATCCAATCCAATGTAACCTCTGTGAGTGGCGCTGCCTCCTAGCCCAGGTGCTGCCCAAATCTTTCATTTTGGGGTTGTACTCGTAGAAAAATATATGAAACAGAAAGTTTATTAAAAACTTAAATTGAGATTAGTAGTTATTTTAGGAAATGGATTTTGAATAATTTGATTTTAATTTCTATTAATATTGAATTTAGGCAATTTCTTGTCATTTGTTATTATAATTTTACAAGAGGTCTACATATAAGTGGATTTTACTGCACTCCACTGTACTGTGAGAAGGCCTCCATGACCACCTTTGATTGAGTATCCATCCTCTGTAAACAAGGTTTAAATATTTTTGAAATATCAATTGTGATTATGTGATAACTTTATGTACATGTTTTTTTTTTGTAGACTTTCATCAATAACAAAACCCTAGTTAGCATCATGGTTGTACTTGGTTGCTATGGTTATCAGGGAGTTGCCAAGTTTGTTGATGTTACTATCACTCCAATTAACAGTAAGTAGACAATACATTCATGTTGTTACATAGTTGATTAAGCCTTTTCAGGGTCATTATTGACATTGTTTTATATTGTTTATTTTTAGCCATTCTGACCCTTTTAACGTTATAGATTTAGTGTCAGTGGTAGTGGTAATAACAATAAGATAAGTATATAAACAAATTTTATTACTCACCTACTGCACTATTTAGGATATTTCTCCATTCCCCGGAGCGCTGTTCACCTCTCTGGCTTCGTATCATAACAAGACTCCCTTGTTGAACTGTTTTCCAAAATATGCCATGCCATATGCCTAGATAACACTGACTTAGAAAGAAGTACAAATTCAACAGTCTGTTACTTGTACAGGTATTCAAGTGAACTGCCAGTACAGAAGCCGTGATGAGTTATGAGTTAAAAGTAGCCACAAAAAAAACTGTCAAACTTTAGACACACGCTCTGGCTGGGTGCCTATTAGTTTTTTTTTCTTCTATTGAAAATTTTTTCATTACCATGTTATCTTTATGTTGTGCATGATATGTGGTTTTTTTTTCTTCATTTAGATGGCAGTAATTCAATTAGTAGCAGTTATCTCATTTCAAGGTGTCCAAGGAATATCATGAAACCAAATGATAAGGATGAGTTTATGCAGGAAGTAATGATAACAAGTGAACAGGTACTCACTCATATTATCAAGTGGCTCAATTCAATTTTCATTTTCAAGTCAATTTATTTTATTTGCAACAAGTGCCATCACAGGTCAATATTTCCAGAAACACAAAATAATAATACAATGGGGTAACTATGCATCATTGGGTAGGGACGTTATTCCACAAGCTTAAAATGACCAGCATACTCCAATCCTAATGGAACTATGCAATACAGTGTAGGGGTGTTACTCTCCTAAGGCCCTAATGACCCACCTACCCAAACCTTATCGAGCTATGCATCACAGGGTAGGGACCTTACTCCACTAAGGTCCCAATAACCCATATACCCCCAACCCTAATCAAACTATGCATCATAATGTAGGGACTACAATTTATTTATCGTTCAATTTATTTATTCTTATGAAATCTCTGCAAAACTCCTCCCAGATTTGATTATTGGTGGATTATATTATTTCAAAATTTGTGGTTAGTGTTTTGTCTGTTTACATTTCATTATTATTTATTTATTGCCAACATACATCTATTTATATAAGTAATTGTAAGGGTATCATAAATATAACATAATTTTATTAAACATAAGTATTGATATAACAATGATGTAATTTTCTTTTCTTTTTTTTATTCTGTAATATTTTTTACAGAATGAAGGCGTGATAACACTTGTAACACAGCTGTCAATGGATGACATTCAATTGTTGACCCGTGTCAATCAGAACTGGGATGATCAACTGTCTGTCGCCCTCTATGTACCAACAAAATCAGAATCAAAGGACAGTGGTCATGAATGGCAAAGGTAGAGTTGATTTTTTTTTTGTGTAAAGTATGTTATGTATAAGCTTTAGAATGTAATAATGTACAGTATTTGTCAAAAACTATCTTGTTTTATGTGACAAACGTGATTTTTCTATCAGGTTTGTCTATGACATTATCATACCCATATATGCGTAAATCACACATCTTATCTTTTTATAGTGTGGAAAGAGTTTAATCATAGTGAATGGTGAAAAAATGTGGCACGGCTGTAAAGCTTTAGGTTTCAATCAAAAGGTTCTTGGTTCGAATCCTAGGCTAGATCTTTGATAGTTGGCAATAAGTGATGACAGATTACGGAAGTGTTAGTCAGCATCATACATTATATATTAATGGATAAAAGGTTGTCTCTACCTGTGGTCCTTCTCTTTTCAGACTTTACATCAACAAAAAAATTAAACCTCTTAAAGCTCAATCCAGAACAAATATGATTGCAGTGTTTGCAAACACAGTAAGAGAATAATGGTTTGTTTATGCTAATGCAAATAAATGCAGGTTATTATTGCTTACCAAAGTTTTGCAACAACATATATTTTACTGCTATATAAGGAAGGAAGTTTAATTTGATGTCTACTAACTATCATGTTCCTATGAATTACTATTACTAGATGCAAGATGAATACCCAGTGAATTTCCTGAGAAATCTAGCATTAAGGTAAATTGTTTCATTCAAAACTTCTGAACTGCTCACCAATCACAAAATGTTATAGTGTAGGCCTAACATATGCTTCTTACCCAAGCTTTTGTAGCAACATGACTTCAATATGATTGTTGTTAACCGGGTGATGCCAGGATTTGCCCGACGGGGAGGTCGATGTCCCCGACGGGGGGCCGAATCCCCAATGAGAATATAAGTGGTCTTGGCTCAAAATCTCGAAAGTGATTCAGGGAGTGTATACCCTGAAAATGATGACAAATTCAAAGGCTTATTTTAACGATTTTATAGTACTAATATGTAAACAATTTATGTAATTTTTTTATTCTCCTCGACAAGTGTGTTTTTCTCCCTGACTGGTGAATGGGAAGGTCTCCCTCCAATTAATGACCACTTTTGGGACTGGGGTTTGCAAGGTCTTTATCAGCTTTGGTCTCAAATTAGAATAATAAATATAAAAGACATTTGTTAATTTGGGACCACAAGCAATTGGTCTTTGATTGGAGGGATTTTTAATTGGAGGGGTTTTTAATTATACCTGTATTTTAATTCATACAAATCCAAATTAAATCAGTGTTTGAACAAGCATCTATTTAAAATATTTATGTTTATTGATGTTTATATTTTAATCTGTCTCTCTGATGGTCAACAAATGTTTTCAACAGACAGTCAACGACAGACTTCATATTTATCATTGATGCAGACTTCTTACCATCGCCAAACTTCAAGGAAAGCTTTTTAAAATGGTTGGATTTTGACACAATTAAAGGGAACATGGACAAAATTGCATTTGTTGTACCAGCGTTTGAATTTCAGGACAGTGCAAAGGTTATTAATATTTCTGTCTTTAATTAATACTGTAACGATGTGGTGGACGTGATGGTGGTGTTGGTGATAATGGTGATAAACAAAAGTATTAAACACATATTTTTAAATCATATGATATGCTCTTTATGCATGTAATGTTTAGTTGTCTTGTAATTTTCTGTTTCTTTTACAGGAGGCTATTCCCCCAGCTTCTAAGGAAGATCTTGTGAAGGATGTTTATGATCGTGAAGGGTCAATTGTCCCTTATCATATCCTTAAACCTAGGTTAAGGCTTAACTTTAATTATTATGCCTCTTTTTTACTTAATTTTTTTCAGTTACTAATCCAAACTTTCTGAATTAATCCTTCCTATGATCAATCAATCAATTTAAAGTCCGTAATTAATCCATGCTAGCATGTGTTGGACTGTTCACCATGATAGCTTTCCTCCAGTCATTTATATATCTATTACTATTCATTTCATTTCCTATCAAATATTTTTTTTCTCTCATCTTTATTAGTTTTTCACAAGGATTTGATTTAACAGGATGCCTGACAGACAAAAATCGTGTTACATATTAATGACTTATATTTCAAAGGGCAGTAAGCTTGAGTCGTACCTTTGTGTTTTTATATTTGACTTAACTCTATTCCAACAATACCTTGAAAATCCAGATGCTCATAGACTTACAAACTATCCAGTCTGGTACAGGTCTAAGGAACCCTACAAAGTGACTGGATATCAAGACCAATATGAGCCTTATGTCATATTAAGGTGAGATAATTAGTTTTCTTCATATACACAACATAGGAAAAGGGGACATTTTGATATCTTCCATGGATTTTAGTGTAGTGGTTACCATTTTAATAGACAAAATACATGCCAACCAACTTACCAACCCTAATTTTCAGTGGTCACTGTGCTTAGAGAACACAACCATTTGTTTGCATTAATTTCATACTTATTTTTAGTATTATTTTATGTGGAAAATTAATGCCTGGTATTATTTTTATTATGTTTTAGGAGGACACCTTCGCTTCCTGAGCATAATGAGCATTTTTCCAGCAGTTTATTCAACAAAGTCTCATTCACTATGGAGTTGAAGGCTGCAGGGTAAGCATTTTGTTTTTAAATGGTTTTATATATTTTGTTGTGTATTGAGACATAAAGACATCAAATCAACCATCAAGCTAACTTTTAGAACATTCCATCACTTAGGGGACAGATGACTGAAGGTTTGTCTATACTGTGAGATTTTATGTGACAAATATGCATGAATGCTCATATTTGGGAAAGGCATGATGATATATTACACCCATATATGGCTATATCACGGATATTTGTAACAGAAAACTTACAGTGTGGACAAAATTAATCTTCACATATGTGAATATGTGTATATTGTACTGTCTTTTGAAGAAAATATCTGTTCATTTTAAGGTTTAACATGTTTGGAAAACAAAAACAGTTATATTGCTACATAGTTTGATGTTGGTGTAGAGTGCAATGCTTAATCATATTTGTTTTTCTCCATCTCTTTCAGGTATGAATTCCTTGTCCTTCCAGATGTATGGGCGATTCACATGCCTCATCGGCAGAATTCTCATAGCGTGCCACCTTTAAAAGACCCACCGCAACTTGATGATCATGTACGCAGATTTGAGTTTGTTAGCAGCCTTTTAACGAGGTATGGAATAGGGCGGTGTATGCATAGACTCCATGATGTACAAGATAAACAAAAGCCTGGAAGATTTCATTGAAACAGTAGACTACTGCATCCATGGCCGTTAACAGAAGGGTGAATGTCAATTAGTATGTCAGCGACTTTGGATGCATATTAAGGCGAATTGTATGACACAGCCAGTAATGCGTAGGCAACCTGCAGCCATATCTGCCCTTGTTCCAGTGGCTGCTTGCCTATGCTCCTCTTTAAAATGCTTTAACCAAGGCAACTCTTATACCTCGGATTCTCATACTAGGTAACGCCATATAAAGAATCCTGGATGCATTGCCAAAAAATTATTTGAAATTTGTTGTTTGTATTGTTAGGTATTGATAAAATGATGGTTTATTCAGAGGCTTTAATTAATTTTTTTTCCCTTGGTCAATACTAGGAATTTCAGCAATGAACTATTGTTGTTTCCATCTTCCAATGTGCATATTTTCAAATAAATATATTTATTCTAAATTTATATATAATTGTAATACATATATTCTTAATGGTTTGCATGTATATATTTTATTTGTATGTTGTATTTGCTTTTGAACATGTATTTGTTGTTTCTTAAGACATGAATTGAAATGGAAGTCAGTCACACAGTCTTAATAATGAAAAGTACTGTCAACTTTGTGCCTTATACATTTTTTTATTATAGTAAATTAAGTTCAAGTTTAAGTATTTATAAGTTTAAGTATATATACTGTCTCTTATACACATCTGTACAGGTCTAAGGAACCCTAATGCAGTTGATGAAAATGCCAAATGTCAACATGTTCATCACCACTCCCTGTCAAAAGTAAAAATGTTTGTTTCTAACGGAGCAGCATGTGGGCTAGCCTGGCCCAGCCAACCGCAGTAAAATCTGTTAGAATCAGTGTCCAAGCCAGAGACATCCGGGCTGAGGTGGATGAGGCTGATCCGTCAGGAAATGATGGCCCACCTATCTGTCGAATGTAAACATGTTTGTTCCTTCCCACCAAATGTAAAGATTTTCGTCTGTCTACCCCGAGCCAAATGTAAAGATGTGTACACCCATCCCCAACCAAATAATAATAATGGTTGACTTTTAGAGCACTTAAAAAAAAATGGTTAATGCACTCCTGTTTGTCTCTCCATCCACTACTAGATGTACAGTAGATATGCATCTCCGTCCCTGCCAAATGTAGATATGTTTGTCCATACGCCCTGCCAAATGTAAAGATATGAATATTCATCCAGAACCAAATGTTTCCCATGCCCCTAGTAAATGTATGTTTGTCCCCACCCTTTGGAAAATGTCCCTACCCTCTTGCCTAAACATGATCTTATACAAGTGAATTAGTATCATTATTTTAATACACCTCTTTTATTTGTGTCTATTTATCACATTGTAATAACTTCATTATATTTTGTATTGTATAACTTTTTAAATAGTTTTTATTATTGTTTCCTGCACGTCTTCCAATATACAAAAATCAAAGTAATATTTAATAATGTGAATAAATATTTTATATGGCTGCAATTGTATATTTTTCTATAGCGTACTATTATATCATTCCAGTGGTATTTTTTATTTTTGCTTTCAATAAAAATTATTCTAATGATAATACAGTATTTAAATTTATTGTAGTACAGTACTAAAGAAACTAATAAAATACAGAACCAACATCAAATCACTATGAAATGCTTAAGAAAAAAAATGTTGTTATAGCTTGTTTATTTACTACTGGTTACAATGCATATTACTGTATTATATACAATCTGTTAAATGAATTATATAACATATAATTAATAAATTTAAAAAAAAAAAAAAAAAAAAAAAAAAAACAGAAATCGTTCCACACTCGTGTCCATTAATAAGAAAATGTTCAAATCTATCAAATAATAATGTTCCAAACCGATATTCTGAAAATGAAGTTGAATGATTACATTACTGTGCAGCCGACCCAGTGATAAAAACAGTGATATGAACATAAAGGTGTGAAGTATCAGTTATGTTACCATAATAGTCGGTAACTAGTAGGATCTATCTTGTTTTGGGGACTGCTAATACGTTTAAGTATTTAGAGTTTTTATATATATTTAAAACACCTTTTCATAGTCTATGATTCAATGTTGTGTTTTTTTGGAAAATAAAGCAAAATGAAGAACATTATGCTGCCTTTCAATAATTTTCAAATTCACATAGTACCAAGTGGTCTCATGACATCGACATTACAAATCCAAAAGTTGAACTAAAAAAAAATAAAATAAGCTAACTACTGCTAACACACCCACAATTACAAAACAGACACAAACTAAGGTGTCATAATAATAAAGTATAATCAGTGAAATATTTTGAATCTTAAAACAATGGCATATGTATCTATACAGGACTGGGGCTTTGTCTTATAAGGTATCATAAAAATAACAAATAAAATCAAAATGTTAAGTAAATCCTGGTTTATTACTCTAGCCACATCGTTTTGGTTAAATTGCTACACCCATTCTTCAATTTGTTGCCAACAATTCAGAACTTGAACCAAGTCAACTTCTCTGTATTTCTTTTAAAAAATCGCTACTGAAACAGTTTAAATTAATTAAAAATTGAAAATGCACTAAATAAATATATTTTCAAAAATGGGCTGTGTAATTACCGTAAAGAAAATTTGAAATTGTATGATGCCGATTATTTGCCAAATATCTTTTAATGGTGTTTATCAATTATATTAACATCAATGGTTTTTAGCTCTGATGAGGAGCTCTAGAAACACTCGGCTGATGATTAATCTGGTTGATTGATAGATCTTTCTTGTATGGGCAGCCATTAGAGCCAATATACTCTACTGCCTCAGGAGCTCTAGCAACACTCGGCTGATAAATAATTATCTTTTTTGTATGGGCGGCTGTTAGTGTAAATATACTCTACAGACTCTATTATATACTGCCCTCATCGGAGCTTTCGAGATGACGAAAACTTCGTTTGTAAATGTGTACTTAAATCTGTATTAGCCTTCAAGTAAAATTATAAATTGTCACCAATCAATATTTATTGGTAACTGTTCATTCCATGTCCTAGTTCTCTCTCAGATGGTTTTCAAATGGTTGGTCTATGTATAAATTATGTATAAAATTCATGACATTCCTCAGAATTTAGAAACATCCTGCTCCAAACTGCCTTACGATGCAGGAATTTGTGGTAAACCAAACTCATCGACAGGAACACCATCCTAGAAAGGAAAACATAATTATTAATTCATTATAATAAAATAATCAATAATAGCTTTTTTGAGCTTGATGATATAACAGCAATTGTTCGAATATTCCACTGTTTATAATTTATCATTGGTACTCTTCACAATAAGCAATTAGTAGAGCTCCGCATAGTACACTAGGAAAATTATTATACGAAGGTTAGATTTAATGCCGAAGGAAATCTTTGAATGCATTAAATCTAACCTAAGTAAATAATTTTCCGCTAGTGTACGATGAATGCTCTACTAATTGCTTTATAAGTGAATCGCCGTCTTTTAATGTTAGTTTTGATAACCAAGTGTTGTAGCAGTCATCGGTTGTTATAGTGATATGACCAGTATACTGAGTGCGTATTTACATTTAGCTGTGCATATGCTGGTTTGTGCTCCTGCAGTACGCGCTAACTACACGTTAGCAGTAAGAACTTGTTTGTAATGCTATTTGGATAGACATTCATCAAAGAAATAAACACTTCTTAAAGCATGCGAGAGAGAATACAGTCACTGACTTTTTGGTTAGTGCAGACAGGTAAAAATCGTGCGATGATTTCATAACTACGCCAGGCTACTAGTAGGAGAAGGCTTCGGCAGCCTCCTGCCTGACCATAGGCCTACAGCTAATTTTGTTCATTGAGTCCTTAAAATAAGTCTAGAATATTCCTATTAAACGTTCAGTTTAGTTTATTAGAATTCATTGATTCAAGGAATTCCTTAATTGTTCATACTTTTAATATTAAATTTGAAGTAACTTTCTTCAGGTTTTAAATAACCTTGTTTTAGGAAAGTAATTTTCAATTCGGCCTACAATTCAATTTTCATCGCGGTGAGGGATATCTTCGCAGTGACGAAAAATTAGGTATTTTTTGCACACAAACCTAAAAAAAATCAAGCCAAGCGTCCACTATTGAAATATTATTGGACTGTGAGGGATAGGCAAATAACATCGGGAGTTGCAGTGATGATGTCACGATTGACTAATAATAAATATTAAATAACAGGTCCATGCAAAAGAAATAAATCTACTTAGATTCCTTATAAAGTGAAGCTTGGTGGTTAAGATGTTTGCCATCCCACAACAGGATCTTGGGTTAAATTCCTGTCATGGTAACAGGATTTTTTTTATCACAACATGGAACAACACCACTCACTAAAACTTGTTATGAGATGGGCACATACTGCGTTATATGCCGTCTGTTAATTGTCGGTGGCAGGGTGAAGTCATTAAAAACGATCCGTTGCTTGCACGTTGTGGCGTGCATTTCCATAGAGCCACGTCTGCTCATGACCTCCAGCGCAGTGAGTTTGCAACTGCTAATATCCTTGGATATTGTAGCTATAATAATAATTGAAAATTGACTTACCTTAGAAGCGACCGAGTCTGCTCCAAGCTCGGTGTCTGGGGCGGCAGGTGCCGAGATTGCCTCGTCCAGGTAAGAACTGTCATCATCAAAGAGCATCTCATCACCAAGGGCATCTAGTTCTAAGATATATAAAAAATAATGTACAGTATTACATAACCTAAAAAACACCAATATATACATAAAACAACAATACAATATTTGTGGGGCAACACATTTGTTTGTGAGACAAGCACCTATTCCTAGCCCTGTTTTGTTTGGTTAGTTGTTGAGTTTGACTGACATTCCAGAAAGTTTCATTGCGTGTTAGTTGATTGTCGTTACCTGCTTCTAAATCATCATCATCAATCTCAGGCATTCCGTAACTCCTGGACATCATTTCCTGGACTTCATTCGCTTGTTCCAGCATGTCTTCCATATCATCTTGCAAATCCTACATATAACAAATATATTCATGAATAATAGAATGACAACAGCAGTAATAATAACAATGATAGCAGCAGCAGCAGCAGCAGTATTATTAGTAGTAGCAGACGAGTTGATTGGTAAAGCGGTTAAGGCAGCTGCGCCACAACTTATAGACAGTGGCGGCTCTAGGATACATTTTCTGGGGTGGGGGCCAAGCTGTCAGAAATGGGGACTCGAGCTTACATGACTTAGGAGGGGGAGGGTTTGGGAGGGATTGCCTCCCTCCCAAATTACATTTCTTTTTAAAAAAAGGGACCTCTGGATGGCCAGAAATAGCATTCTACGACTGTGAAAGACATGTTTTGCCTTGGTGTAGGCCTATTATTTATTTTTTTTTTGTTCGACTGCCAGACAGTTCAATTCAATTTAGTTTTATTGTCCAATTTTAAAAAGGAAAAGCAGAGCGGAAACAATTCATTGCATATTTAAAAATATAAAAAAATTGTACACAGAGTAATGAAAAAAAACAAAAAAAAGCAAGCTCCGTCGTGAGGGGGGGTCAACCTCTGCCCCAGGTGATGCCGCCACTGTTACCGACATAATATTGGCACTGGTTTGAGCAGCAGACTGGTCTATGGTGGTCTACTGGCGGTAGAACAAGTCTTCTCGGGTAAGGACTATAAACCATGAACCCAGTGTACACAAATTGGCTCGTATGCACAAGGAACCCAGTACATCACTCAACATGAAAAGGGGGATACCCCGGGGTACTAGTCCAAACAGCCGCTGTGGTTAATGACGAGAGCTACTAGTACCGGTTTACCAGGTAGCACAGACACGAGGCTACTAGTCCAGCATCAAGCATCTTGTTTGATAGATACCAGCATGGTATACAAATCAGTAGTAATAATAGTAATAGTAGTAGTCGCAGTAACAGCAGTAGCAGTAGCATCAGCAGTCATAGCTGTAGTTACAGCAGGAGGCTGAGAAGTAGAAGTAGTAGTAATAGCAGTAGAAATAAAGTAGTAGCAGCAGCAGTAGCAGCAATAGCAGCAGTAGTAGCAGAAACATAAAATGTGACAGAGTGGACATCAATTGCATGTTCTTACATCTATTTTATCTAAGTCAACATTCTTGAACTCCTTCTTCATTGACTTCACACCAAGCTTCATTGCATCCATGGTGGTCTTGGTGTCTTTGAGCGTCTGTGTAGCATAGTTAGCTTGTTCCATGTTAAATGATTGGTTACGAAGATTATCTGCCTGTTGTTCATACCTGCAAAGTCATGAACTATTTTAATTGACTGGTGTAACAATAGCCACTAAAATGTAAATGTTTGTATGTAGGTGAGGATACAATCTTTGAACCCTTTGATTTTCTATTCTTAATCTGATGATTATCATTAATAATTCACTATAAATTAATATTATTAATATTAACAATATTATTCACATAATCTACTTACATTTTCTTTTGCTTGAGAACACGCATTGCTCTTTGTTTTACCATGTTCTGTAAACGCAAAGACAACAGGTTGTCATAACGACAGATAATAGTGAAACACTGGATGTACAGTACAATTATACAGTATAACATTGTGTCAAATATTTACTTCAACATTTTAAATACATTTTCTGTACAGTAATAATTTATTATAAAATAATGCAAAATATAAAACATATATTTAATATTTTATTAACATTTAAGTCTATACCTTACATTCAATAAATTATTAAGAGCTGTAGTAAAATTTGTTTGTACAAATTATTGATGATGTATGTTTCTTCATGTTGCAAATATGGGTGAAGATTATTTTGTTTTATGCATTAATGTGTTTTAAACATTTCATTATAATAATATAATGCCAATGGTTTTCAAAAGCAAATATGTATGGTATAGTGATACTGTAATTACCTTGGATGGACCATCCCTCATTTTCTTCATCTGATCTTTGTATTTCTTAAGCTCCATATCCAGTTTGTTTATTTTTTTTTCTATAGAATCTGTTCTTGAATCAACCTGTTTTGGGAATTAAAAAAAATATACTTTAATACAAACAAATACATGTTTCTTGTCTCCTCTGTCTGGCTTCTGTTTTTGAGGGGCCTTATTGTGTATTTTAGTTTTAAACTTTTACTTAAAATAAAGGCTGTTTAAAATAAATATAAGCCCTAAACTGATTTTTTTCATTGTTTTTGTAAATGTATAATAATAATACTTTATTTGAAAAACTACGCATTTCCATCGGCGGCACACATCACGCGTAGCAATTGATGGTGTGTTCATAAAGAAAACATTTAAATCAGTTTTGGCTGACTATTGGGCTGAATAAAGAATGAATTAATGATGAATCTGACTCAACTACTGTGATTAAATGCTGGCATAAATTGATCCGAGTTAAAATCTAAGAACAAGGTCTAGGCCCTATGCTTTTTGTTTGGGAGTTAGGGAGCGGATCCTTATTAATAGTTATAGAAAGGCAGACAGATGTGTGTGTGTGTTGCTCATCAATAAGGCAGCCTAGCTAGCTAGGCTAGGCCAAGGAGGTTGGATTGGATTGGATTTATTCGGTGTACACACCAAAGATAGCCCACGAAAGTCTAGAAGACGACTTATTTTCAGTGGGGTCCTTCGGGAGGTGATTGGACAGTACACCGGGAGACAATCCCCTACTCTTTTCCGAAGAGTGTACTGCGTTCTTTAACGTGCACATGGGCCATAAATGTACACGGGACCAACGGCTTAAACGTGTCATCCGAAAGACGGTACGCAATTGTAACTTATATTTCAGCCCTCACTAGGCTAGCTGAAACACCAAGAGGAGAGGCAGCGATGGGAATTGGACCGGGGACCTAGAGATCTCCACAGTTCAGCGCACACACAGTGGATACCACCAGATTTAGCCGACTGAGTGAGCTAAGCTGCTCTCTTAGTATGAGGTATGGGCTAGGCATAGGCATCTAGGCCTAGGCTAGCTAGGCCTAGCCTAGGCCTAGCTAGGCCTTGGCATATCTATCCTAGGCCCTAGGATAGATATGCCAAGGCCTAGCCCTCCCTAGGCCTAGCCTATCAAATATCCAATATTCTTATATTTAGTTAAGCATCAACTTACGTTTTTTATACAATCTGACATATTCGGCGGAGGAACTTTCGCCTTTGATGATCCAAATAATCTATTCATCTTCGCAATTGGGTTTTTGAAAATTTAAGAAATAAAATATTCTTTGACGAGGTATCCTGCGTCTGATGCTCGGAACTGACTCGACAACACGGGATTTGTTTTTTATTTTTTTAGTATATGACGTCATTTAATACAATAAGCGCCCTCTCTTTTTTGTCCATCAGCAACAACAACAACGATCTTATTTTATCAACAAAGATCAGATTCCGATGATATCATAATTAATGTCGAAATATTGAATCCCAACACGATGGCGTGCATTTCAATACTGGAGTATGTATTGCACTTTTTTATCCAAGATCTTTGATCAACTACAGCTTCTCCTGATTGGTATGGACGGACTTTACTTGAAAGTCCATTCATTAAGAGTTATTGAGCATGTTATTTTACCTGGAGTAAATTTTTCCTTACTTCTTTATGTTTTTGCATGCAATAGTTAGCTAACAAATGTTTGTAAAAAGCAATGTGCAAGTATAATCTTGATATTTTGATCGGCTTGCTTGGTTATTAACTGGTTGGTTGGTTGGTTTGGTTTTTGGGTAAATATTATTGTGTGTACAAGTGAATTAAACTTACAATGAATTAATTGATGTAGTTTAGCATGAATTACATAATATTTATAACTAGCTTAAAATGTATCATTGTAGATGATATGAAGAGAAAACTGTATAATGTAGGCGTATGTTTATCTATAATATTGATCTTTCTTCATTTTAATACATCCTCTAGGGTATCACAATTTAACAGGATTTACTTTAAGTCTCTTACCAAAATAAAGCTACAATCGAGTGTTATAGTGTTATGCCCAAGAGTTTGATGGACCGTGTGTGCTTAAGTCTACTACATTGATCCACCAGCGACAGGGATTAAGCTATATCATCACATGACTGGGCTTGTCAGGATCAGTTCTGTCTTCTGGTTTCAAATAGGCCTATACCTTTTCCCAGTGATTGACATCTACTCATACACTGGTATCATTTATGGCGGGGTTTTGGTGATAGTGATTTTTTGGTGAATTTTCCTGGTAATAAGGAATCAGTCACTCTGACATCTACCCCCAGGCCATAGGCCTACTGTAAAATTCAACTTTTGGTTTGAATTAAAACACAAGTTTGCCATCGGACGTACTTCCCGCCCGATATCAGGGGCGGATTTATACCTTTTGGGAGGTAAAAAAAAGAAGGAAAAAAAAAAGAAAAAAAGAGAGAAAAAGAAAAAAATGATAGCCCAGAATGCCTCAAATGTTATGTTCGGGCGTCTAGAACACAAAAATTTCGCGGGGGAATGCCCCGGACCCCCTACAACAGTGTTGTTTCAATCGGCCCAACTTCCATCCCCCCCCCCCCTTTTTTTTCCCCCCCCCTTTTGGACATTTCTGGATCCGCCCCTGGATCATTTGTCGGCAT